>NC_137667.1:15490299-16035299 GCF_963422515.1 Blennius ocellaris | reverse complement strand
ATCAGCGGTTTTTAAATGTCGGGAGAGTTTGTGGCGAATGAAGTCACATTGGAAAACAAGACAGATATTTGCGAATGTTTTCCCATTCATGATGCGCACCCAGCTCGTGTTGGTGGCCTGCTTTTATAACTCAGCTCTTCTCTCAGCCTCCGCCTTTAGCCTCTCTTCAGGGCTAAAATACGCGTTTCTGTCTTTACAAGTGTCAGCGTGACGTCTTTCTGCTTTGTGCTCTAAATACACCAATGATGGCGGCGTCTGCTGCTGGATGGGGAAACGGCTCATGCTGCATGTTGAAACCACGTATGACTGAGGGTTTACTGTTTACTGCGCTTCTTTATGGGCTTTACAATAAGGAATGTATACCAGTTAACACAAACCAGTTCTGTTTGTTGTTTTTGTTTTTCACATAATGGATATTTCTTGAAAATAATGAAATAATTTCAACATTTTCATCATCTCAATTGAGTATTTCCACCTTTTAAATCAGGTAAATCCATGATCTTGTGTCTCTGGAAAAAACCAGGAGGCATCTGCATTATTGATGAGCTGAAAAGTTGTTGGCACAAAGGCAAACAGATTCCGAGGAATTGTTTACTTCTTCTCCCAAACACTGTCACAAGCAGCCATGGCTTTAAACACTGCTAAACCTGGAGATTACTTCTTCATAGAAACGTGTAACTGCTGTTGAATATTGTATGTAAAAATCCCGTTAAATGATTCATAAATGCCGACTTGTGTCTCTTCTTCTCCAGCAGAGACACCGATGCCAGGTGATTTCTCCTTCGAGCCGCCGCTGGACTCCAAGCGCTACGCTGTCGACCCGACCGACTCTGCCTTTAACCTCATGACTTCACAGTACCAGAACAAGTACTCGTACCGCGGCAGCAGCTGCTCCACTCCCATCGGCCTGTGCAGGCAAGCGTCCAGCCCAGCGAGCTTTCAGGACGGAAACAGAAATGGTGAGGCTGCTTTTATTTATTTGTTTTTCTTCTCTCTCTCTTTTTTTTTTATAAGGTCAGAGGGGGGAGGCCTGTTCCCAGCAAATCTAGATCAATATCAATAGTATAAGAGTAAAACTACGACATTCATTAAAACACACATATTTACACCTGGACATTAAGCTATGCTTCAGAAACCCTTAGTGTAACAACAGTAGCAGGTTAATTTGATTAGATTTTTATGTGATAGTGTCTTCAGCAGGTGAGTAATATTCGCCTCCTTTTGTGATATTATGAGCTTTTGTGTAGTTCGTCTTTTAGATCCAATGTCACCTTTTTCTATGTGTATTTCTCCAAATAAAAACTACATACATATTGATCCTTGTCTTAGTGGGTTAAACTGGTTCATGGGTGAAGCCAGTCACATTTTTTCCTATTTCCCTACAAACTTTCTACCCTAGATGTATTTATGTATGTATGTATGTATCTATCTATCTATCTATCTATCTATCTATCTATCTATCTATCTATCTATCTATCTATTAATTATAAGTATTTATTTCCCCTAAACTTTGTGTAATGGAAAGGTGTTCAAAAACCCTGTAACTGCACCAATCTGAGAAGCATCAACACAAATATCACAGCAATTTAACTGTTTGTCAAAAATCAACACTATCGAGCATTTGAACAAAGAAACAAAAGTCTTATAATGTGGCTGCTGATTTCCAGTCTTTAAAATAAAAATGAAAATCTATATATCTATATCTATATATATATCTATATCTACCATCCATATCTATATATCTATCTATATCTATCTATCAATTATCTATCTATCTATATATAACTATATCTATATCTATATCTATCTCTCTATGTATCTATATCTATATATAGATATAGATATTTATTTATTTTATTTCTTTGGTGATTCTCTTCTCTGGAGCTCAACGTATTTTTGAGTTTGCTTGAGCATAAAATCTTTCCTCTGCTGTGCTCACTGGCCATGCAGCTTACAGCCCAGACTCCGGTGAGAGTAAGCGCCCCGCTGGTAAGGACCCGTCCAGCTGGGGTGTAGAAGACGTGGTTTGGTTCATTAAAGACGCTGACCCTCAAGCTCTGGGACCCCATGCCGAGACCTTCAGGAAGCATGTAAGTCCACTTGATGTCGTTGGCTTGGGATATGGTCTGGAATGGTATTTTGAAATGCAATGGGTGTTAGAAAGGGTATTGCTTTCAAGAAGTTTACTCTAGACATGTTCTGACCTGCAGCTCAATTTTTCCATCAAGGAATATTTGTACAGAATCTTTTAAACGTAGTAAAGCCTGTCCCAAAGATGTGAAGCGTTTGACTCCCAATAAGTACCTCTGTTGCCTCCCCCAGGCAATGCAGGACTCAGTGTTTAAAGCCTCATCAGAAGATGAAATGAGCTTGACATGTCGTGCGTTTTGGTCACGGCGCTCTCGTGTCGCGTTTCAGGAAATCGACGGCGACGCTCTACTCCTGCTGAAAAGCGAGATGATGATGAAGTATCTGGGACTGAAGCTGGGGCCTGCGCTCAAACTCTGTTACCACATCGACCGGCTCAGACAGAGTCGGTTGTGATGTGACGGCGCAGTGTGTCGCCTCGCCTTCAAAGCTGAACCGCTGCTAAATCCCCTCGAGCTTTCTGAACAGTCAAGAGCAACCTCTGAGCCAGACTCATCGCAACATCGTCACTGTGCATACGATGGGTATTTACTACTAAAGCTGTTATTTAACTTCCCGTCTTTGTTTTCTAGATACCTGGAAGGCATTACCTTGTAAATACTTTGAATCCCGACTGAAGGCAGCTAGTACATATTGAAATATGTACCTGTCATGACTGTATGACTGTCAACGTCGTGTATTTGTGTTGATCGTAGCCACAGACATTCACCTCCTAATACCTCCACAAGCAGGGATCATAAGGAACTCACTGTTCTTTATGTGTCCTACTTTGTATTTTTTTTTTTTATCTCATGACGACATGAGAAGATATTGGGTTTTTTTCTATAGATCTAGAGCAGACATGGGCAAGTGTCAGTAATTCCCATTCTTTACTAGCCTGCAAGCTAATTTCCAAAAATGTTTATGATATCAGTTACATGGGTTATGAGCAGAGGCCGGTAATCTGAACCACATTTTAATTGTAAATAACTCTGCAAAATTAAACCTTAAAAATACATCTAGATGAACTAGAATTTACCAAAAAAAAAAAAAAAGTAAAAAGCAAGATGGATTAATCACAATATGTCATTGTGTTAAAGGTGCTCTGCAAGAATTTGGCCTTCTCAAAGTGAAAATGATTTAGTTTTTCTGCCCTCACACTGATCAAAGTTGTCCATTCCTGCTTCAAAGTGTTCATGTTTGACTGCAACCAGCAGCCACGGTATTACGTTCCTGTTTTATTTTGAAATCTAAACCAAATACGCACAATTGCAGTGCAATTTTGTGAAAAAGGTTTTTAAGTCTCCCTGTATGAGCAGTCAAAGAAAACGCTTCTCTACACAAAAGAAACTTCTTGTGAAGCTGCATGCACCATTAACGATAGTAGAGTTCAAACCATTGTCAATTCCAATCTATTCAGCCCTTTTAAAAGTCTTTTTTTTTCTCCATGATTAATGCAGATGTATTACAGAAAGACTAGGTTTAGTCAAAACGAGAATGACAAGATGCTTCACCAATTAGAAGTGCCTGTGATTCCATGGTGCTCATACTGTCTGGGGGGGGGAAAAGCTCCTTTGTAAAATATTGACTTCACTGGTTTTTTACTGAGTTTGACACAATAAGATGCTGACTGAGTCGATCACTGCCACTACAACCACAATACAGAACACTGTAACCACATTGAAACATTTCAACAGCATTTTGTGGGACTTAAAACGAGTTGAAATGAGTCTTTTTTAAAATATTCTTGAGTCATTTTGAGTTCAGATATCATTGTGACTACACAGAATTTAATCTCAAGGTTGTAAAAAAAAAATCCCAAAACAGCAAATGATCTTGTTCAACTTCTGAAGCATTAATGATTTTTTTTTCTCTCTACACTGCTTTTTTTGAACAGACCAGGACAATACAGCTGCCAAATACACTTTTGCTTTGTTGTACAAACAACTTGTAAACATTGTGGTCAAATATGCCATTTTTTAACTTTTCAAAGTGCTTCTCAGAGTATTTGCTGTTCATTTAATCTCAAGTGTTTGGTGTGTTTTCTATACATTTGTCTAAGTACGATAAACAATCTGAAATATGGCACGTGTGTCTGTGTGTGAGGTACTTCTGTGTTCCTGCACTGTTTCTGGCCTCAGCGGGCTTTATTAAATGTTTGCATTTCATTGACCAACTTCACTAATTCAATTAGATAGCTTAATTTTACCTACATCAAATCAATTGTTATTATTCATTTAAAATATGTTAAATTTTTGGAATTATTCCAGATCATTCCAGTGTGGACTTTACATGTTCTCCCTATTTGTGTGTTTGTTTCCTCAGGGTACACAAATGTCGTCCCGTAGTCTAAAAACATGCATACGAGGTTAATTGGTCCTTTAAAAAGTGACTTTACTGATTAGTTTTTTTTTTTTAAGTAACCAAGTTAGATTACAAGTTACTTTTTTAGTTACTTTCAGCAGCTGCCGACAACACCCCCCATTGTCTCAGCATGAAAATGAAAAGAACTGCTGATCCCTGCCTGGCCTCCTGCCGATATATATTCATTCTTTGTTGCATTTGTATGTGACTCACGGGTTTATTATCAGATTGCGATTTATTATTTATCTATTTATTTGTACTATCTATGAAACCGGTTCACCTAAACGAGCTGTTTTTGACCTGTCATCCACATGAGGCGGTGTTTTTTTTTTAACACGGGTCCCACATTGGGGACATTTTAAAACCCCAGCTTGTACCGTCCAACCGGAAGAGTATGCTCTAATACAGCTTCAGCAGAAAATCAAGAAAGATCATGGTTAAAAAAATTAATTCTAACAGCCAGTTTCTGTGAGAGGTTTCCTATAAATCCAGCATATCTTACAGTCTTCTCCCAGTGTAGAGCTCGTCCACAGAACTGAGTTAATGGTGAGCTCGTTCGCAGGACTGTAACTCCGGCTGTGCCTACAGAAACAGCAGCCCAGGCTTTAACTTAAAGCCCAAGCTTTAATCAAACAGTGTTTAATGCAAGATAATTCTACATGCATATATGCTGCAATGGCACCTGGATAGTGTCTATGTTGCTGCCTTTGCACCGTGTACATGTGAGTACAAGCATAGATATGAGTATAATTCTTAGATCATTTTTATCTCAGTTTTTATATTCTGTTGCTAGCAGTTGGGGTTGTGTGTGGGTGTGTGTGGTTGGGTGTGGCTGTGTGCGTGCGCGTGCGCTTGTTTCTATTTTATTTTTATTTTTTTCTCTTTTATGTGAAGCACTTTGCATTGCATGTATGTACGAAAAGTGCTCTCTAAATAAAGTTTGACTGGATTTGATTTGACAAGCGAGTAAAAATAAACTTTACTTCTCATATCGCGAGATTTGCTGTAGTATCGCGAGAATCCACGTGACTCCCTCTTCCTGGTCTGAATCACACACGCGACTACACAAACGTGAGCGCTGACTGCACGTCAAGTCCGCGCACAGAGGTGAACATGGCAGACATATCAGACAGGACGCTTCAGGTCGCTGTCGCGGTGTCCTTCGCCTGTGGCTTCGTGGCCGGCTGGCAGGCGAACCGGATGAGGAGGAAGTTTCTGGACTGGAGGAAGAAGCGGCTGCAGGACAAACTGTCAGAAACACAGAAGAAACTGGACCTGGCTTGAATGGCAAAGACACCGTGGCCCTGACAGCCGCGGGGAGATTGATGGTGTTGGTCAGTAATTCATCACTTGCACAATGTCCAACATCCTTTTTTTTGTCTGTTTGTGTGCATGGTTAATGGTGTGTGGATGAAGCAACGTGGAGTTTTGGATCAGCTGATCAATGTCTGGACCTGCCGCCTGTCTTATTACAGGACAGTACACACACACATTTAAAATATCATACAAGACCACATACAAATTCCATCATTTTAAATCGTAATATGACAGTGATATGCACATAAAGAGTGCATTGAATAGAAAACACAGCAAATACTAACTGAGTTATATAGCTTTATGGCCACAGGGAGGAAGGATCCTCTTTTTATTTTCGTCAGTATACTTTATCGAAGTTGAAAAGAACAAACGTGGCACATGTTCCCACATTAATATAGTCAACACAAACATAATCATAAGGGAATTCTTCATTATCAACAAACATAGATGTGAATAAGTAATTTAAGTTGCATATAACATGAAAAAATAGAAATATGTGTGGCACTGTAGTGAATTTAGCAACCGCTCACAGAAAAACTGAACGTAGATTCAAGCTGGTGACTTTATCTCTATGCCAACCGCTACACCACTATGCAGTGAAACTTTACATTTAAGGTTTTCTCATGAGTGTCCCACAGAATATGATGGCCTCTCTCGCTTCAGTGTGTAATCTGTGTATTATTGTCTACTTGCAGGTTCTGGGGCCGTCTCCTTTCTCCAGCTGCTGGATCCTGGATGTCCTCCCTGTCCGTCCTTGTGGGGGAAACCTGTGGAAGAAACGCTGCCGCGCTGCACAACCCGAGTGACTCTACCACCCTTTGCCAAGCTCTGTGAAAACACAAGCAGTAGTCACCACCGTTCTGAGTGTGGCTTTTTGGTTTTGGTCGCCATTAGGAATCTGTTTACTCGACTTATGTTTCTTTTTCAGTTTTTCAATGTCATTGTTTTTTTGTTTGGGGTGAATATTGATCCTTCTCGTTGTCCCTGCTGTAGTTTCTAACCACAGTCAAGCCAGCAATAACTTTATAAACGCATGTGTCTCCTGTATAAACTGTGTGTTTCTGTATTTCTATGCGGATGCACTGTCAGACACACTAGAAAAACCTGTTTTCAGAAACTTGTTTCTATCTATCTCTATCATTGGGCGGAAACTGCTGTTTTTGAATTCATATGGAATAGAATAGAATAGAAATACTTTATTAATTCCGGGGGGATTCTTTGCACAGTTGCAGAGTAATTCCTACACTCAGTAATTCCTGAGATTACTGTATTTTGAGCTGCAGATTTCCTCCTTTATGTTTTCTTTTATGCTGCTGCACAGAGTTTGTGAATGCCACACCAGTTACTTTGCAGCTATTACATTTTATACCCATTACCTCTGTGTTGCTGTGTCAGGGTTTCAGTTCTCCAAAGCAAAGTAAATCATATTATCATTCATGGGAACCGGACCGTAGACCTAAAGGTCAACCAGAGAACAGGCCTTGATTTTCCCACCAGAGTTCAATGAAACAAAATTAAAATGCAGCATGTTGCTTCATTATCCAGTGGAAATGATCTAAATGTTTCTAATGCAGTTGATGCCTCATCTCCAAAAATATTAGTTTTACAAAGTAAAAGTAATCCAATTAACTAAAGTTTCTGTAGCTTTGTTGGACTTTTCTCACTGCCACTGAAGTGTTCCTGTTATCTTTGTGTCTTGACAGCAATCAAATTGTACTTTTGCTTTGCTGACAAATTTCACACACTTGTCACCTGACTTTGTTCATGGACACGGGACACTATGAGGTACCCTTTAACGGAAAACAGGAAGATTGACTGCCGCGGTAATAAAAGAGTCCCCCCAACATCTCTTTAAGGACCCTCACCTAATACATCAGCGGCAGTGTGGCAGGGGCCTCGCCGCCACCCCAAAGGGACCACCGTGGAGAAAATAAACTTGGCCGCCCCTCTCCCGGGGCCAGCTGCAGAGAGGGGGAGAGAGGACGGAGATAGAGATAGGAGGGAGGGAGGGAGGGAGGGGTGTGTACGAGAGCAGAGCTGGGATTCCCATACTTACTAATTGTTTTGTTGGACGGCTGCCCAAACTGCAAAAGCTTCACTCACCGAGGGGAGGAAAGAAATCAGTTTTTTGTTCCAGCTGAGTCCGTCATGTTTCACATCTGCATGACCTTTGTTGTTGTTTTTTCACACCAACTCACTTTTGAATTGAACTGAGTTTCGGTGCAGCGTGAATTGCGATCAACACTGTATTCTACATACATGTTGAGCCCATGGACCAAATGCACAATTGGCTCAAGGCCAAGATGCATTCATGAAGTTTCATATCAAAGCCTTTTGGAGACGACAGCTTCCCACAGCTCCATCATACACAACTTCAAACTCCAGACTCCTGCCTGACTCATCTGTCCTTGCAGGCTGCCATCTTCTGGACAAAACACGTGTTGTTTGGAACAGCTTCCACATAGCAATGATGTGTACATTATACTGCAATTTTGTACGCCACCGCTTTATCCATGAGAGGGCGACATTTGTTAGTCATCCAAGCTACTTAATTGAGAAGAAAAA
This sequence comes from Blennius ocellaris, assembly GCF_963422515.1. Classification (NCBI taxonomy): domain Eukaryota; kingdom Metazoa; phylum Chordata; class Actinopteri; order Blenniiformes; family Blenniidae; genus Blennius; species Blennius ocellaris. The sequence goes on along the minus strand of NC_137667.1, from coordinate 16,026,926 downwards.
CAAAACACAAAAGCACAGATTTTTTTTTATTACAGCTTTCTTAAGAGTAAGAGACATAAAGCAACACTGAGCTGAGATACAGGTGAAACTGCCTCAAAGTCCATCTGCAGCTTTTGATTGTTTCCCCTCCTCGATCTCTTCAGAGTCTGAAAAACATAAAAAAAATGTCAGTTTAGAAACAATGAGCAGGTCTAAAACCATCAAACATTTTAAAGGACTGTTTTTCAAAGACAATCTATGAATGTCACAATTGCAATAATTATTACTAGTTACTATCATAGGTTGTCCGGTGTTGCAGTTTTGTAAGCACGTTGTGATACGATAGTGAGCATCAGCATGAAGCATCGTTCCTCCACACCTCTGCTGAGTCGGCAATATTAAAATATCTCATCTGCCGTAAAAAAAAAACTCCCGTTATTGTTCACACTCCCGAACTGTCACTTGGCCTGGTGGCGTGAAATAAAGTTTGAGTTCCGGAGGGGATTTCATCCTCACACACTTTGAGAACAAATCAATTAAACCTGAAATTTACATTTTTGGTTTGTGGAAGAAAAACCTCACAAACTCCACACAGGCACAGTAATAAGATGTAAACTCCACACAGAACAAACACGGGAACAACAATTAGACGATGTCCTCTGCAGGGAAGGCAGGGAAGTGATCCATGACAGGGCAAACACTCGTCCATAGAGTGAGATGGTGTTTAGGGAAGCTTGGTTTGTCAAACTATAATGGGGAGATTCCTAATCCTTTAGATTTTCCTTTGATTACTTCACATTTTAAAATTAAAAAGCTCATTTTGAGCCACTCAGGCAAGTTAAACTGATGAAATAAACTATAATACAAGGAAAGCAACATTCCTTCATACCTCAATAAATATAACAGATACTGAGTGTTTTTAAGACTTAATATTTTTTTTGTATTGTACCTCATACTGGTTGTACCAAAAACAGGCCACTGACCTTATAAATCTGCAGATGAAGACGGTCCTACTGCTTCCTGGTCAGGAGAAGGTCCTGAAGAATGGGATGGTCCATGAAGCTGGAAAGATCCTTCTGGTTCAATGCCCGGAGCTCCAAAATATTTAAGAATAATAAGAATAAGAATTGCTCCTGTAAAGAAAAAGCTCTTTAGGTTTTCAAGAAAAAATTGTCATCAGCACATATTCCTATTTCATAACTGCAGTGATGTTGCAGTAATTCACAAAATTAAAATTAAGCCACTATTATCTTAAACATTGTAGTGTCCCGTGTCCCATTTAAAGCATGTACACAATTTTCAAATTATTGTCTTTAAGGGGGATTCTGTATTAATCTACACATTGCACAAGTTAAAGTAACAAAACTAAGATAAATGATCAACCACAATAGTATAAAATGAACATCAATAGGCCAAATAGTTAACATTCACTTCAAAATAAAGCTTTATACTTCACACGTGTAATTGCAGACCTATATAATACACACTACAATTGTTACAGTACTACTAAATATTGACAAAATAATGTTAAGAGTCAAAATACTGAGAGACAATTTACAGTGAACAATCAAAGAGCATCAACTCCCCCCAGGCAGGCACTCAGTCAGTCTCATGGCCACAGGCTGTCTATTCATGTAACATATTCATTTTAAATAATCCAACTTCCATTAATCAAACCAATCCAACCATCCAGACAACATGTATACAAGGCAAGCATGACAAACTAATTTGCTGAAAACTCAGTGTTAAACCTCCTCCTATCCAGCAAACATCACCAACAACGGTCTTACCTGTAACCTTTGACTGTCTTCCTTCCTCCGTTTTATTCTACTTTTGTTTTACCACCGAAAGGGATTAATAATTTTGTGCTCATCGACAGGAACAACGTGTGGCTGTAACTTGTTCAGCCGCGCTTGTCGCCGGTGTTTCGGATTATCTGGCGTCCCTGTTAACTAGTGACCTACTACTTTTCGTGGTGATTGCAGATGTTAAAATAAGACTCACTTCAAAACTTTATTGTAAATGTGGTTTAAACGGCGCTGGCCATGACAGTCACTAGTTCTTTCGGGGTTGGAATACCATATGTAGCTCACCAGTTTACACGGGAACCAGTTAATCCAAAACACCAGCCTGCCGGGTCCTTTACCTGACAGAGCAATCTTGTAAATATGACCTGATAATAATTATATACAATGAATTAATATAATAACATATTATTAATTAATATAAATAATATTATCAATATATACATATATATCAACAAACTTAAAAATTAGAAATTTTTTTAATTGTTTCCATTTTTAAACGAACATTAAAATGGCAGATATATAAATAATTCAAAGTATAATTTTTCCCCAAATAAGCTTGACTTTGCAGTTACAGAAAACCAATGTTTTTGACACATTCACTGTCGAGACATCACCGCTGATGGAGCTTCCGGAAGCTGCCATAAGTGACAGTTAGACTTTAATTGAGGCTGCTAGCTGTCACCGCACCCAGCGTTGGGTCCAGGACACGAGCGGAAACGGGCTATAGAGACTTGATTCTCAGCACACCGTTTTTTCCTACAGCCTTCAACAACCAAAGTAAGTGATGATGCACTGAGATTTACAATTTATTTTAACTTATGTCACTTAATGCAAACTTATGTCACTTAATGCAAACATCCAAGTTTTAACTAAGAAAGTGGGAAAAGTATCATTTCACACTATAAAACTGATGTAAGTTAAAATATCCTTAAAAATTGGTCACTCGACTATCGAATAACATTTGTTTGAGAATACAAATCCATCAAGGCTTGATGCTAGCTGCTAAAGCTAACATGCGATGAACGTGTCCCTGACAACACATACAAACACCTGCAGTTTTACGGCTACTTTCTCACTGTTACTGGTACTTTTTCCACAAATATTGTTATTATTACACACATGTGTATCACCTCTCTCTCTCTTACACGCTCATAGAAAAAATTAAGAGATATTGCTATTTTAACTCACTGGGCAGTGTCCCTATGGAGGCTATGCTAGCCAGCACCTAGCGGTAGCCACACTCAAAATTAATTCAGAAATGTCCAAATTATGTTTAATCTCCTTTGTTGTCTGTGTTTAAACACTCAGCTACATTTGTCTATAAAAAGTGGAGTACAGATTGAGTATTTTCCGAAGGTTTTGTGATGTTGTCTGGCGTGTGACCACTTTTACAAACAATTGAGATCCGAAGTGATCAGGGCTGAGCTGTTGATGTTTTTGGGCCTGTGAGTTCATTTTGTTGTAATTCAGTATATTTTAAACATTTATCTTCCTGTGAATTATCTTTAATTAGTATTAATTAAGTATACTTATTTTAGTTATTACTATACATTAGTTAAGTATTAATCAGCATTAGTCTAATTAGCATTAGTTGTTGCCACAGCTATTGAATTGTGGTTTATGTTCATTAGAAGTGTGATCAGTTGTGTTTATATACTGCTGTGAAATAATCAATTCAGTCATTTCTGAAGTTAAGAACTATTAGTGTTCATATTATTCTTTTAACATGTTTAGCGTTAAAGTGACTGTGAAACTCATCCTAATGTTCAATACTCTTTCCATCTCCAGAATGTACAGTAACCCCTCATGCGGAGCGACTGTGGAGGAACCCTTCCCGGACGAACTCCTTGAGTTCATCTTGACAGGAGGAGGCGACCAGGCAGACGTCGCTCTCCAGCCTCCTGAGGCGACGTCCATACCACCTGCTGCAGTCGTCCTCCGTCCGGTCAGTGCTCATCTTGACTCCATGTCATGCAGGACGTCAAATCAGGCCAGAAATCTGGGTGTTGATCTGGACTGTAATTTCAGTTGTTAAGATGTTAAAGATGTACAGCAATGTGGGACTGTTCAGGAGATGAAATATAAATTAAATGTCCACAACTGATAGTTGATCATTGAGTTTTAAACGTTTATTGTGATTGATGAAATACATCTCTTTTAATTAATGCTTAAAAAAAAAAAATCACTTTTGATCCAAATTACATTGAATTTAATGTAACCCTTTAGTCCACAAAAACTGACCTTTCCTCCTTCAACTAGCCTTTAAATATCACCTCACTACACGTGTGTGTTGCCTCATAATCAATCAAAGTGATCTGGTGTCTCCTGGTGTTGATCTTAACACTCTCTCAACTTGTGGAACTTGTGCATTTAACACTTTTCCTTTGTCTACAGTGGATTGTGGACCTCACACAGAGTGTCGCTCCTGCTCCTGCTGTCAGCGGCCCTTCAAGGTGAGTTCACTTTCCACTTCTGGCTCTAAATACACTTCTGGCTGTTTGTACCTGCATGAACATCATGACATTCAGCTTGTTCTTCCTGAATGCTTGCTGAACGTTTGTTTTTGGTGCCTGCAGAAAACGAAAGCGTGGCAACGACGATGGCGATGGGGGGCTGTACGCAAAAAAACCATCAAATGCGTACATGCTCTTCCTTAAAGACCAGAGGCCCGTCGTTGCCACACAGCTGGGCATGCTTAGGGTAAGTTGTCTGCTCCTACATTTTAGAGAAACAAATTCATTACTCATGTCTAGAAGCTGGCTTGTCTTTGTGTGTCTGTGTGTGTGTGCTGACAATGTGTTGTCGTCTGTCCACAGTGGAGGTCGTTGTCACGACGTCAGCAGGGCAAGTTTTATGAGGCAGCAAGGGTCGAGGCATGGATCCATGAGGCCAAGTACCCGGGCTGGTCTACCGCCTACAACAATGTATGAAGTCTCTCCTCACCTTAAACTCATTAATGTTCACAAGACGTCACTAAAACTGCTCAAGAGTTTGTTTAAAAAAAAAAAAAAAATCAACTTAGTTATTCATGTATTTTCTGTTTTTAGGGCAGGAAAAGACCACGGGGACGAGGTCCGAGCAGGAGTGAGGGTCAACACGTTCCCCGGGCACCAAGCCCTTTGGTTGACCCCACCCGCTCTTATCGTGACCTCGTTGGCCGGATCCAATATTACCAGCCTCGTCGGCCCCTGCTTCCCCAGACGTAGTGCCCTGCTTCCGCCTCATAGGTGGTTACCTGTACATAAATAAAAATTCAAAAAACAAAAATCACTCTCATGCCATCATTTTTTTAAATTACCATATGAGGAGTAGCATTATTATATATTGTATTGTGGTGGGCACCTGGACGGAGGTTCCTGCAGGTTCCTGTTAAAAGAGGACGTCCAGTCACGCAGGTGAAAATGTTTGACAGGTGAACTGTCCTGCCGCTGGAGGCAATAAAGGAAAGCAGACTGGACTCCTTCCTTCCTCCTTGTTTTCTCATCTACTTTCCTATTTTAATTTGAATGCAGCATCATTTCTGCTTGGTAAACAACCTTCAATAGATTTGGAATAAACTTTGGTCCAGCAGGAAGTGAATTTGAATTCTATAAATCTCAATTAGAATGGTCTAATTTCAAATTGAATCTATTGAATGGGAATCACAATAAAGTCATGATGACCCCTGGTATTTGTACCGGGATGCCAGCCGGCCAGTTGACCACCGGGAACATCGTATTTCCATTTAGTATTTGTATTGAAGGAGTTATGCCAGGTAAAAGTTGTAATTACTGTCATAAAAGCCATTTCTTGTCATCTGTGTATGACTAGTTTAGCCTCGTACAGAGTCCAGTATGTGTGGCATAAAACATTGAATCGTAAAACTGAATTTCAATGGAGAGAAGTGAATCTGAAAAGTGATTGAATTTGGGAGCTCTTTTTTAATTTATTTTATGAAATACAGTTTAGATTTTATTCATGCATCCATCTGTGTGCAAAGTTCAAATCAGGAGGACTTGCTCCACTCAGGCTCAAAAAGCACATGTATGATCACAGGCAGCGCCACCTGGGGGACAACAACTCTGCTTGTTGCTTTAATTCTGCTTAATGTGGAGGCACTGAAAAACTGGATCTTTGTTAAAGCAGGACTGGTCCTTCCAAGATGTTTTGTTGAAGAACAGATTCATCTCTGATTCAGCAGTAGAGGCAGCATAATAATCTATAAATGACAACGCCAACTGTAACAATTTTTTATACATTCATACATATATATATATTAGCATATAGGGGACAAAATAAACACCTGATAAACATGCATATAAAAGACAGGTAATTGTAATTCTTCTCAGGTGAGGCTGCATATACAGCTTTGGGGGCCCCCTGGTGGCCTGAAGGCCCTCGGCACGCGCCTCATCCACCTATAGGAAGTACTTTCCCTGATCTTAGACATCAAATAACCTCATATATGTCCTTGGAAAACCTCAATAAACCCCAGCAAATAATTTAAATGAGGATATTCTAGGTGTATTGCAGAACTTCTATCCACTACACCATCATAAGCCCCAGCAGACTGATTCAGACAAATCCCATTTATTCATAGTAGCCACACTTCAGAACATGTGTCGCCATAAACTGAGGTCTGCCTTCACTCACCCCGAAGCAAGCTGTCCCCCCAGGGCTTAGGCCTGTGCTGAAGACTGGGACATCACCCCATTTAATCATTGGTGTGGCAAGGTCATCCATGTCTTTTTCCTCTCTCTCTCTGACCACATCAACCTGTCCTTCTGACAGACACTGAAGACAAAGCACAAAGGTCAGAGGGACATGATTTGGAAAATGTCGCCAGGCTTCATTAGTAGTCCTCTACAAAGTGCATTTGAATGAAATAAATTATTTAGAAAATCCGGGTTGTGTGCAGTCTCCAGGTTGCAGTTTCTCTCTCATGAACAAAAACATCTACTGCTGATTGGAGCTGAGAGAAAGACCTTCAAAAAGTGTTTCAGTTGAGCTTTAAGCTTCCAGACTTCAGGTCCGGAACCTGCCGGACACCAGTTAGAGTCGTTTTAAAGCATTTTAAACACTTGTCCTATCAATCCAGCATCTTTATCATTATGTCTCACTCACTGTGGCAGTAAAGCTTTGTTCACAATGCAGTAAAGGGTAATATATATTTTTACATGCTGTTTATTTGATGAACAAAATTATCAAGAGAATTTATTTCCTTCAGATGTAATAATGCAATGCTATTTAAAATGGCAATGTTATGACAATTTTATAAAAAAAACCAACAATCTTACATCAGTGACTGAAGGGGAACAGCTCAGTGATGCTGGCTTCATGCTGTTACAGTGAGTGGTTACGGGATAGTAAAAGAAAATGACAGTACAGAGACAACAAAGAAACAGACAAGGTGTTATCAGATGGAAAGCTAATCCAGTCGTTGCAGTTTGTGATGGCTTTAGGAGGCAGAGATCACAAACTTCCAGTTCTGTTTTCCTGCAGAGATCCTACAGGATAGTATACAGGGACTGGAGATGGAGATACATAAAGTTTATGACTTGTGAATGTATGGAGATAAGCTCTGTGCATAAAAGTAGGCCTTTGAGCAGTGAAAACCTATAGCAACCTAAGTGGAAGGTTACCCAGGGTCATGTGTGCCACCCTTAATTATAAACTCTGGCAAAAAGGAAATAGCCTGATATTAAAGGTATAAACTACCCCACCCTCCCATAACTGAGGCCACGTTTATTCGTATTTTCTTACAAATACGGACATCCCTCCCTCTCCGTTTACAAAATTAAACTTAATTTACACTGACCCACATGTACACCTGGTTCACAGCCACTATGAGCATGCCACACCTGTAGGGGGCAGTGTAACGAGAAGCATGAAAGCCATGCCAGCCAATCAAAATCCTATAAAAAGTACGACGTCATCAGTAGCGCGAGTTATTTACTGATCTTTCGGCCACAATGGCGCATGGCTCGTTTGTTTGGAGTGATAAAGAAGCAGAGCTTCTCTTAAACGTGGCATTAGAGTACAAAGCAAATAAAGCCCAAGAAGGTGTCCACTGGGAATCGTGCCAGTCGAAATATCTGGACATATTCACGCTGTTTTTGGAGCAGTACCCCGCAGAGACCTCCGAGGACTTCCCGCATCGAAAGCATGATGTGACTCGACCCATCCTCACGACGAAGCTGAAGGCGGTCAGAGGAAAATACCGAACTGCAACTGACTCCGGGCGCAGGAATGGATACGGCCGAGTGGTTCTGCTGTACTATGATCTCTGTGAGCAGCTGTGGGGCGGTTCGAGTGCCGACCTGGACGCTTCGCCCTCTCACCACCCGACTTCCCCGCCCTCGTCAACGCAGGGAGTCACCGGTACCGGTACCGGATCAACAGAAGTGAGTGGAAGTGAGGAGCCCACCGTGGAGGAGAATAAAGACCTGCCAAAGAAAGACCTGCTTCCTGTATGTATTTATTTCTGAAAGATTATTCAGTTATAAAGTTATAACATACTGTTATAATCCTAAAGTCTGGATTTCTGGTTTTTTTTACAATAACATCTCTCGATTCCAGTCAAAAATGTTTCCTTGTAATTGAAGTAAGACACATTACCCCAGTACTAAGTTGTTTTCCCACTTGTTTCAAGTTAATTTTCACTGCAATACTTCTGTAAGTTGGCCTTTTTCAATATTGTGTTTTGTTTTGTTTTTTTGTTTGTTTTGTGTCTATTTTGTAAAGCCTAAACCGAAGCGACACCGGCCGGAGAGGCTGAAGAGGAGACTCACACCCAAGGTCCAGTGGCAGAACGCCTTGGAAGAAGACCAACGTATGAAAAGGAAACTGGTCGAGATTCTGGAAACCGCCGAAAAGCAGGCCTCCGACAACTTCCAGAGAATCGCCAATACGCTGGATAGGCTCACCGAGACAATAAGTGCTGGGTTTGCTCTCCTGCAGCAGGTGGTGAACGCACCACCAGCACCTCCTCCACCGCCACATTACAACACAACGTATGAAGAAAAAGGTCTTTATGTGTACAAGCTGGAAGCCGATCACATAAAAGAGGAGCCAGATACATGAACGCTCTGCAGCCCAGTAGTCAGAACATTTTTTTCTTAGGCTATGATGGACTCATTTAGAAGATACGTGAGCGCAAGAACTTAAGCTATTTGAAAATGACATGTGAATATCTCAATACGTCCAACTAGATAACGGTGTTTCAAAGGTGGCACCGTGTTTTGACTTGGTTTTGTGTGGCGGTTACAATCTGCATGGGTCATTTATACTACAGCTTCTTCTCTCAATCCTTAGATATGCTTTATGACTGATTCTCTCTCTCTCTCGCTCTCTCTCTCTCTCTCGCTCTCTCGCTCTCTCGCTCTCTCTCTCTCTCTCTCTCTCTCTCCCCCTCCCTCCCTCCCCAAATCTGGATGAAGCAGGTGTTGTGGTTGGAAGCAAGTGACATGCATCAGAATTAAAAATGTGGATTTAATTGATCTCATTTAACACGTTGCTTTTATTGTGGTAAGTTGTTACTTACCGTGCTGTGATGGTAAGTAACAACTTTAAAGCCACTAGTGCCTCTTTGCTCGTGTGTGGGAAAGGTCTGTTAGTGGACATTCTGTCCTTAAAGTTGATGCACAAGCAGAAAAATGTGTCGGGAGTTTCATCAACCTTGACAAGGCTTGGGATTGTGATGGATGGAAAGCTGCATCAGAGCTTCTCCAAAACTGCAGCTGGAGTGGGAGCTTCCCAATTTGCAGTGGGACTGTATCCGCCTAGATTGGCACGAGGCAGGTGGTCATAATGTTATGGCTGGTGTATGTACCCCATGGTGCATCGGCACCATCATAACACAAACTGGCACTCACATTTTGTATACATTTTCTATTTATTCAGAGTCCTTGTGCGTGTGGTATGTGTTCCTATACATTGGCGGTCTATAGGTGGTGCTGGTGCTCTTCATTACTTGGCGCTCATGAAGCAACGTTTTGCCTACAGCATCCTGTTCACTGGCTCTGAAATTAGATCCTTGTCAGGAGGTCTCTCTTTTTCATCATCACCAGTCTTGCGGGTCCATTACTATGTCTCAACAAGCCTTTGACAAGACCTTAAAAAGTCATTTTCTACCCCCTGCAGCACTTCATTGGTGGCTCTGATGTGATTGAAGGTGTTGAAATTACTGAAAGAGGATCAGGGGAGGTTGAGCTGACAGGTAAACATTTTCTCACTCCCCTCTCTCTCCCCAATCTCAACTCGTACAGGAATATGGAATTAGAAGGGCTCATAATATTTTGTACCGACATTCAGAAAGTGTAAAATACTTGAATCTTTCTATATTTCTGAGACATAGAATACATTTTAAAAAGATGACCATTTTAAAAAGTCATAATTAGACTTAATTGGTGCTTTTATAATAACCTTAATTACTTTAATTATCGCACTGCAGTTTTAGTAGTACCTTTGGTCATATTCTGTGATAATGAGAAAACTTTCCTATTTGTGTGAAAATCTCTTTAAAATCTCGTCACGGCCGCCTAACTATTGCACACAATCAGAAATGTGCCAAACATCAAAAGCACTTCACATGAGAGATGAGCAGATGAAACGCTTCATTACGGCTGTATTCTGTAATAAAGTTATATAATGCATAGTCTGTCATTACAACAAAAACATACTGAGGCATTTTTCAGTTTCATTGACTTTTGTTTTTCTTTAAAATTGACTTGAATGGCGTAGCCTAGTTTCGGAGGAGAAAAAGACAGATGACGGCTCAGAAGGAATTAAAACGTGCAAGAGAGTCTGTTGACAAATGGAGAGGAAAATGAGTGTCATGGGAGGGGGAGTGTGTCGCTGTTTGCGTTGTGGATGGTATTCTGGAGAGGGGTGTTATTGTCCCTCAATGTCTAATGCTGTGGCTAAATTGTGATGAATAGCTTTCTGGAGTTGTGTGTGTGTGTGTGTGTGGACTGCAACTGCCTATTCCTTGTTTACTTTGTACCAAGCTGTGTGTGATTGTGTGCAACAGCAGCACTGGTGCGTGGAGCTGAGACGCATTTTCAAAGGAGACTGGAGGGTTTAGTGATGAGAGGAGATCATGTGCATGATGGGGCAAAAAGAGAGAGAGAGGGGGGGGGGGGGGGGGGGGGTTAAAAAAAAAAGTGAGAAAGTCCTCACATTGACTGCTATGATTGATCTGATTTTTCTAATTGGCACGTCGACGTTAGATCCTGTGCCCTTCGTCTATATTGAGTGTGCTCAGTGAGTGTCATGTTTAATAAGCTCGCTGATTGGCTTTCTGCTTGTGTGATTGTGCCCTCTGGCTATTGGGGGACTGCAAAACAGGGAGGGGAGAGAGAGAGAGACGAAATAAAGGCTTGATTTTACAAACACCGTGTAAATAATTAAAGGTCTCCACTATGCTGCTTTTAGCCATCCAAGAGAATTGAGCACATAAATAGTATGAAACCTGTCGTTGATAAATCTGGCATGAAGACGGCATAAAGGTCGACTGTGCTGTAGGCCTAAGGCTAATGTCATCGCGTTAACATGTGATTACTCATACTGATTGTGTGAAGCACCGTTTAGGATACTTTGGGGCGAGAGGAGATTTATAGAGACCGTCCTTTAAAGACTACACTCAATAAAAAAAAAAAGGATTTGATGTTCATGGTTTCGGTGTGAATGTTAACTGTCACAAAGGCTCACTTGAACTGTATATTCTCAAACAGCGGAGGAGAGAGGGTGCATTAAACTAAAAACTGTGAGCCGTGTCTTCGCCCATACGAAGCGAGTGGCAGGTTTTACACACAGACACACACACACACACACACACACACACAGCCAATATATAATCGCTCATTAAGTTTACCAGCATGATTTTGAACGGTCGAGGGAGTAGCTGGGATGAACATGCAGACAAAAAGACCATGAGGGGATCTTGCAAACCAGAGCATCTCTATCTTGCCGACACAGAGACTCACTGAGGCACAAATGTATCAGAATATTAAAGTTATGACCTGATTGCTTGCTGAAAACGGCACTTTTCAGTGACTTGAGTCAGAAATCATTGCAATCAGAGTGTTTTACCATTTTCCAGTTACAAGGTTGTAGCTTAACGAATCAAACATGGTGCACTTAAGTATTGAATATTTTTCAAATGGCTTGTTTTTATTCTCCCTTTCGAATGATTTTTATTTTCTGTTCATCTGGGATTTGGGGGTGAAAAATAGTTTTTGTGCCACTCGTCTCAAGCATGTGAATTTATTTCCATAATTACTTCTAAACACAAAGTACACTCAATAATGACATTTAGTGGGCACAATCTCTTTATTTCTGAAAAGTCTTGACTTTACCAGATGGAACATGTGAAATATTACCTACATAACTGAAAAAAAAAAAAAAAATACTGTGCTATAATCATAAGTGAGTGCACTAAATCATTCAGTGAGGATGTTTCACTCAAACACGTCTGCCTGACAGGGTTTCGGTTTAAGTTTGATTAATCTTCTTGGGTTTTTTTTTTAAAATGTTAACAAACAAAATTCTAATAACTCATTTGAGTAGTGTGTCGTTGGCAGATCGGATATGGTATTCACCCAGTGGACAAAATGGAAGAGACATACAGCTTACACTGTAGGACAGGAAACTCACTCAGAACTCCCAATAAGATCCATCTGCCCTCTACTTTTTTTTTCATTTAACTTATGGTTGCAGGGGACTTGAAGCAATCCCTGCTGACTATAGCTGAAGACACGGTTTATTGTGGACAAGTTGGCGCTGGAACACAGACCGAGAGCGTTGGCACATACATGCACTTCCCAGACAACCAATAAATCATTGATTATTTTTGTAAAATGGCCAGCATACCACAAATATGGACGCATGTGATCCGTATATGTTCCAAAGACATTGCTGGCTTTCCCAGGTAGGATGATTGGGAAACATTTAAAACAACTCCCAGGTTATTGTATTACTGAGTTTATTTCATGGTGAAAACTGAAAGGTTTGCATGTTTGATTAATTTTGAGACATAAAATGAGTCCTTTTGATTAAAGTAGCTTCTATAATTCTCATACATTCTTGTAGTAGATGTGCTCAGTCCCCATTGGTCTTTGTCTAATCCTCATAAAAGCTTTGGACTGTTTGAGGAAAACAAAGTACCAAGAGAAAATCCACACATGCAAACTAAAATGTCCCTAAGCTCAACTCAAAAATAAACTCCACAGCACCACGGGGCCCTCATCCATATCATATCAGTTTAGCTATTAATGCTTAAACACACTGCTATCAAGCATTCTGTTAAAAAGCCGTTTATCTCAAAAGAAACTCTTTAAAGTGTTTGTGCAGAAATTGTCATTTCTTGCCCTGTTCAAGAATGAGTTGAGTGTGCATTTATGTGTATAAAAGCTGAAAAAAACATGCTCTCTCTAATGCTTTTCAGTCACATATGACTATGAATATTGCATGAGAACAAACAAACATAGAGAAACACCTGAGCTTCCAGGCTTTACCAAGCTTCAATCCAATACAGCTCACACACCAGTGAGTGTTCCATGTTTATGGATGACTAAGGCCATGTCTCAGATAAATACTGAGCCTGTGGATTGGAGCAAAATGCTGCAAAGATTTCCATTTAAATTGTGATTCGATTATGTCTCACTTCATTTGATCAAGGATTATTTTGTAACAACCTTTCCGGAAGGCTTTTATGTAAAGAAAAGGAGCCACAGCAACTCCATCCTGTTTGACAGGAGAGACATTACTGTACACAACATGGACTTCAGCAGCAACACGTCTCACAACCGTCATATAAGTACCGTAACAAACTCTGGAATTATCCCCACCATAGTGGTTCAACATACCCAAATCAAAAGTTGTTTATCACGAATTGCAAAAAACTGTGGTTCGTATCTTTTATTTACAGGAGTTTAAATATTCAAAACAGCTATACATTAAATAAAAGTCAACAGTCCTCATAAGTATGAAATCTATCAACATATAGTACATTACATTCATTTGGCATCATTGTCCAAACACACAAACGTTTTCCATCTCCATCGGTGGAAACAGTTTGTAGTTCATTGACTTTTTAAATGAAATACATACAGTCATGTTTAGGGAAACCAGCTGCCCCCAGGCTTTGAAGATCAGTGATAGAATGCTTTATAATTGAGTAATGAGCCATTAAAAAAAAAATCGAGAAAATTAGTCTGTCATAAATCCAGTAAGCGTATGAGCCCTTTCCAACCAAATACTTCAGTCTTTTTTTTCTTTTTAAATAACCAATGAGAAGTTGTTTTAAAAATGATAATGAGTGAATCAAAAGGCCATTAAATTCAAGATGAATGACTAATCAGCAATTTATAAGAGCTTTTTTTTTTTTTAACCACCCAAATAAACCGTGAGAGATACTTCACTTCCTCAAACCTTGTGTTCAAGAAGCGAGTGAGACAAGTCGGATGACTGATAGCTGATGGTTTGCATGTGCCTTTTTGCCATCGCATTATTCTGACTGTGCCTTTATTTGCAAATCTGACACCTCTAAAATTCAAATTCAGAGGCTGTGGACCTCCTTTTCAACCTCTGACCTGCCAAAACATTATAGTATGGACCAAAACTAGCAGACCCACCAAAGCAGGAACATTAAAAAAGAAGCAATAAGCAGTTCCCTGGTTGTACTCTGGAAAGTGTTTTTTTTTATCAGACACGAACAAATGTAATTTATGACATCAGAGCCAGAAAAGCCACGGGCCCTCTGTGATTTCTGGCGGCCCCCCTGAAGGGACAACGTGAGATCAAGTTAACTCCATTTTGGTGTCCACTTGTGGACTTCGTTTCAGTCTCTGCCTTCTCCCGAGGCACTAAAAAGTTCAACTACACAGGCACAACTTTTATTAGTCAGCCTTTTTGCTGCTATAGGGCGATAATGTACATTGAGTTTATCAGAGTTGTTCAGGTGGAAACAGCTTCTGTTTGAAGGTAAAGCTGATGAGAGCAGTGAGGCTGATGCGGTGGTCTGGAAAAGAACAAAACATTGAACTGAGAGTTAAAAAAAAATCAATGTAGATCAAAACAAATGAATCCATTCCTTGTTTATCTAGCTCAGGATTATAGAGTGCTGGAGATTAAGTCAGGGTGCGCCCCTGACTGGACCTCAGTCCAACCAGTCGCCAATTAACTTCAAACATGTGGGTCGTGAGTTTATCTTTATTGTAGCATACGAGAGAAAAATGTCCACATTTTCACAAAACCAAACCATCACGACTAAAGGTCACAACAATCTGAACACAACGTTGATGAATGAAACTTTCTGGTGCACAAATACAGTAAAATGTCCCCAAAAAAACGTCTCCTATAGCTGTCGACTTATGAATGTTTTTACAAACTCTCCATGACAACATGGCTTTGAGGCAAATGCTGGCTTGTTATCTTTCATGGCAGCATCACTGATATCTCATCCCAGGGGCCTGTATACGACTCTGGATTTTCTCTTATCAAGATAACTTCAAGGATTAACCCTGGGTTTTCCGTACTGCGACGCTCATTCACTTCTCGCCGGGATAAATCACCCCAGTAACTTGCACTGAATGTGTAACCTGTTACCGAGCAGGATACGTTCTTGATTGGTTCAGCGCTGAGCTGCAGAGGAGAGGAGGGGAGAAAGTGTTTAGCTCAATCTTTTTTGACATAATAAAATAAATCCTCCTCACGGAGACTTTGAAGGATGTTTTTATTATTGACTTGTTCCAAGTCTGTTTACCTGCACGAGGGTTGATCTGGAATGAAGAAGTTAAAAATAATTCTCACACTGGCATGAGCTGCAGAAACAAGAATTTATGGAACAGAGAACTACTCATGCCGTCGCGGTGATGAATTAATATTCCAACACAAAACACACACACACGGGGGAAACTCCACCTCAAAACAACTGGATGTGGCGCGTGTGTGAGAGTGTGTATGCAAGTGTTTGTTCCTGTAATAGTTGCATTGAATTGAATAAACTTAGAGCACACAACAACATAAATGTAAAGACATGCTTGTGTTAATCGGGTGTACATAAGGGACATCTCTCTCTCTCTCTCTCTCTGGCTCTCCGTTTCTAAATGTAAACATTTATTAATATGCTATATCATATCTCAATCATAAGCATAATACTAATTATATCAATGTAAAGAATCATATTTTTAATGTGTGAAAATTTGGGGAGTGACGATTATTACAGGCGGACTCCACCTTCCACAGTCGAGGTGCAGGGTGCTCCATCCAGTATGGCGTCGCGCTACAAGGTCAGCTCCAGTAGCTCAGCGCCAGCCAATGAGGCGTCTCCGTATATTATGGATCAATGGAAGCATCTGTTGATGGATGTGTGCGTGTCAGAGTACTCGTGCCACATTGTTATCCTGTAATAATGATTTGTGCAGCTTAAGTATGTTAAATCGTGACTTAAAAACGTCAATGTAGCTTTTGAGGAGGAAGTATTGGACGTACCGGAACCTGCTTGACGTGGTTTGAAGATTCATCTACGCTGGTTTCCTGCGTACAGGATGAGTCACGCCTAACTCCTGTTGCTCGGATGAGCAGGGCCTTCTGCTGGCCTCTAGAACTGCTGCAACAAGAGGTTGCTCACTGGGGCATAATGGAAAGAGTGCCGTGGCGGTGGTGGCACAGTCAGGCCAGACCTTCATTTCCCACTCAGAGTGCCCAGACTAAATGGATGCACTCAGGATGCTGTGGATAAAAGCAACAAATGAATGACAGATGTGGCATGAAGCTGCATACAGTGTCGGTACAAGCCGTCCACCCTGCTCACGTCCTCTCATCTCTCTGTTTTCTTGTTCCCAGAACACTTGAACAATCTGGACACACTCAGGGGAGTGTTTGTTGTTTATGCTCTCAAGATATAATGTAAAAAAAAAAAAAAAAAACACTCAGAGCCACATGCTTTCACTTTGCTTGAAGACTTTAAAGTAGACCTACCACCACCCAACAAAAACCAGATGTACATTTCTAACTTATGTCACCGTATTCTTAAAACAAGAATTAAAAATTTTTTTTTGCAAAAGAATATATCCCCCAAATGTTCTGCTCTGATTTGCTGAACACAATAGATGATTGGGAATGAACTTCACCAACTGTTGTAAGATTTGGAAAATGCAAAACCTCCGACTCTATTCCAAATTTCCCCACCATTTTTCTTTTTTTAGTAGCGTAGACTGTACCTCACTCTGTGCACTAACATGTTCGTTTATGAAGGCCATTAAGCACTCAAAATGCATGCCTGGGAAAGTAGAATGGGTTCGTAAATAAAAGAGGCAACCATGAAATATTTGGTAAGATACAAAAGCAGATGAGAGACACAGAATTATTAGGCTTTATTTCGTGAAGACCATGTGAACACAAACCAACAATGCGACCACATTTTGTTCAATTGCAGAGTATTTCTGAGGTTGGGGGAAAAAAAAGCAACAACAACACAAAAATACAATTTGTCCTTACACAATTCTCCAGTGAATGTCCGTATTAGTTAAAAGACTATTTTATATTGTATCCCTCCATCTTATGTCCTACTTCATCCAGTTCTGGTACAACAAAATACTTAAAACCCAAAGGCACAGGCTGACATTTTCGGGAAATACATCTACTTTTCTATTCTAAATTAGTTGAGGTCCTTGATAACCCCAATGCAAGAACTCCTAATTAGTTTGAGACTGAAACAATTGGGGAGAAAGGAAATGTAACATTTGGGTCTCTTCAAAAGGTACAACATGTGCTTTACAGCACCTTGCACTGCTTTTTGTTTCCCTTGATAGAGCTATATCTCAACTTTTAATTTGTATAACAACAACAAGATATGGTTTTACAGGGCATTAAATGATAGAATTGTTTTTGCTACATTGCAGTCATGGTTAACAAAAAAACCCACAAAACACAACAAAATAAAACACCAACGACTGAAACTTTAAATGTTAGTTGCAGCAGAATTTATATGTTTGTTGGACCTCTGATTAAAAATGAAAGCCAAGTATATACACAACAGTTTTTTTTTTCCTCGTCCTGACCTCCAGTTACTTCTTTGATTCGCAGGAAAATTTGCATTCAGTATAGTGAAGTTACGGCTTGTATAAACCCCAACGTCATAATGCCAGTGCAATATTGTTTATCTGACATCATGTCCAAAAAATAGGATCGCAGATCGTTTTGAGAAATGGTACAAATCATTTCAACCATGTGTGAGACTTTGTAGGCTTCCATTCTCCCGTATGCACCGGCCCCCTCTTACACGGTGCACTCAGAGACGAAAGTTTCTGCTGTGAAGACAAACTTTCATTACAGCTTGCAAGAACTGGATTCCAACACGCTTACTTCAGATGTGGTGTTCTGCTGCAGTTCAAGTCTTGTCAGGCCACCTCCTGTTTGAATAATTCATGGAACAGTTCGTAAAATCAGAACTGTCCTCTTGGGGACTATGCATGCAAATCTGATATGAGGACGTGTTGACAGCAGGAGGTACCGTCCTTATTGGAGCGCAGATGGCCAAAGACAGAGAAGATCCGGGTACGTCCTCTAACTACTGCTACGTTTAAGCGAACGTCGCGGGATCTAAACGCATCGCTGCTCTCAAAGGACACGCCATCATATTTGGTGTGTTTAGCTTGTCTTGTGTGCGGCGTCACGCACTCCTGCATATCTGGCAATTAGTCGTTTTTGTTTCTATTTGACACCTGCGGTAACCTTGGTATCACTATTGCCGCCCCCTGAAAAATTTACCTTTTATTGCGAGAAAACACATATCCAAGTGTGAAAGCTCACATTTGCCCTCATTATTATACCACAAACACTCGAATACACACAATGACGCACGCACACAGTTTCAACAAGGGTAATATGCACACACGAAGTCAGCTCTTCTGCGGAAAATGCTTATTCCGGCTGATGGAGTGTATAATTCCAACACTGGAATAGTAATGATGGCATTGTAATTCAGATGGATAGAGGAGAAATGAGATTCTGGGGCTTTCTGCATATTGTCACTATTGAGTTCTGCACCATTCTCTTGGTGAAAGTGAAATGAATTGAGAGCTGGGATGAGCTTACATGTCTAACTTGCTGAAGCGACCCACAAGTCTCACCTTGCAGCAATTTGTGAATCTAAAACTAGTCTAAAACTAATCTTAATTGAGTTCTAAAACGAAACAGTCATGCACACACACACACACACACACACACACACACACACACACACACACACACACACACACACACACACACACACACACACACACACACACAGATTTATGCACTATGCTAACACTCTCAGTCATCCTGTTGGTATGCATCCTACAAGCAAATGGCTGCAATTATATTAAGCACCCCAGCAATTAGAGTGAGAACAAACAGCCTTGCCATACAGTATTTCTTGTAATGTCATTTCACAGAGTTGGCTAATTGTGCTTCGTTTTCTCCAGAAAACATTCTTTGTCACTCTCGCTTTGCCTCACAGAGGCACCCACACAGTTAATCAAAGAGCCGAATATCCTCTTTCTCTCCAGCACTGAGTGCTGTCAAGTGTCTTTGAATGAACGCTGAGCATCTTAGTGTCATCGAAGGCCCTAAAAGAGGAAGAATTATTCTCCTTTTCTCATCTGCTTTCTTCCTCTCAAGGCTGTGAGACAGCCTGTGGCGAGAGGTTAGCTGAAAGAGAATATCTCAGCCGGATCAATAAAGCATTGTGATGTGATTATTATTACTTGAGGAAGTCTCCTGCTTTTCCTTTTTTTCCGAGTGCTATGGGGGAGCAGTGAAGGACACCCAGAAATACAACATTGCTGTCAATATGTGATGTTTAACCTTAAATCGACTAAAAGGATTCTATAAATTTAAGTAGTCACTTTACCATCATTCTCAAGTCAGTTTTTTTTATTTTTTTAATCAAAGAGCTCTGGGCTCCAGTTGACAACCTTCTTTATCTTTTATAAGAAACTTATCAAAATACTTGAAAATAGACATCCCATTTCCAGTGTGGGACGAGATGACATTTTATGAATATAAAGTCAGTGTGAATCAATGTGTTTATGTACCGTTCATATATAATAAGATCCGTTAAATAGACCAAAACTCACATAATTCCAGTGAGAGCTCAAAGAATCATCTACATCAGATGGATTTCTGGGTGTAAACAAGTTTTTTTATTTATACATTCTCCATTAGTATGTTCATATTCAGAAGAAAAGCCAGAGAGTGTGCCGTTGATTCCAGTTTTGTTACACACATCTCAGCTGTCAGACCAGACTCAAGCTAAAATTAGATACAAGCTGTTTTTTTTTTTCTTTTTTCCGGAAGCCATTGTTGATGTTTTTCCCCTGGAATTAAACCTCAAAAGCTCTTTTTTGTTCATCAGAATCACATATGGAGAGGTCTGAAAAAGTCAGATGGTTTTAAACTCATGCAGATTTAATGATATCTTTGTACTTTTTTTTTTCATTTGAAGTGTGTGGAGCTATTAATATGCAGAAAGTTTCCACCTCCAGAAGGTGGGAACAGGGGTCGCCTATAAGTTGATAAATCAGCATGACTATGTCCCTGGAAGTGGGTGGGATTGTTTCCTTCAGTATGTGACATATAAAAACTCTCCAGATCTACGTTAACAAGGCGTCCATTGGTTCAGAGATAATAATTGTGCCCATCCTTACGTCTATTCCCTGAATCTGCTTTATTTACCTTGGGATTGGTGATTGGAGTTTATAATAGTTGATATCAAGACAGAGAGGCAGGCAACACCATTGACAGTTTCCCCATTCAATCATAGGGTTAATACTGAGAGACACAGTAAATGACAACATCTATGACCAATTCAGTCACAAGGTTAATGTGACAAACATGATGACAAAAATATCTCATACACTTAAACACTAAGGGACCAGACAATGGCCTTAGTGTGAGGCCAAAGTGCTGCTAACCGCTATTTCATATTTTACATACACATTCCATCATTGTTTGCCCCAATAGTGCTTATTTATATA
This sequence comes from Blennius ocellaris, assembly GCF_963422515.1. Lineage (NCBI taxonomy): Eukaryota > Metazoa > Chordata > Actinopteri > Blenniiformes > Blenniidae > Blennius > Blennius ocellaris. The sequence continues at coordinate 16,006,135 of NC_137667.1, read as the reverse complement.
AGATGCTTTTTTTCTTCCCTTATACACCTAAAATTGCTGTTTCTATAAACCCCAGTGAGTCGCCATAAATGTCAGTGCTCATGACACCTCCATGAAGCCCTTTTAAAAAAGGGAACAGCATTTTGTGGTGCAGTTCGCTGACCAGGACAAAGGTGAATAAAACAGAAAAGTTCACAATGGTCCATTTCACTTTGTGCTCACATTGACATTTTTAATATTGGATAAAAGAAAAACGCATGCCAGACAGCTGTTGTGACTTTTTTTCCGCACCATAACATCCAAACCAACCCCGTGTACTGAGATAAATGCAATTTTACCGGAAATGAAATGATTCCAAGCATATATAGCTGCATTTAAATGTATAAAACCATCTGAATCTGCAGGGATTTTACTGCTGTGCAGGTTAATAATATTTTTGTGCATTTGGACGGCCCTGTATTTGGTTTCTTTTGGTGTCGTCGGCCCGTACTGCAGCAGACTCAGGTTGACCTTCAATCAAACCATTCCACTGTCCATTTGTAAACTGCTTGATTAAAATAGACTTGGTCATCTCTTTTGGTGTGTATAGACTGACGTCTTTGCAGTTACACAAACAGACCGACGCTGCGATCACACTCGGGTTCATTTAAACCGGGCTAATTGTGACAAATGTGAACACGCCCTCAGTTAACAGACAAAAACACAGAGTTGCTTGCTGCATGTATATAGGCAAATGCATAAAAGATAGTATCTTTCCAGGTTTTCTGCTATATCAGGGTCGATTTTCCTTGTGTGTGTGTATTACAGGCAATGACAAATTAAAAACTTGTTCATATTGATTAATCCAGACAAAGAACAAAATCAGTTGCTGTACTTGATAAAGCAGCTTGGAAGAAAACAGCTTTTCTCTTTGATGGTAATGGAAACTTCAGTCGGAAGACATTATTCAGTTTTTGTTTGTCACTTAAAGACGGAAATCGTCTAAGTCACCTCTTTGAAATGTGAGACTCTGGAGAGCTGTTATGCTGTCACATCCAGACTCCTGAGCAGTGATTATTATAGTAGGGAAATAAATGAATGAAAACTGTGCCGGGTGGATACTTGTGCAAAACATCTCTATGTACGCAATGAAATCCCATCACGTTATGACCCCTTAGAGGTGATGCATAAGCGTGATCATCCCTTTATCATGGCACTGGATAGTGCACCAAAAGAACAGTTTGTTCTCAAACTTTGTGGACGCAGTAAAAAAAATGGTCAAGCATAAAGATTTGAGTGAGGTTGATAGAGGCCAGATCGCAAAATAACTAAAACTGCAGCTCTTGCGGGGCGTTCTCAGCCTGCAGTGATCAGTATCAATCAAAAATGGTCCGAGGAAAGAAAAGCGGTGAACCAGTGACAAAGTCATGGCTGGCCAAGGCTCACTAATGCATGCTGGGAGTGAAGGCCGGCTCGTCTGGTCCCATTCAACAAATGAGGTACTGCAGATCAAAACGTTTCAGAAGGGAATTATGGTTACTCATAGTGTGATTCTGACACTCAGAAATGTGTCAGAATCACACAGAATATTGCAGATTTTGACTCTGAACATTTAACTGAAATGATCACATGTACTTGTTTAGGCAGAGTCTGGGACTTTGCAGTGGATGAGTGGACATTTCTTGTGCCAAGTCAAACACGACAACGTTTTGATGTGAAAACTTTCATTGAATTTTGGGTGTCTGCTTACATGACATCTGTGCTCAGAGCCGCTGAAAACGCAGCTTTTCTGAAATGCTGCAACTCTGCATAGGGAACCATGGCTGTAGTAATTAGTTCTTCTGCACATGCTCAGTTGATGGACAATAACAACAATGGCGGCTTTCAGAGTGTCATGACTCCCAGTCCATATTCTCTGAAGACTTGGTACTTATTTAGTTGAGAGTCACCCAGAATAGAAATCCAACTTCGTCATCTGTCCATACGAATGTACTCCCACTGTTAAGTTTTACAGCGTATTGTTCTCTTCTCACATTTGAAAGATTTCCTTACAAACATAAACAGCAGCATCCACCAGTGGCCCAACATGTAAGCAACATCTTTTACATCGTGTCTGCCGTTTCCGTGTCAATGGACATCTTTTACAAAATGTTGCCATGTAAACGTAAAACCTTTCTGGAACAAAAATAGAAAACATTGTCACATTTGATACACAAACTGTTTCGATCATGCATTCATCCATCTCCTGCACCGCTCTATCAGATTAGGGACTCTTACTGGAGTCACCCCTAGCTGTATATGGGCAAAAGAGGACATTTATTCTCACCAAAAAGCTACTTAACAACCACCAACTGACCTCAAATGCATTTTTCTTTTTGCAACGTGAAAGAAAACTGGAGTAATTGAAGAAATCCTATGTTCATGCTGGAAGAAAACATGTGAACTCTGTACAACACACGTTCTGTGAGGCAGCGGTGTTAACTACACCACCTATATCAACCCAGAAAACATATAATAAACTTGAGATGCACATCACCACAGAATCGCTGCTGCTTTCAACTCAGTTTTCTCTCCACATCCTGTTGCCTTGTTTTGTTTAGCCACTTGTTTTAGGCCCTGTTTAGCTGGATCAGTGGCGCATACGAAGGGAGAAAATAGAATTAATGAGCCTCTGGGTAAATAAATGGATTTTGGCACTCACCTCCCTCCTTCTCTTGCTCCCTCTTTCACCATAGCACTGACAGTTTAATCAGTTCTTCATTTAATGATTTAATCAACCTTTAAAAAGATATTTTTCCCCTCCCAAACACCTTTTCCTGGGTGAGCTTTCAGTCGGACCTGACTGTAATAAAATAAAGCACTCATCGTTCTGCTGAGGGAATTAGACAAAAATGACTTTCAGCAAGGATACATTTGAGAGAGTGATGAATAATGGCAACGTAATGAAGTTCTTACAAAAGCTTTGGTTTCTCGTATGTGGTTACCTGCCCCAGCATTCAGACATTCATGGGAAACTTCTCTCAAATTTATTTTCTGAATTCGTGCAAACTGAAAGTATTCCAACTTAGACCTTGAAGACAACCCATTTGGAAGTGATAAAAGCTTGATCATAATCACCCCCTTGCATTTATCCTCAAATTTGACAGAGTTTCAGTTTAATCAGATGTGCAATCACACTCAGGCATTATTGTAGTTGCTCGGAGGATGAGCACCCCTTGCACCCTTCCCTGCTTTTCAAATAAAAGCACAAAGCACGGCTCTTGATGGTGTTTTGCAAAAAGGTAGTTGCCTTCACACCTTTTTTTTGATGGATGAGGGACATTGAAGCCAAAAGTTGGTAATAGTCCCTCGCAGTGGCAAAAAGCAATGCTGAAATCCATTCATTTTAACTGCAGAGTGCCTTATCATCCTCTTTCATCGTCAGCCCCTCTTTACCTTTGATCTTACATTTTTCACTTCCCAATCCTCCTCTGCTGCAGCACTTACACCTGTAGACAAAGAGAGAGGACAGAAGAGTGTTAGGCTTTTTGCAGAAAATGGTGCGCACATGCGCGCAGACGCCCGTGCACAAGTGCTGCTCACACACACACACACGCACACAGAACATGGCACTATCATCTGAAGAACATCTGCTCACCATCAAATGTGGCATCAAAGGCTGCGCGTTGCTGGGATTGCATTAGCGTGCTGATGTTTCAGCTCTGATATGCCATAGTGTTACTTGAGGAAACAACACACCCTCCTGCTGCAGTGCCTCCAAGTCTGCAAGCCTCAGTCCGCCGTGTCCCAACAATGAGAGGCTCTTTCTGGCTGTCTGGATAATCAAATGAAGACAGATGATATGCCAGAACTCCTGCAAATGTTGCCTCTCACAAAACTCCCCGAAGTTAAGACTGTATCCCCGTGATTAATATTGCTGGCTATTACAGTTAGTCTTGATTCATCCTGAGTGAGGAGGTAAACTTAGGCATGCTTATCAATACTGACACTTGAGCACCAGACATTTTGTTTGTCTCCTCGCTCAAGGAGCTTAAAGGTGTTAGTGAGAGATAAGTGGAGCTGGATTTTTGTTTTCTTCAGGGAATATCACTCAGTGTCTCTTCATATTGAGCAACATCTGTTGCCACTCTCCTAGTCAACATTATCTATTTTTTTCTTTCTTTTTATAGACTATAGTCAACGTTATCAAAAATAATTTGGAGGTTTTCTAATTTATATGAAATTAGCAACTGATAACTCTGTTATGCTTATGAATTGCAGTGTAGAGCCATTAATTTATGATGAGTCTTTATCAGTCATATGCACATTGATATGATATAAACATTAATTTATCATTTATGCCACTTTATCCAATTTATTGTTGCAGGGAGCTGGAGCTTTACCCATCTGACCATGGATGGACAGGCCAACAGTCCACCACAGGGAAAACAAACAGCCACACAGACATTTAGCACGACAGGAAATTTAGAGTCAAAAAACATTTCCAGAGAATATCTTGAGAAAACTGATGCATGCTCAGAGAAACCCAAAGCGCGCTTGAACGATTACCTGGCTACACCACCATGTGGCTCCGTTGCACAAACTCATGAAGGAGACATGTGAATGTATGGGGTGTGTTTTGGTATATAGAATAGAATAGAATAGTCCTTTATTGTCACTCTGTCGCAATGTTAAAACACCGTGTTAGCAGCAGTGAAATGTGACAGCAATTACAGTGATAGCAATGAAAAAGCACACAATTGTAGAAGATTCAAGACTATGAAGCACTAATCATATATCATTGTGTTAGTCATGTTTCTGACTGAGGCCCCGTTTACACAAGTGAAAACATAATTTTTGCCTTTTTGTTTCATAAATGTTTCACATTCATGTGACAGTGTTTTGAAAACCATATCCTTCTACACAAAGACAATGGCAGAACATCTGAATACCATGTAATTTTAAGATGAGTGTTGTTGTAATGAAACCACACACATACGCAGAGAACAATACGCGATAAATATTAACAACGGCGAGTACACAGATGTTCTCGTGGACAAGATGACCAAGTTATTCTAGGTGACTCTCAGCTATAAAACCACCAAGTTCAAGGAGAATATGGACTTGGAGTCATGATACACAGAGGAAAATTTGTTTGCTTGGAGGAGAATGAAGGAGCAGCCTGGTTCAGTAATAAAGCCCCTTTACTCGTCTTCCTTTCCAGGATGCTACAATAGTAATCCACAGTGATGTGGATAAGTAACTTTGATCTGATTACTGGTTATGAAATAGTAAGGATTCCTGAAAAAAAGTCATATGAGAGTAACGCAATACTAATTAACGTGTCATACTTACTTTTACCCCCATTTCCATGGCAACAGAGTCTAAAAGTTTCACCTCAGGAGCTGTTTTCAAAACGTTGCAGTTTCAGTGGCTCCACGCATCGTTGTAGTGTAAACAGAACATCAAAACAAAAGTTTTCCTCTTTCACTGTAAAAGGTTGTTGTGTAAACGGAGCCTGAGGTAAGAGGCTTCACTGGAAAGAAACTCGAGCTGTGGAGTGATTAGCACTTCTGGCTCACAGCGTTAAAACACTCATGTTCTCCTTGTGCGTGTGTGGTTTCTTCTGTTGAGGGTTCTAAAATCAAGTTGTTTGTCCTTCTGTGATGGACTGGCCACTTGTCAGCTGGGATTGGCTGCAGCACCCCGTGACCCTAACTTGGGTAAAACAGTGGAGACGATGAATGAATGAATTGGTTAATTTATATATTACAGCTGTATGAATTTAAATGTCAAATATATTAGGTAGAGTTCTTTGATTTCCGGTCTATTCCGTCACATCTGTCAACCCTTCATTTTGTTAAAGGGGTCATATTGTGCAAAATTCACTTTCTAACAGTAATATGGGTCCACGTACCTGGGAATCACATCCAGAAGTAAAGAAAGTCAGTCGTCTCTCTCCATGGATTGATAACATTTTCAAAACTTGTGTTGCTCCAATGAGCCAATCAGAAATCAAACCCTATAAATTGATTTAGCCAATCCAAATCAAGGTAGACCCTCCCTTTGACCCAATCACAATCAGGCAGCTCTGCTCTGGCACATGGCACCACGAGAGGAAGTACTTCCTCCTCTTCCCAAGATGGACATGTGGGCAGAGCCAGTCCAGCTCACACAGACACAGCAGATTCTGAGTGCAGCTCCTATGATCCAATATTCAAATAGCGGAAAATCAAATAAAAGTTGGATTTGGGGTAATAGAAAAAGTTGTATAATATGACTCCTTACTATGAATTTAACACTCCTGATCTCTTGTGTAGATTTCCACATAGTCTACCAGATAAACGTATGTGACACAATCAATGTGAAAGCCAGGCTTATTGATTCTTGAGTTTTAAACGCTAACAATAAATTCTTCACTAAACATGTACTTTGTAAAGATGTCCAGTCAGGACCTCATGTCTCCTCTGAGAAGATAGTTTCACAGCCACAAACAACTCGGCTGCGAGCTTCTATGATGCAGCCGGGACACTTACACGGGAACTCGATATCATACTTAATGAAAGTAAAAGTGGTTTGTTGGGATGATACACTTCTTTGTTCTTGCTGAGTAAATCAATGCCATTCTCATATCTGATCCTGTATAATTAAATAGCAAGCTACAGCCAGGGTAGCTTGGTTTAGCATAGATACTCAAAACAAGTAGAGGCAGGAAGCCTGTCTATGTCCAAAGGAGAGAAAAACCCAGATAAAGCGCACAAATTAGCATAGAACATCTGGTGGTGTCAGCTCCATATTTATCACATGGGTAAGCGACATAATTATGAGAGTGGTGCTAATCTATCATCTAACTTTTGGCAAAACATATTAAATATAAAATAATAATAAGAACAATGACTTTATTCAATGCTGAAAGGGAGAAAGATCCATTTTTGATTATTATTTTTTTCATATTTTCTCAGCTGCTCATGCATTTTCAATTTCAGTTCCAATGTTTGTGGTTTCAGCAACTTCATACATTTAATCCAGAGTTGGTTGTTACTGTCTTTTTTGTTGCTGTAGCTCTTTCCTTAATGATTTGTTGCAGAGTTGGTGGATGACTCATTGCGAATGCTAATCACAAACAGCTTGTTTTGCTGAACAGATATGAAGAGGAATGGTTTTAAAACCATATCGTGCCCACAGACCACATCAAATACCAGTGTCCACTGGGATTTCCTGTGGAGCTATATGCATGGTAATTACATGGCTCAGTGTGATCTTTATCATAGGTTCCGTTTTATATTTCTATTTCAATATTGACATGAGCACATGTGGCCGCTCGTCAGATTGGTTTGCTCCGAGGCTGCAAACAAAGATTACCAGCGTGTTCCTCACTGAAGTGTGTGAATTGTCTATTCGCTGTCATATTGCCCCGTCGCACCACGGCCACCGATCCACAGCACACCTATGTGTGGAGGCAAAGGTATGAAGGTTTGTGGTGTGCGGGAGAGATCCAGGTGTGAGAAAGTCTTCCCAGCACTGATTGCTTAAGCATTGAGCCTGTAAGACTGAGCATGTGGTCACACGGTAATTAGCACAACAAAATGCAGCCTGTCTGAGTTCAATGAGGCTCTCACAGACGGCGACAGCTGAGCAGCAACTAAAAAAAGGAGGAAGCAATGTTGCAGTAAATACTGCAATCTCAGTGCTTGTCTTTGTGATGGTCAGACAGACATAATCCAATTGCTGCCGAGGTAAATATCCAGAGTTACTTACTAACTGCAGGCTATTAAAAGTAAATTTCCCAAACAGAACTGATGTGCAGTGAAGCCATATGTTGGCGTGGTGCTCAGCACTCTTTTGAGAATATCCCTGGTGAGAGTGCAGTCCAGCTGGTTACTGTGGCTCTTTCTGTGGGGAGCATTGAATCCAAAATGCACTCAGGTATGAGTGTGTTGTTTTTGCCCTGTAATGGACTGGGGAAGCCGCCACAGTGTTCCCTGCCTTTGCCCATAACCAGATGGGCTCCAGCTTCCCGCCACCAGAAATTAGATAAAGCAGTACAGAATATGGATGTGTTTTATCATTTGACCAATTAGAATTAAATAAATGTTAAAGTATTAAACCATACACTGATCCGACTTCGGTGCATGCGATCTACTTCACTATTAAATGTTATCATGAGTTTGATCACATGTATTGAACATAGAAATCTGATGAAAGCGATCCATATATTATCTATTGTGTGTTTTCTGCTTCAAACAAAGTAGGAATGCCAAAACTATTCAACTTTAACTTCCCATTCTCACCAGCTCTATTTGAGAGATATTTATTCTCTTACTTGTATACTATCTGATATTTCAATAGGCACTTTTCAACTTACCACAAACAAATTGTTCTGATGAGGCAGAACAAAACATTCACCAACCCACCGCAGACAACTCTTCTCCCTTGAGGTGTGGGCTGCTGCCTCTGACATCAAGCACTAGAGCAGCACCCAAAAGCGACAGACAAAAGCAAACATGATGAATGTGCCGAAGAAATGGAGGGCTAATTTTCCCCCAGCATGCATTTTGTTTGCCTAATTAATTTGCTGTGGTTCAGGCACTTTGCCCAAATGCCGTTAGAAAGAAGCGGAGAGAAAGAAATAAAGGTAGAAAGCAAGGCTATCCTGCTGGATATCCAGTACTGTGTGTGTGTGTGTGTGTGTGTGTGTGTGTGTGTGTGTGTGTGTGTGTGTGTGTGTGTGTGTGTGTGTGTGTGTGTGTACTTCCCTGGGTTTTCTTTCTGATCCAATAATCTACTGCCAATAAAATACATGGATTCTCTGATAATTGTTTTAATTTAGTCTATTTTCACAAGTTTTATCACACACACACACACACACACACACACACACACACACACACACACACACACACACACACACACACACACACACACACACACACACACACACACACACACACACACACACACACACAATGACTGCCGCAGTAAGTGCACCTCCTTGAAGATTTATGCTGTTTGCAATGATTTTTGTGTCGTTTCTGTTTGACTGAACCAGATTCAGGATCCTTAGCTTTTTAAAGCAGCTATAGGATAAAACCAACAGCCTGGCCGAACTGCTGTTCATTTAAAAGAAACAAATGCAAATTCATATCAATAAAGTAGACTTTTTTTTCTTTAACATTATTGACTGTAGCATCACATCAATTGTTCAATTACTTTTGAGAAAATGAGCAAAAACATTACAAAAATGCAGCTGCGATTCCTGAATAGTGATTTTTTTTTTTTTTTTGCTGAATCACTTGTGTTAAAGCTGACATTGTTTACATTGCTGATATCTTCAGTGCTTCTCTTGTAGTGGTTTATAAAGGCCAGATTACAAAAAAAAAGAAAAGAAAAATGTATTAACTTCCAAATCGTCATGACCAGCATTTGGAAATGAATGAAAAGTCAATGCACTTGCGTAATACGAAGAATATAATTGGGTGATAATTTAGCACATGATGACAGATTTCAATGAGGTTATCAAGTGTAATTCAACTCGAGTGTTTCATTTCATATTTGCAGCAGTTTTAAAAGAAAAATTAGCTTCAGTATGGGCTGAAAATTAATCCAAACCACTTTAATAAGCCATGAGTGCACCCTCATAAAGAATCCATAAGATTCTGCTCAGAGAGTTATTGCAGGCAGATTGAGGTTCATAAAGCAGGAATAAATGTGCTTCTTGGACCGGTTCAATTTCCAGATCCTAAATCCACTCAAAGTGTTTTCAACATACCAGAGTGATCCAATCATTTTTTTTTAGAAAATCTAAAAACAATTGAGTTTGTAGTTTTACAAACAGAAATGTCTTGTAACAACTTATTATTCATATTCATTTTAATAAGGCATTGTGACTCTGACACCTTGGCACCTGTTAAGTGGCTTTGGAAAAAGTGTTTACTCAAGATTTTGTTTACTTTTACATGCTTTCAAGTCAATTACGTGCCCAATTTATTTGAAGCACATTTCCTTAATTCTCCTCGGAATGAGCCCACGCTCAGCAGTCCCTGTCAGAGCAGCCATCATGAGAAACACTGGCTTAGAGTGTTTCATTGTATTCAAATTTTCCAGTCAGCCACAACATGTTCATAATTAGTGCAATATTAAAAATTCTCCTGATAAAATATGACCATCCTTCATTTTGTTATTCATGTCTGTGCCTTTCTGTTTGTGCTGCAGTGTGAAAAGCTTGAGGATTATGAGACCTGGAATGTGCATGCGAATGGGGTAAAGAGGATATCCTTTTGTGCCATAGGTGTACGTTTTTTTATGCTTCGTCAAGAAAAGGTTTTCATTTCATTTTTAGCCACCTCAAAAACTCCCACCAACACCTTTGAGTCTCTGCCGCGTAAAAACTGAGCAGCTTTATGAGCATCTCCAACACTGATCTCTGTTCCATCAAGTAGAAATGATGCAATAAATCCAACTACATCTTCTCTGCTAAAGACACTAAAAGAGAGGAATCCAAAATACCAGAGAGAACATGCAAATAACACACAGATAATTCAGCTTTTCAAACTGTAAGTATTCTATAAGGCAAGAGTGGAAACCACTTCTTCACCGTGTGGCTACAAATAAAATAAACTCAACAGTAAAAACTGTAAAAGGACCACACTTATTGATACATCCTGAGGTGAAGGTGAAGTTTACTTTTCTCTCCACTTGAAAGTGGAAAAAAGAAAAGAAAAGAAACTGAAGTATGTCAAAAGGAATGTTCCAAAGCTCAAACAAAGACTCAAACCAGGTTTTACCTCACTCGCTATCCGTTTGCAATCAACCAAGACCACAGGCTGCTGAAAAGAGTAAAGTGGAGCATATTAGTCATGGAGCTCCGGTGAACCTGGTGGTGGTGGTGCAACAAAAACATCATCCCTGTCACCTGCAGCTGCCTGTCTGCAGCGATGAGTTCAATAAGCTGCTGCTGCTGCACATTTCACAGGAGATCCAACCCACTCAACCAAAGCCACACCGCGTGAGAACAGCTGGGCGCTCGGACGCAGAGCAGGAAAGAAAGAGCCACCGCTCCTCCAGTCAGCCTCCCAATCCAATTGATTTCAAAGCTGTTATTTTAAGGTCAAAAAGTTTCATGGGATTGCAATGGTTCCATTATAAGATGCAAAAAGCTGTAAGGAACTATAAAAATCTCTAAATATATATTAAAGAAAAATATTAGCAGTAATGAAGTGTATTTTAACTTTACCCAAACATCAAACCAGTCAGCGTGCTTTTAATAACGCCTTACGATGAATCCTTTTATCCACCTCTCCTCCCTTTGCTTTCTTCTTTCACTCCTGCCTTCTCTCCCGGTGAATTGGGCCGGCTATTGATTCTCCCGCAGGGGATGATTAGCCCTAACCTGTGTCAGAGCACCGAGTCAGGGCAGTGATAATGCCTTCACTCAATGCACAATAACAACTCAGGTGCCCCAGGAGCAGGTGCTAGCCGCTTGGCGCGCGCTAGCATGCTAATTTGCCGAGACTTGTGATGAATGCATGCTGTCATTCGCCCTGAACAAAGTCAGCCTCTCAGCAGCGCCGCGGTAATGTCAATCCGATAAACTACATCAAACAAATAGGAGGGAATGAGGCTGTTTACGCAGCACTGCTCTGTATGGAGCAGGCTACACGTCGACATACATGAAAGTACGTGCGCAAATATAAACAAGCGTGTTGTGTTCATACGCACATGTAATTATAGAGCTAGCTGCAAACAATGAAACACAACCAACACCCTGATACACCAACAATCCCAAACAAGCAGATTGCAGACATGCAAATTCACTTCTCAGCGCCCACAAGAGAGGCCCAATTACATTAGGTTTCAGCCAACACTCACAAACGTGCCCAAATATGAGACTAAACCTGATCTCTCTCTCTCTCTCTCTCTCTCTCTCTCTCTCTCTCTCTCTCTCTCTCTCTCTCTTGATATGTATTCATTGTACAATAGACACTAACTGATACTTGCGTGATCAGCCTGCCGATCACAATAAGGAACGTAAGACAAACAAGTAAAGAAAATAACCAAGGCACATTGGGTCATATAGCTGAAAACACAGATTTAAATTTCACACTGACTAAGGCAATAATAAAAGTGAACAAGTGAGTGAAACTTTAAATCATGACGGGGGGTGGCACCACTTCACCTTGATGTGAGACAACTATATAGACAAATGAGTTTTTGAGAGGAATATGCCCACCAAGAATGTGAGAACAGAGTAAAGACCGTAGTGCATTTCATCAAGCTGCCAATCTGAGGATTTTTCATAGCACACGGCAGAAAGAGAAGAAAACAGTTGAAGGAATTATTTACACTGAAAACACGCATTATTGGGTGGCATTGCTTTGCATTGGTTACTGTGAATAAGATTTAAGTTTTAATTCCATCCATCCATACATACATACATACACTAAACCCCAATGTTCTCTGAATGGTGAGCAAGCATCTTGCAACCGTCTGTGAATATCTTACCTCACCAGGGGCTGTTCCATCCCATAATACATACATACATACATACATACATACATACATACATACATACATACATTCATTCATTCATTCATTCATTCATACATACATACATACATACATACATACATACATACATACATACATACATACATACATACATACATACATACATACATACATTCATTCATTCATTCATTCATTAATACATACATACATACATACATACATACATACACACACACATACATACATACATACATACATACATACATACATACATACATACATACATACATAAATACATACTTTCATTCATTCATACATACATACATACATACATACATACATACATACATACATACATACACGCAGAAAAAAACATAACCTTTGCCCCAATGTTTGTTGCCAAAGAGAAAAAAAACATAACTGTGTCTCCATTTCCTATGCAGCCACTGAATCCTCACTGACTGCAGCGTTGGTGGCTGCATATAGGAGATATTATAGAAGACATATAATATAATGATGATATAATTCCACAGGCTGCCTCCATAAAACGGCCCAGCATAAAAATCACAAGTGTTCTGAAGTTTAAAGTTGCTTGGCTCAAGGTGAGAGTGTGCAGACGCTCTTCGTGCTGCAACCACGAGTTTATGCATCTGCGAAAGACAAGAGCCTGAATGTTGATCTGTCTGACTCTCATAACGCAGTCTCTTTCACCTCTTCAAACCCTGCTGACTGATGTCAGACCATTTTCACTTTGCTCATATTCGCCCTTTCGTTTTTTTTCCCATTCGAACCAACACGGGTCAGTTCCTGGTCATGACAAGTCAGACAGAACCTGGGTCACGACACAAGGGGGATACAAGTTGTGCACCGGCGGGAAAAAGGGCAAGGGCCAAAAAAAAAAGCCTTTATTCAGGAACACTGAATTGGATTGGCAAGTGAAGCGTGTTCAACCGAACAGTTGCACAGTCCAGAGTGCTGCTTTTCCACTTACCAAACACATTTGGGTTTGGACTTACTGGAGGGGTTTTTCTTGAGCGCTTCAATTTTGTTTGATCTTTTTTTTGGTATTCAGATTTTTGTGCCCACTGATTCAGCTGTCTTATTAAAGTTTGCAAAAACAATGCTCTTCTCCAATCCTCTGCCTGGAATTGTTCCGAACTACTCTACTCCCAGGAGCTCTTCACAATCTTACGAATACGAATGCTGTATTATGATTCAGTCATTGTTCACCATCTTGTTATCGGTCATGTTTGGCATTAACTCGGCCCACCTGGGTGGTGACATCCCAATCTGAAATTGGAACTTCCTGATTAGCTCTGGCTCAGCAAGACACGACAAATCTGTGTTGAGAAGACTGTTTCCAGAATTACTGAATTCACCTTTGGAGTCCACGCTTGGATCTTTTTTCTGTGCTGGGTTTGCATGTTTCCCCTGTGCCTGCATGGCTTCCTCCCACTGTGTTGTCTTCTTTGTGTCAAGCTTATGTAAACGAGTGTCAGTATCTTCCTCCATGTGAGCGCTGCAAACGCCAACAAAATACAGGGCTTCCTTATTTATTGAATTTGGACAAATGTATTACACGCGGCGCAATAGAGTTACAATGTAATGGGCGAATGCTGGGTGAGGGTTTCTCTGCAAAGACATACAGTACAAAGAGGATCGGTTGGCAGCGCTGGCACTCGGCATTAAAATGAGACTGCAAAAGAAGAGATGGTGGGAAGCTTTTGAGAGGAATTTGTGATGCTCTTACTCTTACAAAACACCACAAATACCCACGCAAACTCAAACAGACACTACATGCTTGCCGGCTTTATTTGCTCAAGATGAATGGCACACATCCCCTCAAAGATGATGACATGTAAAACCAAAAATATACGTATTTGTCAACCTTTGTCGCTCTCTCTGTCTCTCACGGATATGTGTATACAGAGTACTTGATACAGACACACACACCCCCTAATCAGTGATCCTCTCTTGGAATGGCTCACAAATCTAAAATAAGACAAAGATGGGGGGAAAGAAGAGGTAGAGGAGGGGAATAAAAGCAGATTTACAAGGCCTGTTCCACCACCAGTCAGCAACTTCATTCTCTCCAGCAGTGGCACTCACACACACACACACACACACACACACACACACACACACACACACACACACACACACACACACACACACACACACACACACACACACACACACACACACACACACACACACACACACACACACACACACACAAAGACAGACTTTAATGCATAATTCTCGCATGTAAAGAAATAATCTGTGAGTTCTGGCTCCATGTTCCCATTGCAAGACGTTGATATGTATTTAGTGAAGCATCTGCAAGAGAATGGTGCCCAGAAATGATACCAAGGGATTTTTTAATGCTTAGTCATTAATCAAATGTACGAGCTGAGAGTGCGGGCGCGCTGTTGGTATAGAGCTCGGCTGTAACAGCCACCGCATCACTTCAACAATTACATGTCGTGATCCGTGACAAAGTAGTTTGTTGATTTTATCGGCACGTTGACCTTTAACACCTCAGCTGCGGTGCAAAACAACAAAATGTATTTTTAATTCACTGCATTGCAGAGTCTCCCTCAGCAGGAACAAACTGATTTTAATAAAGGGTTTCAGTGACGGCTTTCATTAATTCACAAAGACGTCTGTATGACTAGGGGAGAGGGACCTTATTCTCCAAAGAAATGTCAAATGGCTCTTACAGATTCATACGACCAATAAATAAGAAATGCTTTTATTTCGTTCAGAATGTTTTCATGTCTGTGGCTGAGTGTGAGTTTCTGTTTGATCTTTGTGCTTCTCTGTGATACGGGGATCAGATGGTTGGAGATTTTTATTTTATTTTTTCTGTGTCTGAGCTTCACTTTAGTTTCCACTGTTGGGATTACCAGTCCCTTTTGAAATGAAAGATTGAATCAGTTTCTTTGAAATGAGTTTGCATAGCACTTTCTTAAAAGGTTCAAGACATGTTCAGGAGACGTTCATGAATAAATAACAACTGTTTATAGTAGTATTGCTGCAATGCAATATTTATATTGCATGCTCCTGGTGTCAAAACAAAGACTCCCAAGAACAAATGTAATTTGAGATCAAAACAGCTATCTTTAACAGAGGGCATTGGATGCACTTGCAAAGGAAGAGGTCAATACGGAATAAAAATCAAACACACGTTCATCTGAAGATCATGCAGGATAAAGCAGTGTTGCTCTGAATAACTAAGTTTTTTAAGTCAGAACAACTGTCATGTTGCATCTACCATGTCTATGCCTCGAGAGAAAAGAAGCAATAAGTTCTCCGACAGCAAGTGTAAAAGCAAAGATCTTACAAGATACTGAGACGGCTGTTAGGAGACACGCAGCTCTTCAGCATTAACCAAATGGGTGGGCTCTCCTCTCGCTCTCCTTTGCTTTTGTGCTTATTTTAACTTGCGTCTCAAAGAGATTTAATCTTGTTATGGTGGTGGAGGCTAGCTGTCAAAAATCATTCTTCGATATGGTCATTACTGTGGGCTTGTACTGAAAGAATACATGGTGGAGAAAGGATTTAATCCTTGTCAGAAATAGTCCAAGATCTGGAGTTATCTCGGGGGAGTCCATCTTGAAAACAAAGCTGTCAGAAGGGAAAACCTAATGAAAAGTGTCTCCTTTTTAAAACACCCCAATACCAGGATTGATTATGAGAGAAAAAAAACTATGATGTTCATGCATGAATGTTTAAAGGAGCATGGTAGGGGCTTAAAGTAAAGTTGTCTACTGTGTTGGAGTTGACCAGGATGCTCTTTGTTTTGGTCGCTGGTCAGTTAAAGGACAAAAACACATTTACATCTATGGGCAGTCTAGATTCACCAGTTAACCTTGAATGTGTTCTTATCATCGTTTTAATTTTTACACATTTTTACATGCAAATTTGTAACTCTTTGTAAATGGCTTTCAAGGTGGTACTTTTCAAAAACATGCGGGCTCCACCTCCATGGAGACAGCAGAAACGCGGCGACTGCGGATGCACACGCACCCCATAGCCAGAGTAAATAGAGTGTCATGACTCCCAGCCTATCGTCTCCCGGGACTTGGTTTTGTAAATAACAACAGCATGAGTGTTTCTAAACACCTACATTGGCTGAGACAGATTCAACTCACATGCATCAAAAGATCAAATCTCACCACTAAATGAAAATGCAAAAATAATGGGGTTTCACTCGAAACATTGTGTTAACGGGGTATTTGCTTCAAAAATGCCAATCAAAAGGTTTGATTATCAATTCCGTATTTTGGGTGATTTCATGCTTCTTTTACACAGTTTTATAAAACTTGATACTTCCCCCTCTAACACTGTTTAAATCAAGTTGTAGAAAAAAAAACAATTTATACAAATCTGCACAAAAAGCTTGGAAAGGGCTACTTTGAGCATTTCAAACCTATAGGTGGCAGTGTAACGACAAGCATAAAGTCTCCCCACAAGCATCAAAACAATCACCATTTTTGCTACTTGTAAACGGGCCCTCAGTCATGGTTTTAGCAAAAGCAAGTATTAATGATATAATATGTTCATGCAGGTTCTGTAATGTAGTGTTTCTCACTCAAACCTTCACTAATGGAGACTCGCTTCGCCTCATTACGAGCTAAAATAATAAAAAAAAAAAGGGGGATTTTTTTTCCCACCTTGAATGCAACCAAGTAAATTAAAATTGAAACAGAAATAAAAAGATGACCATCCAACTGACAGACAGATCCTGCAGCAGTCTGAGCTGAAGCAACGTAAACCTGGCTCTGTTTTGCATCAGTGTCATGACTGCACAGTGCAGGTCACATCAGCTTCATACGCTCGTGGATCTTTACTGTGCTTTGGCTTGGCAGCATTCAGGATTGAACTTCTGCCAAGTTAACAGCTATTTACTTCAGAGTATTATTTAGTTGAGAGTAAATATAGCTCAGATCCTCTCCCAGTAGCTCTCCATCTCAGGCTGGCGCCGTGTCTTCTCTCCCCTCTCTGCAACTGATTTGGCCTGTGGTTGTTGCAGGCCTGCGAGAGTGAACAGACCCTCGCCTCGTCAATAAAGCAATCATTAGAAGCAGATTGAGTTTTTGCTTGTGTACTGACAGCACATTGGAGATGTGAATGGAGGAGAGGAGCGGAGGAGAGGAGGATGCCAGTGGTGAGATTTGATATTTTGATGCATGTTGGTTGAATCTGTCTCAGCCAATTTAGATGTTGAGGAACACTCATGCTGTTATTATTTACACTTACAGGAGCTGCTGTATCTCACGTCAAACTCGCATACCTGTATGTGCTCATAAATATTCCCAACTCAAACCCATCTCGGTATTTATTTATTTTTTTAAAAACAGGGACAAAGACAGATCAGGTTTTTATGCACAAGCCACTATTTCCTTTTTATTAGCAGCCTCATGAACCTGCCATGGATTCTGCTTTTCTCTGAGCTGTGAGTTCCCGGGGTGGTCAGAGCTTAACTGTGACTTTGCAGTGTTTGAAATGCAGTCAGTGCCTCTTCTCTGTGCTTCCCCTGGTCCTCAAACAAGGAGCTTTACAGCTCACAGAGTGATATTTCAAGCACGACTTCCCTGAAGGTCCTCTTTGTTTGCCTCACATTTCTGTGGAGGCGTTATTGTTCAGCGTTCAAAGAATATTTTGGAAAGAGTTGTGGATTATATCTTGGAAAAAAAAAAACGGGCATTAGTAAGTAAAATGAGTATTTTTTTTTTTTAATAGAAATAACAGTCAGAGGAAGATTGTGTTTCAGTCCAAATAACATGATCACTTTCTATCTACAGGTTTTAATTAAGACCTTAAAACAGAAGTGTCAAATAGTCCAGTCTAGGCTTGTGACTGTCAAGTCCCAGGGGGAATGTACTGGGAGTCATGACACTCTGGAGGCTGCCATTGTTGAGCCTGGCCGCCATCGATTCACAACAACTCGGCTATTTGCCAGGGTCGTGGTGTGCATGTGCAGTCGCAGCATTTCAGAAAAGTTGAGTTTTCCACCTTTTCCATCCAGATGGGATTTTTTTTTTTTTAACTTCCAGCTTGAGAGCCATTTTCAAACAGTTTGAAACATTTGAAACGGTATGCAGTGACTTAGCACTAATCACTTAGGATGCAGTCTATTCAGGCAGCGAAAGATAAAATTTGATCAGAACACAGTGAGGAACGTTGAACTCGCCTCACACAGTATAGTACAATTGTAGGAGTTTAGTGGAGAGCGTATGGACTGCCGTGGCTGAACGTGTGTGAGAAACCTGAGGCAGAGGCACAAAACAAGATGAGAAAGCCAAGAACAGAATGTGGTCAAAACGAGAGCTGGCAAGGCGAGAACAAAGGCTGGAACAAAAGAGCCGACGAGACGAGCTGGCGAGAAACAACAAAGAGCACGTTGCCTTTTATAAGGAAGGATTGAGGAGTTAAGCAGACACAGGTGACAACAATGAGGGAGGACAAAGCTGAAACAAACAGCGCAGGGGAGGCGACGCCAGGACACCTGATGGGAGAAGAAACAAAGAAACACAAGAGGAAACTGGAAAGCGGGACGTTGAGTCATGAACCCACATCATCCTCTCTGATGGTTTTACTTGTGCTCAACTGGAGCTCTGATTTCAAAATCATTGTTGTACTTACTTACATAGTTTTCAAAGCAGTTGCTTGTATAAAGATTTGATGTTTACATGCGTTGATCTCTTGTCGGAAAAATTCACGTCTAATAATCTGACCAAGGGAAAAGTCTTTTTTTCGGCGTTTAAGTAATTGGGGATAATTCAGTTGCTTTCATTTTACTCCTTTGCTGTTCAGTAAGACAAACTGAGACATACATTTTACTGTCCACTTCTTTTAACATGTATAAGCAAGCAGGCTGTAGCCGAGTAAAAAGTGAGATGTACTAATTCTGGCTTTCAGCAAATTGGTTATGTCACAAAACGTTTGATGCCAGGTGAGATTTCCTTCAGAAAGATTAAGAAACACTTAAAAAAAATATCAAGTTACATTTATGGACAGTTACTGAATTTATATGAGTGACATTCCCTCCATTTGTCCACGTTCTTTACCACTTCATTCAACTGAAGAGTAATTTGAACCTGGAGTTGATTCAAGTCATGGTTTCACAGGTCATCACAAGTGAGTTTATGATTATTATCTCTTGGTGGTCTATTCTAATGTTTTGGTTTGGGTTTGTTATGTGTTCTTAGGTAGTTGTTTTTCAAAGGCCTGGCTCAAGGTACCTGAGGGAAACAGGAGGGTTATGACTGGAAATTTGAATTTCTGATCATTAATCAGTGAGTCTGACAACTGGCCACAAAAATGTAAAATTATTAGAGAATATAATAATTTTCAACTCAAGTACCCATAAAAAAACAAGCACTTCAGAAATGTGATAAAAAAACCCACCTTGATTTCATGTTTCAGTCTGTCATCAGAATTCTTGAACTATGTTTTTCATGTAAAACTGAAACATCTGGTCATATTTCAACAAGCATGGCAACACAAAGGACAAATTGCATGTATCTCTTGGCTGGTTAAGGGATAGTTTGGCTACTTACCAGAGATCTCTCAAGGAGGCTAAGTCCAGATATCTGTCCTCCATTATAGCCAACAGTTCTCGCCAGCCAAGAGTGTTGTTTACCACCATTGACTCTGTTATTAATCCACGCCCCACTGTCTTGTCTGATGCCTCCACCGCAACCTGTGAAGAGTTTTTAGCCTTTTTTACTGACAAAGTGGCATCAGTCAGGCGGACTATCAGTAATACCCTAGGTACGTCCCCTGATGATGTGAGTCCTCCTTCTATGCAAGCTGCTGTTTTCGAGCAGTTTGAGACCATTTCTTTACCTTTTTTCACTAAGGTGGTTAGTGGCATGAAACCCACTAACTGTCCCTTAGATATAATTCCAACAAAATTTTTGAAGGAGGTTTTTAATTCTGTTGGGCCAAGTCTGCTTGTTCTTATAAACACTTGCCTTAGTTCAGGGTCCATCCCAGCTGCCTTCAAACATGCTGTGGTTAGGCCCCTCCTTAAAAAACCGCACCTTGACCCCTCTGTGCTGTCCAATTTCAGGCCTGTTTCCCATTTGTCTTTTTTTTCTAAGGTCTTAGAAAAAGTTGTTTTTATCCAATTACAGAAATTTTTAGAGACAAATTGTGCTATTGACAAGTTCCAATCTGGTTTTAGATCCAGACATAGCACTGAGTCAGCACTACTAAGGGTGCATAACGACATTGCCTTGTCCTTGGATGCTGGGAACCCCGCTGTGTTGGTGCTGCTGGAGCTCACAGCAGCCTTTGATACAGTCGACCATGCAGTCCTTCTATCTCGCCTAGAGCAGTATGCTGGCATCTGTGGCCCCGCCCTCCAATGGTTTAAGTCATACTTGGCAAACAGGAGCTTCTCTGTAATGATTGGTGACCTCTGCTCTTCACGCGCATCTCTCCCTTGTGGGGTGCCACAGGGATCTGTTCTCGGCCCTGTTCTATTTTCCTTGTATCTGCTACCTCTGGGATCAATGGTAAGAAAACACAATCTGTCCTTCCACCTCTATGCTGATGACCTGCAGATATATTTACCCATAAGACCCAATGAAAGCACTGCTCTTACAAGGCTAATGGATTGTTTTACTGATGTAAAGCAGTGGTTGGCACAGAACTTTCTGCGTTTAAACGACACAAAAACAGAATGCATCTTGTTTGGCACATCACCTAATGGCGAATGTTTTTAAAACACACTCTGGTGTTCTGGCCCCCTATTTTAAACCAGTTGTTACAAATCTTGGGGTAACGTTCGACAACGGTCTTAAATTTGATAAACAGATTAGTTCTGTGGTCAAAGCCAGTTTTTATCAGCTCTGTCTCCTGGCCAAAGTGAAGCCATTCCTGAATCAACAGGATCTTGAAAAGGCGATACCTGCTTTTATTAGCTCAAGACTGGACTACTGCAATGCCCTCTATGTCGGCCTCAGCCAGTCTTCTATTACGTGTCTTCAATTAGTGCAGAACGCCGCTGCCAGGTTTTTAACAAATTCCCCCAGACGTAAACACATTCCCCCTGTGCTGTTGTCTCTCCACTGGCTTCCAGTTCGTTTTAGAATCGATTTTAAACTTCTGTTGTTTGTTTTTAATGCCATCAATGGCCAGGGTCCCTCTTACCTGTCTGACATTTTAACCCTACGTGACCCTGGCAGGGCCCTGCGTTCTTCAGGTCAGCTTCTTTTAGACATCCCAAGGTCGAGATACAAACAGTGGGGCGATCGCTCTTTTGCAGTCGCTGCTCCGAGACTGTGGAACAAACTGCCCCCCGACATTCGCACCATCACTGATCTCGGCCTTTTTAAATCAAAACTGAAGACTCACCTTTTTAAGTTGGCTTTTAACTCTGTCCAGGGCAGTGTATTTTATTTTACTCTGTATGCTGTGTTTTATGATTTTCTGGATGGCTTCAACAAACTGCAGCACTGCCGCACCTCATACAGACAGCACCTGTGTTCTATTTCATTTTTTGTTTTTATGTATTTATTCTTGTATTTACTTCTTAATGTATTGTTTTAGCTTTGTAAAGCACTTTGGATGTCACTGGGTGATTATAAAAGGGCTATAGAAATAAAGTTGATTTGATTTGATTTGAACACATAGTCACAACAATAACCTCGTCAGAGGTTTGATCTAACGTGATCCATCTCCTCTTTTCACTCCAGAAGGAAGTTTATGTTGACTTTCTACTGTCGCATCTGTGCCTTCTACTCATGTAATGGCTACATGTAAAAAATGTGATAAATCAGATGTACAAAGAGGAGACATTTGAGTTTTTTTGAGGAAAACAAGGTGTTTAAATCTGATTTCACATAATCAGATAAGAGCTGGTATCAGATCACATTATGTTGTTTATAAAATCACTTGCTTTATCTGATAATCTGCAACCTCCAGAATTCGATATCATCAGAATTTTTCATGTACATGTTAAGGCTCATTGTATTAAAAAAAAAAAGTGCTTTATCAGTTGCAGTGGTCAGCTGGCGGTTGCTGCCTGATAATGAGGCTTCCTTTAACTCGTCACCCTTATTATTTACTCTGCCAATGCGATGCTGTATTTGAAGTTAGAGGCGGTAACTAAGGGTGATTTCGATTATAGTCTGCACATTGAGGCACCCACTAATTAAAAAGGAAAAAAAATACAACATACCATTCCATACAAGCTGATCAACAGACAAGCATTTACTGACGATGTCTCAATGAATGACTCATGCTCCTCGTAATGGTGAGGTGACTCTGCAACAGCTATAAATGCAGAAAGTAAGGCTCTTATTTTTGTCTTTGCGTGAACTGAAGTGACCTTTGATAAGAGATTAAACCACGTTGAGCTCCTGATGGCACTTCGATGACTTACATCCAGGCTTTGTTGCCCTTAGACCAGACCTGTCAAACCCATTTTAGTTTAGGTTCTACATACAGCTGACTGACGTTAATAAAAAAAAAAATCAAAGGTGGTGGATATATGCCTAAATCTTTTTGTTATGTATGAGGTAATTGTCATAATGGTCTAAAATGTTTATCGTTGTGGATTGGTGTGCTGCTAATTAAATGTATTTATTTATTTTTTTGAGAAGGAAACCTCTCCATTTGCTTTTTTCCTATTTTCACATTCACAAGTTCGATAATGCGGGGCGAATGGCAGGGCATGCCTCGGAATGAAGTAAACAAGTTCAAAAAAGCAATCATAAATACACATATTCAGGCAATTTTAAGTGAGTGGTTAACACAACATGCACATAACCTGCACAACTTGACACATTAGACTTTTGTGTGTTCCACACCCTCTCTCACCATCTATAACCTGTCAGCCATTACCCTGGGCATCATTACCCCCTCTCCCACCACCAAACACACCAAACAATAACCTTAATAACTTGAAATGACTCTCTGCCAACTCTCTCCTCCTCTTCATCCAATGCCATCACCTCCTCCCTACTTCCCACAGATCCCGCCGCTTCTGATCTTGTCAACTATAACAACCACACCCTCTCCTCCTGCCTCAATCAGATTGCCTCTCTTATAACAGCCACAGTCTCGATCTCCACATTTGCTGAACTGACCAAACCCAAGGATAATATCACCTCAACATTCATTACATACAAATGCAACAACTTCCTGTCATCCTTTCACATAAAAATCCAAACCATACATAATTCATGTGCATCACCTTCCTCCGCTTCCTTATACCTTCAGATACTAAAGTCCCTCTACTTATGTCCGGCAGTTTGCCATCTATCATGTCATTTTCCAGCTGCCATCTTGACCCCATCCCATCTCCCGTGTTCAAAACCTGTATTCCCACTCTCATCACACTCATCACCCCCATCATAACCACATCTCTCGCCACTGGCACTGTCCAATCTCCACTCAAACTTGCCACCATGACCCCCCCCCCCCCCCCCCCTTTGAAAAACCCTGGCTTAAATCCTGACATCATGGACAATTTTAGACCCATCTCTAATCTTCAGCTACTGTCAAAAATCCTGGAACGCTCGGTCATCACATAACTCCAATAACATCTTCACTCCTCACAGCTCTTTGAAACTCTTCAGTCCGGATTCCGCTCACACCACAGCACCGAAGCTGCCCTCCTTAAAGTAATCAACGATCTCCTCCTTGCCGCTGACACTGGCTCCATTTCCCTCCTCCTCCTCCTCCTCGACCTGACCTCTGCGTTCAACTCCATCGATCACACCATCCTCCTCCACTGTCTCCACTCCTCTGGTTCACCTCCTACCTCTCCGACCGGCACCATTTTGTCTCCGACCGGCACCATTTTGCAGTCTTTGCATCAAAAACTGCAAATTCCACACTTCCCCTGTCACCCATGGCGTTCCCCAAGGTTCAGTGCTCGGCCCCCTTCTCTTCACAATCTACAAGCTTCGTCTGTGTGAAATAATTCACCAACACGGACTCAATTTCCATTGCCACGCTGACGATACCCAACTTTACATCAACAAATCCAAATCCAAAATGTGGCTGGACAAAATCTTCCTCAAAATCAACAGCAACAAAACTCCTCACCACCAGACCCAAATCTCTCCTTCTCTCTGTTCAGATCATCAGCCTCTTTATCGATGGCCACAACCCCCCCCCCCCCCCCCCCCCGTACATAACCACAACATCATAATGGACTCCATAATGAACTTCTCCCTCTCCCAGACCACAGCCGAAATACTTATCCATGCCTTCATCACCTCCAGACTCCATTATTGCAATAGCCTTCTTTATGGACTCCCCACCACTCATTTACAAACACTACAATACCAGAACTCTGCTGCCGCCACCCCCGCCAGCTTTGGAACTCACCCCTCAACCCATCAGGTATACGGACTCATTACAGAACTTCAAATAACTCCTCAAAACTCACCTGTTCAAACTTATTTTCCCTAAACTGTTATTTTATTTTCATTGTTATTTTAAATTTTTTGTTTTTACTATGTAAAGCATCTTTTAGTGCATAAAAAGCACTATATAAGTTTGATTCTTCTTCTTCTTCTTCTTCTTCTTCTTCTTCTTCTTCTTCTTCTTCTTCTTCTTCTTCTTCTTCTTCTTCTTCTTCTTCTTCTTCTTCTTCTTCTTCTTCTTCTTCGTCTTCTTCTTCTTCTCATTGTTTTGTATTTTTTTTTTTATAAACCTCAAAGCCTCCAAACTAGGACCACACAGTTGACGGGAACTGCTGAGCTGCATGATATCTGTGGATTTATCACCACGAGCGACACCTTTCACATTATTTGATCTGTTGCTAATATAAAAATATTGATCAGAGAAGATTGAAAGCTCCTTCAAGGCTTTGGGGAGAACAAGTTTAATCATGCAGTGTAGTGAAATGTACACTACAAATCAAGTCGGCCTGCACCGATGCATATACTGTGTCCAAGTGTCCAGAGTGATAAACGCTGAGGCTCTGTTAAGATACAGTGCAGTAAAGCATGTAGTTGTCACTGTGGCTGCCTTAACAAGTGTCCGAGGGTGTTTAACCTTGTTCAGGTCACATATTGTAACAAATTGGACTCATTCATCCAAGTAGGTGAACCAGCCTCAGACAGAAAAGTTCAAATGATTGTGAACAGAGTCCCCTTGAAAAGAACTTATTCACATCTTTCCTATTTTTAGTGCATTTGACATGTTAAAAAAAAGAAAAAAAATGAATGCAGCAACTAAGACTGAAAAGTCCTGGCACGCTGGTATTGTGTCCGTCTGATTGAATTTAGATTTGCTCAACATCCATCTCTCTGCTCTTTCAGACAAAAGTAAACTATGGAGCTCAGACCACTCAAGGTGTGTGTAACTGCCAAGAGAGAGAGTGTGTGTGTGTGTGTGTGTGTGTGTGTGTGTGTGTGTGTGTGTGTGTGTGTGTGTGTGTGTGTGTGTGTGTGTGTGTGTGTGTGTGTGTGTGTGTGTGTGTGTGTGTATTTGTGTGTCTCTGCAAATTGTGTTCCAGTGATTGAAGGTGGCATGCCCAAGCCAATGATATGTGGCAATATCAGTGTTTGGACTTGTGGAATTTCTCCCAATCGCCTCCTTTTCATGTCTCATTTAACGTGAATCCCATTTTCAGACTTGAGTACAACTATCTCGAACACATGAAAAATGTGTCCCCCTCAAACTAAAAAAAAAAAGAAAAAAGGACACACTTCTTTGTGGATGACTTGGCGCTTCAGGACAATACGAACACATCCAGTGCTCGACAGCGATGCTGAGTGAGGACACACACTTGACGTCTTCATTTATTAACTTTATGATTCATGCTATCTGTTCTGCTGCGTGCGCAGGGAAGCTGGGCACATCTGCTCGTTTCTGGATTCGCTCACAAACACAAAGCGACACGAGCCCGCAGGCACGCTGCTGTGCGACATGCGTAGATGCTTATTGTCATGGAGACCATGAATCATGGATGCAGTTTGTAGGAACAAACTATGAAATTATGAAATCAGTGATGTATTCGTGTTTTGACCCATTTTCAATGGGATTTCTTTGAAATTCATAATAGCTCATCACAAGATAATCAGACATAGAAAACTGATGAAAACTATGTGCACTTCCTTCCCTCCATAGCAGGAAACGCGAAGCTATGTTGATATAGATCTACAAAACCCTGTGAGAAGCCATTCACTTACCTTTTGTTATTGCTTTCTATACCGATGTTTTACTGAGATATGTTCATGAAGCCAGCAGCAGACTCCATTAATATGTTGTGGCATCCCAGAAACAGTCCTCCTTTCAGTCATGACACATGCCGCCACAACACTTTCAGCGCGTTCGCGCAAAACTCAATCATTTTTAAAGTCACTCTTGGTCTCGACAACTGGCTAATTGGATGGCTGACCCCGCTGATTGAAAAAGCGCACTCAGCGCTTTGCGAAGCAAATTCTACCAGGAAATACAAAGCTTAACTAAAAGCTGTCAGCTGTCAATAACTTACAAATAGGTGATGAATTAAAGGGAAACACTTGGTTGTGCTCCACGGTGTGTCACCAGAGCAGAGCCAGTACTCCATGCCATTTATGATCAATTCAATTCAACCCAGTGGAATGGCAAGACGACTTTTTTTCTGTCCTCTCTTGATTATGATTTTGTCGAGTTAATTGTTAGTGGTGCAGTACAGAAATCATTTCTTGAAATTGTGTCAAATCCACAACACGTGTTCACTTTAAGGATTATTGTTAAATACATGTAATCAGGAAAGAAAAAGTGGGTTGTGAAGATTTTTGTTATTAACAATAGTGTGACATTTTGGACCGGTGCAGAGCTTTTCTTTTATTCATTATTCTTTAATTAACCATTCCCTTCAATCAACCCAGACAATCATGCTTTATCCATTTACACACATTCCCAAGGTAAGTAGCAAATCGTTGCACGATCATTTCTGAGTCCTTATCTGTTTTTATCCTCCATTTTCTCCCCTGGCTCCAATTACTCTTTTGTATTTGTGTTTAGATGCCATTGTCAACAGCCCCACCTCACCAGAGCATCATTGCTTTTTGTTGCTCCTACAGAGGTACTTTCATATACCTTCTCTTCTTTCATGCTGCCGTGAGCATCAGAAAATGTTCAGTCTGCTGCCCCTCCAACCACAACAAGGGGAAGTGGGCCTCCGAGGTGGTGCTCACTGCGTCCTGCTGGATTAATAGCTTTTTGCCCAATGTGTGGCTTCTTCTACCATCTGCCCACCCAAACAAAAAGCTCTAATTCAAAAAAAATTTTAACAATAGAAACACACATAAAGAGCTTCAAATAAGATAATCTGACACTATCAGCATAATAAAAAAAAGAGTATATTCTTTTAATTGGTATCTTGCAAGAATTTACAACAGATGTCACCTCAATTAGTAGCTGATGAACATGCTGTATTTTGGAGACTCACTAAATATGGCAAATTCACCAGAAAATTTCACAGAGACAAATCTTGGGAGAATTGCATCTGTGCACTCGTCTTCCCTCTGACACCTGTTCTTTAAAGTATTGATTGTCCCATCTGGACAAATAACAGGATTTGATGCGTCTCGGTTGATGGCACCGTCACAGCAGTGTGCTCCACATTGTTAAAATGTGGAAATTAGATTCTTTAAAAATTGCATTTAGCCACGTCACTCATCCGGCATCCAAGAACATCCACTCGAGGTGGGCTTCAGCCAGCGTCTCAGACGTCACAAATCCCTCTTTAATGCAATAAATATACAGTGGCTGTCACAGCACGTTGTGGACAGTGCTGGATCTAATTAATAGAATCATGCATGGCCACGTCCCCACACAGGAGATCAGTGCTGTAAGAACCTCGCTTGTCTGAGGCACTTGATTTATTGTTGTCTTTATTATTGTTTAAGATGAACTGCTGTTATACTCAAAGGGCATTTCTTAGCCTGCTGTTGTTTTAGAAAATATTGTTGAAAGTCTGTTTTGAGTTTGCTCCTGCACAGAAAAACTAAACAAAACAAAACAACAAATTGATTTGTGTGAGTTTTAGTGTTGGTTTAAACAATGTCCATACGAATGTCCATGTACTCCAATTGTTAATGTTTTTAGCGTATTGTTCTCTGCATACACATGTGGTTTCATTACAATAACAAACAACAGCACCCACTAGTGGCCTGGCATGCTAACTACACCATTTTCTGTATTTTTGACGATTCCATGGAAGCAAACATCACTTTGAAAAAGTTTCTGTTTAAACGTGAAACATTTCTGGAACAAAAATGACTAAAATAATGTGTTTTCACTTGAAACTTCGTCGTGTGTTGTGTGGCCCTGTGTGGCTCTCATATTGACCAAGAACAAAACGAAACTTTACCACTATATTTTCTTGAGTAAATGTGGAGTGGAGACCTCATGGTGGCTTCTCCAGGCATGTTGGACTAATTTACAATCTCCGTTGCAAAATAATTGCCATCCTTCTCTTTAAAACCTCTAACATGAAATCCTTTTCCTCCACATCACCACCTCGCTTTTCTTGTTGGCCAGAGCAAGTCTCCCCATCATCTTATTTCCTTGTGCAAAAACATTTAAATTACTTTTTCCCAATAATCTCCTTTTATTGAATACTGTGGGCAAGTTTTTGCTCTGCCATTCTAACTCAGCTACAGATCACCATCCTGCTGATCTGTTATTTTCGTGCCCATCTTTCTTATCATCTGCAGATTTTCCTGACTCCATCAACTGTACTGTCTTAAGCCCAGCCCTCTCTTCTTGCTGCATCTGTCCAGCCATATTAAACTGTCTCACTGTGCCAATACGCTTTTCACTGCATTGTAATGAGTCTTGCTTCCTTCATTGTGTCAGCTTATGATTTGAAACTGCAACAGATTGCACCACAATATCTTTTCCTTAGGTTTTTTTTTTGCTCATGCATTGAAAACCTTTCTTATCAATATTTACTCAGTAAGGGCTCCATTCCTGTCTCAACAAGGTTCAGTGGTTAAACCATTCAACTTCTCGAGTGTGATCAGTATGTTTTCTCCATATATGCACAGTGTGCCTATATATATGCAACAGCTTAATTGCAATCGTTCTCAAGCTGCATGACCATCAAATCAGTCTGATGGTTTATTGGTTCCTTCTCGTCCCCCGGAGGGAGATTTGGAGGGGATATTCTGCACCCTGCTATGATGGTCTCTGTAGGGTGTAATAAAGCTGACGTGATTCCCAAACAGAACTTCGGACTGCATTTTATCACGATTTCAACTTGAAAAGCCTCTTGCAAATGTTATCTGGAATCACACTGAATACATTAGCTGGGCCCAGAAGCACTTTTCCCCCACTGGGTCCTCCTAATTTGATGCAAAACATTATACCAGTGTACTGTGAGAAGCAAGAAGACATCACAACTTGGCTTTTTGTGTCAATTACTATATTTCTTCTGACAACCTCTGCAAAAGCATCCCAAATGACTCCCTCTCTTTATTCAGTGCTCAACCAAAACTTTGAAATCATGCCAGTCAACTGCTGCTAGTAGTTCACGCGCTTACCTTTAAAACGGCCCTCTAGATGGTAAATAGCATCTTAATAATGAAAAGGTCCCAAAGTCTGAATTGTGCTGTTCAGTCTTTGGGACCAGTCAATAATTTTTTTTTTTTTTTTTTTTTAATTTTCTGTACAATACTTACGTCTAACTTCAAACATGTTTTTGCCATTTAATCAATTTTAGCAGAACCTTTAATATAGAGATGTATGTTTTTACTGATCATAGACACAATAAGACCTAACAGACTTAAAGTAATAAGAAATCTTTGATGCTTTTCTAACAAGGCGTAACATGGTCACTCAGTATCAGGATCTCTATTCCTGACAGAAATAACATTGTGCAGCCTGAGAACAGAGCAGCAGGTGATTTCTAACACCTGGCACCATTTGATGCCAGAGGGCAGCCGCCCTGCTGGTCATCCATGTGCTCCGCACAAACATCCAGAGGCCTCGGCAGCAGCACGCACGCACTCACGCACGCACCTTTGTTCAAACCGGGCAGGACCAAGTCGTATATGAACAATTACTGGAGCTGCCAGACGGAGTGGGGTTACATTGGATCTATAGCAGCTGTCAGACTGACAGCTACCTCCAACAGAGAGCTCACCAACACGCTGGACTGCTGCACGAGGGAGCGCTGTTGCATCTGCACTCTCTCACCTGATTTTCCTCAGTCACAAGCTGCTCAACACTTTACTTACTTTTTCCCTGTGCTATTTCTTTTCTCTCTATACAATGTAACTCAAAGACTCGGCTGAAACTGATGCTGACTGTCTCTGGTTGGTGAGCTGTGGTTTCAACACCCATCAAGTCAGCAGTGTGTGGATTAGCTTGCCGTCTGATCTCAACTTGTGGCCTATCCTTTTCTCCCTTACTATCCCGAAACATCAAATCCATCACTTCTGAGTCTGGATCCCCCTGGAGTTGTCCTCATTCCACTGTCTCCTGTTTGCTCTTGTTGTTGTTTAGTTTTTTCTCTGTTCTTTATTTGCATGTGAAACAGTAGGAGCGGCTGGTGGTCAATTGATTTTAAATCGATCACACAGCCAAAAAAACCCATCTTATTATTTCTACTACTTTACATACGAGTTTACACAACAGTGATTTAAAATGAAAACGCTAAACTTTTAATGGGGTTTCCTCTAGGTTGTCATGACTCCCAGTCCATATTCTCTTGGGATATTTCATCATAATATAAAGTCATGTCAATACACGGTAGCTTAACTCACCATCAAGAAAAACAATATTAACGAGCAGATATGCTAGGATATACCGCAAAACTACCAGTGTTCATCTCATTAATTCCCCGGTCACTTCTGTCATTTTATCTATATATTAATTTCTTATAAGATCATATATGACACTGATAATTCTGAATATCACACCATTCCTCTTTCTGCTCTCCTGCACCTCAGTTATCTTCCCTCATCTTTGTTCTTCTGTCTCTGAGCTGGTGAGGTCGATAGGCCAAATCTTCCCTCCGGGGCCTTTCACACTACTGTCAATCTAGATAATAAAAACACAGATGATGGAGATTTGCTGGAGGGAGGGACTAATTCATTCTTTCTTTTTTCTTGTCTCACTATCTCAGTGTGTCATGAAAAAGCAGAAGTGTAACGGAAACAGGAGGGTTTCAGGGAAACATAAAGAAACAACCAGAAGTGAACAATTCTCTCCACTGATGTCGACTGGAAATTTGACTTAAGAAGACAGTGACAGTTAAAATTATAATGAGATATTTGTGATCATAATTGTAGGTGTATACATGCATGTGTTTTAGTGTATAAATCAAATACAGTGAAATAAGGTTAGATTTTAGTCACACGTTAAGGCTTGTTACCAGCAGCATTGTAGTCAATGTGACTCAAAATCTTTTCATTTGCTCAAAAGGCTTTTGAATAAACAATAGACTTTACTTATTTAATTAAATTTAGCTTAATAAAGCTCTTACTTTATTTATTCTGCTTAAAAATCTGTAGATTCAAATTCATATTTGTCATTGCCCGCTTCAATGTTTTTCTTTTATTAATATATTCCTTTAACATCTGTGTATTGTGTTAGAATCTATATAAATCTGCCTTGTCTAAAATCTGCCTAAGAAGTTTGAACATTTTTATTTAAAAAGTCAAATTAGGATTGGTTTGCTGATAGCCTGTAGTAATATAAGTGCATATTCTTCTTATTTTTTGTCACGTCCAACTTCATGGTATCACATTTCATTTCTGCGTGTTTGCACTCGGAGCGCCATCCAGTCACTTCATGGTGAACTCAAACAAATGGATGCCGTTTCCAACAGATTGTTCTCATTTGAAAACTCATGTTTGCGCATAATGCCACTTATGACATTCTTCTTTATTGATCACCTGGGAAATACCCAAAGCAAACTGAGGTTTTCTCGTGTAAAAGCATAGTTGTTGCCTTTTTTGTTTTAGAAAAGTTTTGCATAGAAACGTTTTGAAAACAATTCCCATTTACATGGAAATGGCTGAAACACAGGAAACAATGTTGTGAGTATGTCAGGCCATTCGTGGCTGCTGTTGGTTGTTTTTGGAATGAAACCACACACGTGCCCATAGAGAACAATATGCTATCAGTCGTGTCTCTTAAGCTCCATTTTCAGTGGCTTCGAACATCGTTATCTTGCAAGCTGACACCAAAACACACCAAATGTTTTCCACTTTTACTCAAAAATGTTGTGTAAACTTCAGTGGTGAGGACGAACACCTCAATGATAATGTCAACTTCACTGGCAAGAGAAACCTAAACTTATCTTTATGACCCTCAAGCATTCAACAAGTAATTCTCTAATACCAAATTGTATTTGATATATTTTTGACATATCGAGCAGGGGTACAGCATACAGCTCAATTCTTGATTTTAGTTGGTCTTAGAAATTTCAAAGGGACAGAAAGAGTCCAGTTTTGACAATCGAGCGACGTCGTCTTGACAAAAGGCCAAAGTCCTCCGCCGCCGTCTCCAGACACTCCTCAGTGTAAGACAGCACTTTTTGTTGTTGCAGAGGAATTTCTCATGTCGGAGCAAGCCATTGATCAGTCCGTGTTGACAGAAAGTCATTCTCAACCCTCCCTTCATTTAGCAAAGCCTCTCAGGTCAAACCGTTCCCCAACTGTGAAACCTCAAGTGCAAAGTTCTCAGCTTTCCTGTCTGGATAATTCAGCAGTGCGCTGCTCTGAAGTCACATATATTTTCTTGCATATGGCCAACCAGCTGCATTTGTCACGCTGAAACTAACTGCAATATTTGTTTGTCCATCCAGACCAGTGGAACCAGGACTAGCATGTTGCTCCAGTGAACCCCGTAAAAAGAGCTGAAGCGAGGGCGGCGATTTTAACGGGAAGCTGTATATGTGTGCAACCACGAGTGTGTGTTTTAGTGCTTTAAGCCTCATGGCTAGTGCGCTAATCCACGCAGTGCTTCCCTCAGCTTTTCTCGTGGACCACGGACAGAGCAGGAATAGGTGATGAGCTTACAATGCTGAAGCCACAGGAAACTTTCATTCTTAATCTCACCAACGTATTGGTGTGGAACCTCCTCTGATTGACTATATTGCTCCAAATGTGATTTTGTTCCGCTGTTTTTGAGATTGAAGTTTTTGTCTGCCTGGCGAGCAGAGAAGGGTTGGTACAAAATAAAATAAAAAAGTTGGATCCTGGATTGTTTTGTGCACTGATACATCTATTTGTAATGCTACGTGTGTGTGTGTGTGCGTGTGTGTGTGTCTGAAGGAGAAGCAACCAATGGTGAGAGACAGAGATAGGGGAAGTGAGAGGCTTCACTGGTGCGTGGCAGGCGGGTTATTACAATAATGAGGATGGATGTGTTTATCATGAGTTGTGTATCTCATTCCCCTCCGAACCCTCCCTCTGCCTTCCTCCATCCTTCTTTCCTTCTCTGGTTCAGTTCAGTGGCTCCGTCTGCGTCCCACATCTGGCGAACCGGGACCTCGTCGTGACGATCCCGCCTCGCTGTTCCCGCCCGTCTCCAGAGGACGTGATTGGAGGTGTATGCATGTGTCACCCTGTTTCCCCCCCCCACCCCCTCACCCAAAGCCGCTCCTCCACCTTTGTTGGGTAAAGACCAATTGTAGTTTTGGGAGAGGCAGAGGGTTAATGGGCTGTGGAATTTGGGCAGGAGAAAAAGAGCCACTCCACGACTCAGTGCTCTCTCTGACAGAGCCCCTGGCGATAACCCTCCATCTCCAATCCGTCTCCACACTCACACTCCCCTCTATTTTCCTGTTGTTTTTAGCCTCCCTTGTCTAAGAGGCCGAGGCGAGAAAAATCCAATTTTCGGGGCACCTTCTTTCACGCATCCTTGTGCACATCCATCCATCTGTCCATCCACTCCTGGGTCCCAGACCACGAAACCTCCGCCACAGGTCATTGCATCCGTTGAGGATTAGAACATTTGAGTGACAATAACAGACCTGGAAATAGCCCCTGTAAATGACGCAACCTTTTAAAAGGTGCCAGACTTTCATCTGAGCATATTAAAATTTGCTATCTGGAGGGAGGGGGTTGGGTTGAAAAAAAAAAAAAAGTTAATCTAAAAAGTTCCCAAGCACTTCTTATGATAGGGGCTACTGTTTCTGACAAAAGTATCAAACACCCAGATTTGCTTTCATTTCACCAGATCAAACGAGTCAATCCAGCCGGCATCTGAACGCAGAATTACTTTAACTTTGCTGTGGATGTGCCTCACAGATTTAATGATGGCTTGGTTGTTTTGGGAAAAAAAGAGCAGTTGAACTAAATTGAATGGAGCACTGCAGGGCCGACTGACTGCTTTGCAAAAGAAGGAGGAATCTGAAAAGGGAAGGATACTCTAATCCGGAGCGTCACATGCTATCACTTCAACGCCCTTAATTAAATCACCGAGTCCGACTGAATAGAGTGACACTAAATCAAAGTGATCATAGGGTCAACAGATCAATACTGTGCGAATCCTCTTTGCAAACATCCTGCCACTCACAATCTCCCCGTCTCCCTTACTGACTCACTCGCACAAACACACACACACGCACACACACTTGTTTTCTAACCTCCTTTGAAACTCCTTGGTATTTCCCTCCATTAGCCAACTAACTTGGTCATTCTTTCATTACACACAGTCACTAAAACTACATACTGATGGCACTAAGTGCTGAAAAAGTCCTGTCTGCCTCATGGTCATTATTATTTCTGTGAGGGTGTTATGAGAATCAGTGTACGTGTGTGTTTTCCGCGTTATTTTCCCAGACGAGGCCTCCTCATTTTTAGAAATGAGTGCGATCACCCAAAGCGGGAACTGAAGTACTAATCAGTGTCTGTGTGATTGGCTTTGGGTAATCGTTACAGAAAATTACTGTGCTTCTTCTTCTTTTTCTAATTTTTTTTTTTTTTTTTTGATGAGTCAAGAAATGAAATGCCCTTGAATCAGTTGCTTGAGATATTAATGCGAGTGGTTCACATTTGTGTGCCGCACAAAAATGTTAATTTCGGCACAGTGTTTGAACTTATTTGCCGCGTTTTAATTATACTTCTGAAACAAGTGGATAATTTGCCAATAAGAGGAGCTGTGTCATCTCCTCTCACAACACTTACTCTGACTTTTCTTGCGACTGACTTTAAAGGGGCTAAAGTTCCTTGCAATCAAGGAAGCGCTCATGCATATTTTAAGATATCGCTTGAAAATATTTTTTGAAAATGTTTTAAGATTGTAATGAGCACCCCTTCATATACTTGACAATTTCAAAATATATGACAATCAACACCATTTTTGTGAGACACTTGAAACTACAAATGTTTAGTATATCATGCTAACATAACATGTGATGTTTAATATATTATAGGCATTTGAACAATGGATGCGGAAACAATCTGCAATCTGCTTTTATCCACACTGTCACACACACACACACACACACACACACACACACACACACACACACACACACACACACACACACACACACACACACACACACACACACACACACACACACACACACACACACACACATACAAACACGAACACAATAATACTGGCACCTGTGGTTCACGAGGGCCGAAAGTCGAAGCCCCCAAACTACGTACAAAGTACTCAAATTCCATTTGTTTTGTGAACAAATGTGTTTGTGTGAGTAGGTATAAAGAATTCTTTTTTTTTTCTGTTAAAACAATATATTTATTAGTGACAAAAATGTAAATCACAAAGTTTCAATAAGTGTGTATATTCAGTAGAAATTGTAGCAACAATTTAAGAGGTTTCAATTATGGTAAATTGGACTTAGGTATGAATGAAATTACAAACATTTAAAAAAGCCTCAAAATACTCAGTTACAGTTATGTTTCACCTTCAGGAGTCCATGACAGCCTGTGTTTCATTTAATTTATTCAATTTTTGATCCAAATTTCTTTTGTAACTTTCAAATAGTTAGTATCTCTTCAGAATCTATTTTAGGAGTTTGACACTTGAAACAGGACAATAACTGAAGGTCTTTAGTTTTGTTAAATCACTTAATGCTTGATTACTGGAAGACATTTCCTTCAGTTGGCAGGCCCCTCCACAGTGAACTTAACAACACTTTGGATAGATCTCAAGAGGTTTTCTTGAATCATGAAAAATGCAAAAATGGGCTCTTGTCTTGCAGACATTGAATTGTTCAGATCTATTTTTTTTCCCTTCCAATAATACAAATCCATTTTGGTTCCGTCAAATAAAGCTGCACATTCTCATGCGGCCACTGCTCAAATCAACCAGTCAAATTGTACTTTTTGTCAGCTCGGGGTGAAAGACTGATTGAATTCCACACTAAAGCAAATCAAGACCAGTCATTCTGAAACGCATCCAATAACCACGACCGTGTGATGCACGGCAAGATTCTGTTTGATGAGAATAATGGAATCATCCCAAATTAAAATATGACTTTCTTGAATTTGTTTTGTGGTAATACTCCGAGATCCCCTCTAACTTCCCTTGAGTAATCAAAATGGAAAAGAGAGTAAGACTGAAAGTAAATGGCCCGCGTGTGTGAAGGTAAGCTGACTTTGCCTGGAGCTACACGCTGCTGTCTTTCAGAGACGTTTGCTGTCATGCCATGATGAAC
The DNA here is from genome assembly GCF_963422515.1 of Blennius ocellaris. Taxonomy (NCBI): domain Eukaryota; kingdom Metazoa; phylum Chordata; class Actinopteri; order Blenniiformes; family Blenniidae; genus Blennius; species Blennius ocellaris. Next base: position 15,969,075 of record NC_137667.1, on the reverse strand, counting down.
AATGTAATCTTCCCCCTGGACTCCTTAAGTCATTGTGATATTTGAGTGTCATGGCTGACAGAGAAGGTTGCCCCCCTCAGGCCTGTGACAACTGATGTGAGATAAACAAGCCACGAGTCAGCCGTACACATGGGGAAGTGGGCACATCCACTGCAGAGACTGCAACAGCAATGCTACTAATCACTTGTCAAGCATCATGAAAGTTTGTTTAAGGATTCTCACTGTGCTCCCCAGAGTTTATTGATAGTGAAGAAGAAGAAAAAGCCCCTGACAACTTGACAGAAGTCTAAAAGAGCTGCCAGGAATTTGTTTCAGGCTGTGATGTGACAGCTGTCGTCAGTGATACGTCGATGCAGTCTGAGCCAACGTGGGTTAAAAACCCAAGGAACTACGTGTGCTTGGTCTCCACTAAATGTCGACATGAAGGGACCTTAGGTTATAGACCAGGTTGTAATCCATGAATGATGAAAGAATAAATTAAGGAAGTCAACCTACAAGCTTTCAGCAATAAAGTAAAGTTTTCGCATCAAAAGCTTTGGCATTTTGAAGATCTGAGGTCACAGACTGACAAAAATGTCTTAACTTGCAATTTATGTAGACTTTCGCCTTGAAATAGTCTGCGACTTGACTTGGCCTTATCCTCAAAAGAACTTGAGCTTGATGTGAAAATGAGTGTTAGGGCTTATTAACACCTCGAAGGCTGTCTGGCAATTGAAGTGAATTGACTTCATACAAAGGATTGGGAATTATACCGTCTCAGTCTTGAATCAATGTGTTTGACTGCATGTTTGGAAGAAATTATTCTGATGTGTGGGCTCGCCTGAGAACAATCTCTAAAAATGGCTTCTACAACGTATTTGGACAGTTCCCAGAGGAATCATTGAGAATTCACACCAGTAGATTGAAACATGTTGATGAGGTTGCCGCTTGGGTCACAATATCCCATAACTGCAGATCTCCACTTGCACCGTTACTGCTTTGTTTGTCTCGTGTAGTATTTCTAGGTTTTGTTCATGTGCTTTGCACTGTTGTGTCCTCCTATCGTATTTTACAAGTATATTTTTTACTTTTTGCCTCAGAAAATGACTGTCAGTGACGATCACGAGCAATAAGATAACGTTTGGAGATGTGTAACGGATGTCCCAAGAAAACAACAAACAGATGATAATGGGCTGATGTTCTTTGGATTTCTGCTGAGCAGCATCCCAGGAAATACTGTTTGAAATAAAAGTCAATTTTCTAATATCAGTCACTGCAAGGGTTTTAACTTGAAAACTGATGCAGTAATTGGCAGCATTTGGCTTCCCAAGAGTGCAACTTTTATCACTGAAGCATCTATTTAGTCAGTGGCAGACATTGGCGTTTTAAAAGACATTCCCTGCTGTTGCAGCTCAGCTAAATGCTGTCGAAAAATACACACAAACACACACTTGGCTACACACAAAACAATTCTCCACAAATGCTGGTTAAATAACAAAAAGTAGCAGTCTCACAACGGTGACCTCTGTGGGTGAGTTAAAATAAAGCCCGAGCGAAGGAGTCAACGGGAGAGAGGAGATTTTATTCCAGCCTGACTGAGCGCTAACAGAAAATTGTTTCTGAGCCGCTCTAATAGAATAAAGGAGAAATATTCATCGTACCAGTTCCTGAAATATGGGATCTCACTCGGGCATCTTCGTGCGCTCATCTTCTCGCCTGCCCCTCCACATTTTACTGTACCCTCATCTGTGTGTGTGTGTGTGTTTTTTAATCTATCCCCAACTGATGACACTATCAGCGAGGGCTGGGTCCTGCAGGGAGAAGCTGATGTCATTTCATTCAGAATCAGTACGGTTGAGAAAAAGATTCGTAAGGCTTCTGAAGCATCGGCCAATACTTTGTGAGGGAAATTGATTTATACATTTTTAACCAGACAGTGATGAGAAAACATTATGTATCAAGATTTGGAAGGGCGAGGACGTCCACCGATGCGGCCCGTCATTACCCATCCCAGTGTGTGTGTGTGTGTGTGTGTGTGTGTGTGTGTGTGTGTGTGTGTGTGTGTGTGTGTGTATACATGTAAGTGGTGGGTAATGGAGAGTAATAGCCGGGCCTGTGGAGAACTGGCCTCACTGTCGCAGGATGATGACAGATGAGGACTCGTGTCCTCTGACGATGATGATGATGATGATGATGATGATGATGATGATGATGATGATGATGATGATGAGGATGAGGATGATGATGATGACATTAATACATTCACAGTCCGTTTCCATCACATTGACCCTTGCGCATAAAGGAACAAAGGATAAGAAGCAGCAATAGGAGGAGCTTCTGGAACAGGGGAAGAGGTGCGAGAGAGAGAGAGAGAGAGAGGAGAGAGAGAGAGAGAGAGAGAGAGAGAGAGAGAGAGAGAGAGAGAGAGAGATAACAACAGAATAACAGTCAAACATTAGAATATTAATATCTGCCCATAGTCACCCACTTTGTCTTCTTCTTGGCCTCCTTTTCCAACTTTCCATCTGTCTCCTTCCGTGCTTATTTTGTTAACCCAACTTCCTCTCTCGCTCTCTTGCTCACTTTTTACTCAGTAGGAAGGGATTAGTGGTCATTAGCTGGGGACTCTGATATAATGAGGCTCATCTGCTCCCACATGAAGGGCAGTTTATTAGAGAATGAAAGCTGCTTGGTCTGCCCAGGGGTGAACACATTAACCCACACTCACATTCATCCTCATGGGCACCCCCAGAGGTGCATGGATGCGGGATGCAAACAAACTGCTGTGTGTGTATGAGCATCACCTCTGAAGGAGGTCTGCTGAAATGTAGTTTCCACAGCAATCCTGAGACTTGGGGCATTTCTTTCAGCAAGACGCTGATAAAATATAAACAAATTCTTATTAGTTTAATGGATATTCAGTATCAATGCTAACCTTGCTAATTAACGAGTTGCCTTAATTAAAAAATAGGGCAATGAATACAGTGCAATATTCTAGGTGAATTAGTACATTTAAAAAAAGAAATCTGATATGGAATATTAGAAGAAAATGTATGAGAAGCTGAAACTAATTAAGTTAGTGGAATTTTCTAATTCAATTTCGCATGAATGCATTTTTATTCAGTTTGGCCATTTGAGTTTACAGTGTGTCTACAATTTCCCCTGAGCAGATTATCATAGCACGTATTACATCCATCCATCCATCCATCCATCCATCCATCCATCCATCCATCCATCCAGTCATTCATCCAAACTGATGCTTTTCAATATTATGACTGCATTATGATTATTTGTTGTACGATTTTACCCCATGGGACTACAGGGGTGACGGAAAATCGTAGCAAATTGACGCGTTTTTTTCTGTATCAGCCACAATTCTTTTTCGGTGGGACCATGTGAAAAACAGTCCTGCCCTGCCCTGCCCCGGCACAAAAAGTGCAGTGCGCTGAACTTTTGACTTAAATCATCTATCTTCTATCTAACCCAGTTCTTCTATTATACCCAGTCAGGGTCACAGGTTGCTGGAGCCGATCCCAGCTGAATATGGGCAAAGGCAGGATACACCCTGGAAATCACAAGGCAGACACAGACAACCATATATGCTCACATTCTCACGTTGGGGGCAAATTAGAGTCACCAATTAACCTCACATGCATGTTTTTGGGCAGTGGGAGAAAGCCTGAGTACCTGGAGGAGAGCCATGCATACACAGGGAGAAAATGCAAACTCCACACTGAAAGACCTGGCCGGTATTTTAAACCCATGAGTTTCTTGCTGTGAGTCAAGATCGCTAACCACTGCATCAGCGTGTGGCCTGTTTTAAGTACTTCTCCAGTCATAAGTGGAAAAAAGTGTAATATAATAGTTTTTATCAGATGTGGCAACTACACTACACTCAAAGGAAATCACCTTAATTGTACTGGTAGCTGGTAGGGCACGTTGTTTGGTTGTACTCTCTGTTTGTTTCAGAGGTTGTTTTTTTTTGTGAAACACATTTTCAAATGTTAAGGCAGCGAAGGCCGAGAGCAGCTTTGTCCAACTCATTTTAATTCAGGGCCCACATGCAGCTCAAACTGATGTCAAGTTGGCCAGACCAGTAAAATGGCACCATAACAATCTATAAACAGCCACAACACTTTAAAATGTTTCCCTTTTGTTTCAATGCAGACCGGTAGCAGTGAATTATGGAAATTTAATCCAATATCTTTTTGCAAAACAATGCCTCCTGGTGCTAAATAAATACAGTCAAATGCTTTCCTCTGTTTACAGTGTTTATTTGAGTTCTATTTTTCAGCCATCCAAATGTGCTAGAGGATCTAGAGGCCTCTATGAAACACTGTTTCTGTTCTGTTTAACATTTAGCTATGTGAAAAGCTTGATCCTCCGCAAGACTAATGATTCTTGCACCCTTCAGCACACGTGGTTTTCCGAGTTCACGATCATAGTATGCAATGCCACATCACTAGTAATCAGAGTCAGCTTTTATGACTGCTATTACATACTGCGTACAGAGTATATGTGTTCATTAGGCCTATCTCTGCCTGCAGACTGCTTGAATTTAGGAAGTTTGAAGCCTTGATTGCTCTCTCTGCACTGCACTGCTCCATGCAGCTCCAGTATGTGCAGTTAAAGTTAACCATGAATAAAATCATTACCCCAAGGCAATCAACTTTAACTTTAATCTGAAATGTGTTGTGAAATGATTGATTAAATTAATTGTAATCTTTGCATCTTTGTTGGAATCAGAATTTGACCAATTCAACAGTTATTATTGATTCTTTAAACATTTCTTTTTTTTTGCCTCTTAATTTGAGTCTCGTTTTGGTTCAGAAACTGCAGAGTTAAAAACACCTACACTGGGGATGATAAGAGAAGTGAAATGGCTCTGCTTATTTTCATGCTGGTATATTTTCAGCCGGGTTTAAATTGATGGTGCGTATCTTATTTGTTCCTATTATTTCTTCTGGCTTTGTTTGTCACATATTTTACAATGAGTAAATAGATCAAACATTCTCTCTGACTCCTTTGACTGACTGGAGAGCATCCCGGGACATTTCTTGTTTCTTTAACCAAACCACAAAAATACGTTAACGCAACATACATCACATACATATTTCAAGGGTTTCAGTGAGAAATTGACATGAGATTTAGAAACTGTGGAGGTCACACCAGCACACACTCAGTCATTTCCTCTCACTGTGAAATTTGCTTCGATATTTCCACCATGTCTCCCTTCGGTTTCGTTCTTTCGCTGTCTGAGCCAAAGCTGTAGGTGTGTGTCAGAAGTCTTTTCAGCGGCACCCATGCTTCTGGCTGTGAGCTCTATCTCCTGCTAGAGCTACCTCTCTGAACACGATAGATAAGGCCTCCTCAATGCCACAGCCTCTACTATAAGCCAGCGAATGTACACGCAAATACACACACACACACGCACACACATCCCTGCGCGACGCCCACGTGCTTTTTCAGTGTGTGTGCCGACAGGGAGCCGGTGACACGCGCAGCTGGGTGCACAGCAACTGTGCACCGTATAAACAGATGCTTAAACAGACACACGTATAGCCACGGGTTGTGACAACCCCCCCACTCCCAAAAAAAAATACAACCTTAATTTGGAGGAATGCATGCAAGAAGCGTTCGCTCCTGATGTGTTGTCTTCCAGCATGCATCAACCCAAACACTTATCGCTTCATCCCGCCACAAACACCATGTCGGCTTCACTCGTATGTTCTGGAAACCAGTCGGTGGGTGTGCGAGAAACCACGAATACCAGATGGCGACCGTGTTTGTGCAAATGTTTCTGACTTTGAAATGTAAATGGTTGGAGCGGATGCGCTGCCAGGTACATTGACTACAGTGCATGGCGGGGGAAGTGTGCCCAATGTTGTCTGTGCAATGAGCCACTTAAGTGGGTCTCTCTGCACATGCACACAAACGGTTGTGACTGGAGAAGACACAGGCGGCTTTAGATTGAAAGTGCATTACGACCAGCCGAAGGCGAGGCGGCACATTTTTCTAGAATTCTGAGTGCCGTGTCCCGTGTGGGGTCGCAGCTTGAGATTGCAGTCAGATTTGGCGTCGGGCTTTCCGCTGGATGTATTTCTTGCGAGTGCGCCTCACAGGACCATGGCTGCAGCACAAGAGCCGAGGGGATTGAAACATCTAAGCCTGTATTAGTGGAGGGATTGAGTCATCCAGCATATGTCTGTGCAAGAACCAACGCATCTCATCTAAGTTTGTTTGATGGTGGGGGTAGTCTCAATTTACTGCTGAAAGATAAGTCTAGTACTTCCCAGCAGTCATCAAAAGATGCAATTTGTTCACACATAAATATAACTTCTTAATTTTTTTTGCTTTATGAAAATGTGTATTTTTCAACATCGCTCAACAACTTTGAAGGTGAATATAAAACTTATTGAATAACTTATTAAAGTTGTTGGACAAAACCTGACTTTACCCCCATATATCTGGAATGTATTTACACTTTATTTGTATTTTTGCTTTCAAGTGAGAAGATGTGAACTTCAGTTGAGTTAATTAATTTGAAATTCAACACATAAAGCCCAAGTCTATCAACTTCGCTCTGACCATGATGATTTGAGTTGTGGGTGGTGGCGAAATGTTTCCAATGAGATCTTTGATATGTGTTGATTATCCGTCAACAAATGTTGGTGAGATACTTGGACAAGCTTGGCTTCATTAAAAGGTTTGAACAGTTACTTTAAAGTCATCTTCATCTTGATACCGTCTACTCTTTACACAACCAGCATGTGATCGTATTAGTTTATTTAACTTTGATGTTGATAGGCATGCATGACGCTAAAGTTCAGGTTGTGAGAATAAAATGGTGATTAAATTGTGCAAACGTGATATAAAGGTTAGAAACAAACTCAAATGAACTGAAGGAAGCACAGAGAGACAGACAGAAGGAAACACTGCAGCCACAGCATCAGGCCTGATCCTCTGTGGGACGGAGCAAGCAAGAGTTGATCAGTGGATGCTTGGTGTGTTTACACATGTGGCTTCTCTGGGAGTGTGGTTAAATGAAGCATGAACACGATTATTTACACTTTGGTGTATACCAAACTAGTGGGCCAACCTGTCTCTATTACCCGAGCCAACTCAGCTGGGGGTCAAAAGAAGTAGAAACAAAGACCAAAGACTTCTGACAGGAGCAAACACAGGATGTTACATATGTCCAAACATATCTCTCTTTGTAGCAGATCTTTGTTGCTTGGAGCATGAAACCGGGCAATTACTGGGAGTTTTCTTTTTTTACTCCTTTATACTTTGTTATGAGTGATTGTAAGGCTGGTACCTGATATAAATAGTACCATGATAATTCCACTGGCTCATTAAGCTCAGCCCACGTGAATATAATATAATATATTATAATATAATATAATATAATATAATATAATATAATATAATATAATATAATATAATATAATATAATATAATATAATATAATATAATATAATATAATATAATACAATGTGATGTAATGTAATGTAATGTAATGTAATGTAATGTAATGTAAGATAAGATAAGATAAGATAAGATAAGATAATAAAACTCAACCTCAAGTCATAAATGAATGGACCACCAAGCCATATAAAGTGTGATTAGTCAGGTGAAAACATCATCAAAACATGAGCCATAAAACAAATCTACCTAAGACCTGGCGTCCACATATGTGGACATTATTCTGGGTCGTCTGGACCACAATGAAAACTTAGTTTGGGTCTTTGGAGGTAAAATTATCTCAGTTTCTGAAATGCACAGCTTTGTGGATTTGACCTGTTATAAATTCTGCATTTGAGGCCCTTTTGCCAGTTAATTTATGCAAATAAGCCACTTTAAGAAATCATCTTTGATTTTCAGAAGGATGTAGTGCTCCACCTGACATTGAAATCAAATTTAAATCCAAATTTAAATCCAATTTGGTAGCACAGTGGCTGGCGCCACTATTGCCAGGCAGTTTCCATGCAGATTATTTTCCTTTCGACTTATTGGGGGAGAAAAGTCAATATTTAGCAATTTTTTCTTGAACAGCCATTCAACAGACACTTACACGAATACCAACGACTCAAAACCTTTAGTGCTCCTTGCTCCACGTGAAAATAACAGCTTGAAGCTATAAATATGCAAAAGGTCTAATTTCAAATCCTCATTTAAGAGCTATACGAAGCAAAGAGGAATACAAATGTTCATGTTTCATGTCACAGTCAAGCAGAATTTGTTCATTTACATATAGCATGCTCTCAGATGAAAAATGGAACATAGCAGATGCCCTGAAGGGAATGAATGTTTAATGTTTACTGTATCTTATTAATTTTCTCTTTCACTGAATATATTCCAAGTGTTTGAGTCATGCTGACTGAACCCACCCCAATAAAAACAAATAAATAAGATGTCTATCATCAGTCAATACTTGATTGCCAATGTGCAGTGCATTAACTCAAACAGTGACCTGAAATACAGGTATACATAGTCTTAATTCAAAATCAATGGTGCAATGAGACTCACTGGGTTTGTTGAGGAGGAAAAGGGTTGTGTGAAGTGCAAAGAAAACAGTTTGTTCTCCTCTGTCTTTCGCTCTTTGTGGTTGACCTTGTATCATTATGTTGCTTGTTAACCTGCTTTGTGCTTTCAGTCAATGCAGTCAGACGGGATCATTCATCGCTCCGAGTGACAGAGAGCCAACAGGAGAAACTAAATGGGAAAATGTAGAAACACGCGTGCCACAGTCATATTATCCATTATCACTGCTTCCTGTGACACTTCACTTCGACTAACCCAGGGCTCTGCAACCTCTATGATAAAAGGAGCTGTTTTCATGATTTTTCACCAAACACATTTTATCTGGAGCTGCAAAACGTGCTAATGATTTGAAATGAAGAAAACATATTTAAAAAAAAATAAATAAATTGCTACACAGAAAAAACTTAAGCTGCATTAATGAAGTGTTACATGTACAATGTACATACATTATATGACATTTTGAGCTGTTGTGGCCATTTGTAATCTTTGTCTTTCTTGGATTTTCATGATTTAGCCATTTTTTAAAATCTGGGCTATTTTAAGACATTTTCACTCTTTATCTGTCCTCATGATTAGAACGGTTTTAGTTATGCTAGCATTTTTATTTCTGTTTCTTGAGTTCTTTTCATTTCTTCTCTTTTCCCCTTTTATCCATTTCTTTATTTCCCTCTTGATCTGTTTTTCTTTAATATTTCTTCTTTCCCTCAAAGCTATGGCTGTTTGTGCTGTCTTACCTCAACTGTTTGTAGCCTCAAGATTGGACTGCTATTGAAAATCAGTGTGGAACGCAAATAAGATAAAAATATGAAAACAAATGTTTATATACATTGCATTTTCTGAAAGTTTTCATGGCGCCGCTACAGAGGAGCTTGAGGAGCCAAATGTGGCTCCAGATGGGCTGGTCCCTGTACTAACCTGTGGAATAGCAAAAACAAAAAGACTTAGCTCTTATTGTGAGCTGTTGGTTTGTGTACTTTCATGAATGTTGCATTTTGATAAAATTTCAGAGCTGCCTTGCCTCCATTGTCAAGTGTGTGGTCTGCCAAATGAGCCATCTGGAAGACCAAACAAAAGCCTGTCGGTGGGTTGTGCGATGTAAGGGCAGGTTGTGTGTGTGTGTGTGTGTGTGTGTGTGTGTGTGTGTGTGTGTGTGTGTGTGCGTGTGCGTGTGTGTGTGTGTGTGAGACTAGATATACATAAAACACGTGGAGAGATGAAGCATGGGGTGAGTCTCAGGGACTCTCCTTGGCCTCGCCATGCAGCTTAACTTGTCAGCTGCAGTTTGGAATTAGTTTCACTGTGCTATAAAACCAAATTTTACTGCGGCTGTTACTGAGCTTCACAAGTCATTAAATGCCAGATTTGACCCCATATCGTCTGAGACCCTCTAATAAAAGTCAAATATGAAATGCTCCACCACTGGAAAGAAATGGTTCCTCGTGATCAACTGTAGCAATACATTAAAAAATCAAGCAGGAAAAAAAAAGTTCATTTTACTGCTATGATGATGAAAACAGCACCTCAACATGAAAGGCATTGATGTACATTTTCTGGGACTGAATATAAGGCAACCTATTGGCAGATGTGTATATTAATGTGGAAATCTAATTCTATATGAGTCATTTCTTTGTAGATAACTCCCTAAAATCGATATTTCACAGCATATGGAACTGGCTGTAAAACCAGCAATAACCAGAGTTGTTGAATTAGTCTAACGTGAAAGGTATCAGAGGAGTGGAAATCCACTCTTTTATCTTTCTTCCTGCTGTGAAGAAAAAAAAAATGCTTATGCACACTTTTGAAACTGCTGGGAAAGCGAAAGGTCCCTTACTGTACTCTCACTTCTCTGTTTGGGGTCACTGAATATGATCCATGGACGGATATTGATTTTGCTATAAATCTGAACACACCCGTACAGCTTACACACTGCGACTGCACTGTGGCCAAAATAGAAAAGAAGAACATATTTCATCCGTATCCCTCCTGCTTTCTCCCTTCAAACCATTAAAACTGAGCCTGTAATAGCACTAATAGTAGCTGGATTCATATTCATCCAACAGCTTTTGTCTCTCTCTTCTTCTTAAATAGGTTACCTTTCAGGCATTCACACACAAGGGAGCGCTGATGTCCCCCTTGAGTGTTACCTCCACACAACTTGACTGCATCTGCAGAGAGAGGCCCAGTTCTGCGAGGGAACGGGCGGAGGAAGGCTGGGACGGGCATTGTCTCAAAGTAGGTCAAAATGGCCGAAGCTGCAACTGTTTTGGCCGGATACGATGAGAGGGGATCAAGGGATGAGCCATACTCGGAGTTTGGACTTAATGGGGGGGGGGGGGATTGATTGATGAGTGAAATGAAACTTCAGTAAGGAATAACATGTTCACATTATTGTTTCACCTGTGGCCACTGATGAAATGAGGAGATATGCCAGACACAAAAAGAAATTAAGTGAGTCAGCTATCTTACTTTCAACAAAGAAAGCAGATGACCAGTCAAACAGATTAGGTAGTTTCAATACACTTCCTGTTTTTAAGCCAGTGGAATCTCTGGCAGATAAAAGCAGCTGTGTCCCCTCTGTTTTGGGTTTTCTGTCACTTAGAAGAAAGTGTTGATGCTGACAGAGCCTCCTTAAAACTAAGTCCACTTTTATTTTTTCCCCCCTTCACAAAGAGAGTCTTCTGAAACCATCTCACTGCTGTGTCTGGAGATAAGAACCAAGACGGAACCTTTTGAATTGTAATACTGATGGACTCAGTGTGTGTGTGTGAGAGTGAGAGAGCGAGAGAGAGAGAGAACAAGCTAGAGAAAGCATGAAAGAGAGAGAGACTTATGTGGAGTATTGCTCAATTTCAATTTTGAGTTGGTTTTTCCTATCTGATGCTCTCCCAGAATCAGCATGTAGTTTACTCTGCTTCTTGATTTTAGCAACTAGAGTTACTTCTGATTTTGTCATCCAATGCCTTTATCGCTCCATCATTGCAAAATGTCCCTCTTAACTTCCTTTTTCTTTGTTAAGCTAAACTCCAGGGTTCATTTTTTCATGGGTGTTCATATCATCAGATGTTTTTTTTTTTTTTTTTTAATTTACCAGCTAAATTTTATAATTATTTGAATCTTACAGCCTAACAAACCCCTCGGTCTAATTTCAATATGTAAATGAGTCATAAAGACAGAGAATTAAGATCTTACAAAAAAATATGTCTGAGTGAAATGGTAAAATAGCATAAAAGAACATATTCCACAGAGCATTATTTAAATTCACTTGTTTCCGTGCACCATTAATCATTCTACACCTCCTGGATGTTATCGCGTAACCCTCAGGAGAGTGTCTGCCCTCAAGATAGGGAAATGTTGGGCTACAGCGCCTAAGTGTGTTCAGGGTGTAAAAACTAATGTGATTATGATCAGATATAGTGATGGGGTGGATTCTTAAGTGTTGATGCAGCAAAGTTGGCACACAAGGTTTCAGGTGGGAACACAAAGCGCAGTGCGAGAGATAATTGTGGTTTTCAAGAGCAGTTTTAAATAAAGATTAGATTGGATGGTTTAGTTATAATGTGGCTCTACGAAGCTGGATGTTTGTAGCTAAACTACAATTGTTATTTGGACTTTGGTCCTTGTCTCATCAGAACTTTAATACTCTTCCTGATTTCTATATAACACATTGAAAAGATAGCCTTTATTCAAAATATCTGTGTTTTAGTTTGACTTTGACACTTTTGATTTCAGTTGTTTTTAGTTGGACTAATGAATTTTTTAGGTGTCATGTGGACACAGTGTGTGAAGTGACAAGATGAAGCCCACTTTTCTTTCCATTATCCCACCACCCTCTTCCCTCTTCGTCTACATAAAACCATTTTTCTTCCTGATTTTTGTTTTTGGCCAAAAATGAGACCATGTTCTAGTTTATTTGTTTGATTGTCCTATTCAGTATTGTGTTTTTTTAATGCGTGTGTGTGTATGTGTGTCTTGATAGTTTTTTTTCTAAATATTTGTTTCAAATATTTTCCAAATGCTTTGGAAATGGAGGTCCATTTTTGAGGTGTAAGTCATTTGTAGTAACTCTCGTCACCCTAACCAGTAGACTAAGACCTTTAGAGGGCCATGTTGCCTTGAAAACAAACTTGTGTGATTTGAATCAAGTGTGATCAAAATAAAAACACTCTTCTCAAAAAAAGAGAACTTGTAACACCTCTCGACATGGCTGAGCACAAAACATAATTCTGTGTGCCTTCCTCTTGAAGAGGCAAGGCGCAAAGATTACCATCCTCGGCGATGGTTTCATTTTAATCTTTTTCTTCTGCCAGATTTTCAGCACAACTTGGGAGTACATGTACTAAAATCACATTAAAACAAGTGGAAAATTCTGAAACAGTGTGCGATGAAGTTCGTTAATGATTTGGCAAACAATTTCCTCAAAAAAAACAAAAAAAACCCTGCAAAAGATTTTCCAGTCAAAGAGGATGGGATTTTAGTGAAAATGGTGGCAAGTACTCAAAAAACACATCAAAATGTGCTGGCAATTTGGGGATAGTGTGCTATGACATTTGTTAATGATTCAGCAAAAATAGCAAAAGACTGAAAAATGCGGCAGTCAAAGGGGATGGGGTTTTGGTGAAATAAACAAAATACTAGCCAGTAAGGAGAACATAAATGGCGATCAATTATGATTATTGCAACAACAGTCACAAAATAATATTTAATTTACATTAGATTATGACCCTACAGCAATTAGACTGAATTTGATTGTTATTGTTGACTTTCACTTGTCTTGATCATTTACCAATTAAACACTGATAGAATTACATTAGCTTTCACTAAATGTTTTTTTTTTTTTAGGATGAAATCAGTATGAAGAGATGGCTAAAGCATTATATTTTCAACAAAACGAATAGGAAGAATTCCATTATGTTTGAGGTCGAGAACAAATGGCACCAACGACAGACAAACTCCACAAACTCAGCCACGCTGCAGGAAATCTAATCTGTTTTCAAAAATAGCCTTTTTTTTCAAGAAACTATTGTTTGGTGTGTAAAAGCATTTCACTTTTACCTGAATAAAACCTCCAGCTCATGCAAACTGCTGAACATCCTCCTCAAATATGATTCAGACTGCCTCAAGGAGTCACAATTATGGCAGTGCTGAGGGGCCGTTTGTGTGGGCTGCAACAGCACTGCTCCTCCAGTCCTTTGGTTCTGTCCAGGTAGAAACACACTTTACTCAAACCCTGATTAGTGGAGTGTTCTCCAGGCACAATAGCATGGTGGGATATTACGCCCTGTCCACAAGACTCCATTCTAAATTAGAAATATTTCAAATTAGACCTAAAGCCTTTGGTGCACCAGGAGATTGCATGCTGCCCCCTTTGACTGGTAATTGTCCTCCCTATTCTTCCACTGGCACAAATTGGCTCCGCTATAGGGAGCGAATGTTTCTCGGCAGACGCAATCAGTTCGTGTGCATGCGAGTGCACGCGGGTGCATGTCTGAGTGAGTGTGTATTCATTTATCTTCTGAAATGATCCTCATCAAGTCATAGCACAGTGGCCTTGGACCTCTGGTACTCTGATTACAGTGGCTGTGCTTCAGTGGGACATCAAGGGTTGTTCAACACATGCCATATGACTCATATGTATAGGCAGGCTACGGTAACACAAACTCATGCATTTCTCTCCCACACAAATATAGCCACTCTTGTTCCCGTTTTCCATTTCAGCTCAGATATTGCACATGCTATCCAGCTTTGCTCCGTCTGTAACAAACAATGTGGTGCCATGACTTCTGCTAATCTGCAGAGGCTCAGCCAAACATGCGCAAACTCAGACTTCAATGTATCCTTGATTGTGTTGAAGGAGTGTAAAAGGTGCAGTCTCAGCAAATCCCGAAGAACAGCGGCTTGAGAACATCATCTCTCTGTCTGTCTATCTGCCCACTTGTTTATCTATGTTTATCTCTCCCTGTAGTCAACTCCTCTCTCCACTCAACAGGATGTAAACTTCTTTTAAGCGAGTTAAAAATCAAGCACATATTTTCTAAGGTGTGCATGTGGCTGTGGTTCACCAACTCCAAAACCTTAATCTTTTAACAAACGTACATTATTGGTGCTTGTTCAAACTACAGTGATTCTCAAAGGGCCTAATCTGCTTATGTTTATCATATAAACCAAATGGTGTGGAGTTGCCTTCATGAATTGTGTCTGTTTCTCTGAAAATGTGAAAAATAATGGGAGGAGTTTATGCGGACAGGTTTAAGTACGACGCGCAATGTGTTTGACCACATCTGGAAATGCATGCATTGTTTACTATTGCTTCTGTTTTTACAGAGTGTAAACAGGCTTTATCACTGATGCTCCTTCCTTTTGTGTGTGTCGTCATTCATGACATTATTTCTAGTGAATCACCTACAAAATGCTCAACTGAAAGTAGTATTTTTTGTGTGGGATAGCGATTTGGCACATTTGATCCCAGATCCTAGTAAACGCATTGGGTTGGGACTCAGCAGCAGGGAAAATCTCAGGGACCGAGATTTTATTTTTTTATTGTACTTTTATAAATCACTGCTAAAAAAGCAAAACTTAACTATTCCATTAAAACACATCGGTTAATTAATAATCGAGGCAAATTTATATTGCAATCTAAACTTCATTGCCAGATTTGATATGAAAAGCATCTAATTAGCATGAATTTTATACTTATGATTGCCTGTCAGGCCCAACAGCTGCCAAGGACTGAGCTGGTGGTATAATGTGATTCAAAACATCAGGATGTTTAGGCCTTCTGAAGTTGTTGCTGTGTATTTTATAATGCATGTATTTTATAATGTATGTGCGTAATGATATGTGCATTTTTTAAAACGTCTGTTAAATGTAATTGTAATTTGGTGCTACTGTCGTCTTGGCAAGGGTTTCCTTGAAAAAGTGATCTGCAAATTCAATGGGTCCCCATTTAACATCACTTGCATGTTCTTAGAATTGTGGGAGGAAAGAAAGCGGAGTACCTGGAAGAAACCCACTCGCACCCACACATGGGGGGGAACACGCAAACTCTCCACACAGGAAACCCTGGCAGGTGTTTGAACTCATGACCCTCCCTTGCTATGAGGTGAGAGCGCTAACCACTGCTCCACCGCGCTGCCAGCCCCGAACAAAAATTCAGCTGCTTCAATTGTTTCATATTTTAGTGAAAATTATTAAGATTCTGGTTAGTGATCAATTCTGAGGAATGTTTGTGTGCGTGTGTGTGTGTGTGTGTGTGTGTGTGTGTGTGTGTGTGTGTGTGTGTGTGTGTGTGTGTGTGTGCGTGCGTGTGTGTGTGTGTGTGTGAAATACGCATGAGTTGAGCCTCTTTATTTCATGCCGTTTTTCGATGTCCCCTGCGGTAAGCTACAGGTTATAGGAAGGACACGTGAATATTAGATTAATCACATGGCCATGCACACAATCAAACACAGTCTCAAAGACACAAATAAACACACATACATACATAGATGAGTCAGATCCTGACAGCCCGAGGCAGGGCAGTGTCATTTCATATATGTATGAGTGACTAAAGGGTGTGAGCAGGACAAAAACAACTTGCAAGCGGACGGGAAGGGGAGTAACAGTCGGAGTCTTCTGGATGTGAGGGAGGAAGGCAGAGGGAGGTGGGGTGTGAGGCTCAGGGGTGAGCGGACTGAAGAGATGGAGACGGGTGGCTCCGAGTAGTAGCTAATTAAGGCGCTCTAATAGGAAAAAAGAGAAGGAGCCCTGGACATCGCACTGAGGAAGATGTTATTAAATCATAGCCAGTGGTGAGGGAGAGCATAAAAACATTAGTGCGCACAGTCAAAGCACCGCCCAGGGCCTATTGGCTAGAGTTAAATTTAAAAAGTAACTAATATGAAAAATTAATTAGGGCTCTCTCACTGTTAAAGAGAAGGTTATCTCTCTTTGTGTCTGCTTGAAAAAAAAACAGGAAACCAAACCTCTCGTTGAGCCATCTGACAAGTGGAGAGGTTCTACAAATAATGGACAGCCTTTTTTTTGTTTTCTGAAACTTTCAAATGTAACTTGTCTCAAGAGATATAAATGTGCCTTATTATGCTGACGTTACGAAATATACAGAAAGAAAGTAGAAACAGAGGAATGTCTTCAGGTTGACTGTGGATAAATAAATGTGATTAGGTCAAAGTCAAATTGGACAGAGGGTACTCAATTATTTAATGCATGAGCATCTCATAATTTATTGACTGTTTTATGAGGGAAGAACTGAAATGAAAGAAGAATGTGAGCTTTGATAAATCACATGACCTAATTTACTGTATGTGTAGGAATTGACCAACTTAATGCCTTTTTCTTTGCACCTTCACTTTGCTCTCTCTTTGGAAAATATTCACAAAGCTTTTACAAGCAACAAAAGGATTGTGAGTTGTTTTTTTTTTGTGGGGGGGGGGGATTGGCAAAGGCAAAACACTCATGTGGAAAAGCACAATGCTGTTAAATAGAATATGTCTTTCTGTCTGGTTTTAGACATAAACACAAAGACTTGTGAGTCAATAGGAGTCAAAGTTGCCTCTTAAGAGTCAAACGCTCAGACGTTAAATCCTTGAGTGCTCACCATTAAAAGAACAATGGAACAAAGCCCAGGATGGAATATTAGCTTTCTATTGTGCTGGGGAAAAAAAGGTTGGGGAGGGAGGGGGGGGGGGGGGTGAAGTCTTTCCAGCCCCTCTCTCATCTCCGGGTCTTAGCACCTTCGACAGTGATGATCCAGAGAGCTCCTCCGGTATGCCGGGATAAGCTGTGCCACTCGGATCCATCACCATCGAGGAAGGAGGGGGGGTTACTGAGGGGGTGGGAGACTGAGCGGCGGAGGGAGGCCAAAGGGGAGCAAGAGCAATAAAGACGAGCCTCACACTCATCAGAAATTACATCGTCCCTGACCAGGAAGCTGGCACATACCATCATGCACACTGATTACTTGTTGACGATTCACTCCCTGTACTGCCCAGGGTGTTATTCGTAATGGTATGAAAATGGAAAACCTCTCACATCTGCATTAGAGTTTCCAATTTTCTTTCTTTTTTTTTCATAACGATACATTCAAAGCAAGTTTCCTTTTTATGCCTTGTGTATATCTTGCCACTGGCATGCTAACTGAATAATCCAAGCATAGCTGCGAGGCATACTTTGGTGTTTTAAAGCCCAGTATGAAAACAGCACTGCTTGCTAAAATATAATATCAAACTGTTAACTGTGAGGACACTCTGTCACGCTGATGGGATCGTCTACATCTAAGAAATGACTCACAGAGTGATTCTCGTATGGAGGAGACACACTAATGGGAAAAGTAAACATATTCATCACTTTTGCATTTAAAGAAATTGGATGAAAAAAAAGTTCAGATGCAAGTCCTTTATTAAAGTATAAATTAAAGGTATTCAAAGAATAAGTGTACTTGGTTCTGATCTCTTTGGCAACAACCTCAACATCTATCTTCTTAGACATGATGGGCGAGGAGTCAGTTCTGGGATCAGTGTCGGTTGATCTGCTTCATAGAGCACTCATTTGAATACTTGGGAATTTAAAGCGTGGAGCCTGAACTACTCTTGAGGTGTGTGAGAACTGTCTCTGACTGACGTGTAGATTAATGTACAGCTTAATAGATTAATGTACATCACACACTGCAAGTTATGTCTGAAATAAGGAGTTGTTTGTCTTTCAGTATTGTAGAGTAAAACTCAAACTTAAGACTGACAATGAGCTAATATCTTATTTATTCAGCAGAACATGTATTACACACATCAGTCCACTTATTCTTCATGTAAGAGGAAATCTACTCCACAGACACAGTATCAGCTGGATGTTTGGGAGGAACTGGCATCACCTCTCTACTGTTTACTTCTCCTGAGGTTCTGTAGTGAGGTTCTGCAGTGAAGTTCTGCAGTGAGGTTCTGTAGTGAGGTTCTGTAGTGAAGTTCTGCAGTGAGGTTCTGTAGTGAGGTTCTGCCTTAGACTATTGCAACCTCCATCCATCCATTACCGGGACACACACACAAACACAAACACACACACACACACACACACACACACACACACACACACACACACACACACACACACACACACACACACACACACACACACACACACACACACACACACACACACACTGCACACAACACAAGCACACTAACACACACTAACACAGACACACACACACACACACACACACACACACACACACACACACACACACACACACACACACACACTGCACACAACACAAGAACACTAACACACACTAACACAGACACACACATACACACACCCATCCACAAGCACACTAACATACACACACACAAACCCTCCTCTGACCTTCAGGATGTGTGACCCTTGCCTGCAGGACTACGGATTAGCTCCAGAATCTTTTTCACCTGCCTTGTTCCTTTATTGTCTAAGAAAACACAATATCTCAACCAGCTGTGTCCAGCATTTTACTCCACACTTCCCCTGTGACAATTTTCCTCTTTACACTATAAGGTACACGTAGGCGTTGAAGTCCCCCAGGAGAACAATGGCGTCCCCACAAGCTCGGGCTCCTTCCCCCCCAGCGAGGTCACATTCCATGTGCCAAAAACCAGATTCTGTGTCCGGGGATTGGGTCGTCGAGGCCCCTGCCATCGACTGCCACCCAATCCACATTGCACCCGACCCCTACGGCAGCCTCTGTAGGTGGTGGGCCCACAGGAGGATGAGGAGGAGGGGCCCGCGTCGTCCCTTCGGGCTGAGCCTGGCCGGGTCCTGCGGGCAAGAACCCGGCCACCAGGCGCTCGCATACGAGCCTCGACCCCGGGCCTGGATCCAGGGTGTGGCCCCGGCTGCGCCAAACCGGGCGACGTCTCTGCACTCCTCTTGTGCCTGTTCGTAGGGGTCTTTTGAACTGCTTTTAGTCTGACCCGTCGCCTAGGACCTGTTTGCCTCGTTAGACCCTACTGGGGGCATAAAGCCCCCCGACAACATTGCTCCGAGGGTCATTCGGGTGCTCAAACTCCCCCACCACGATAAGGTAGCAGTTCAAGGGGGAGTGACCTATCTCCTTCCTACTGAATACTGTGAAGACCTGCTTCTTTCTCTCCTCTCTCTCTCTCTTTTCCCTTTCCTTTCTCTCTCTCTCCTGCCTCTCTTTCTTCACTTTCTCTTTCTCGGCTTGTGAATACATGATAATCTCTGCTTAGCTAAAGTACTTGACACCAATGTCCCACAGTTTGGCCAAGTAAAGAGAATATTTGTTGTCCATTCAAAATTAATTTGTTTCGAGTATCAGCTGTGTCAGACTATATGCTTTGACAAACGTCACATGGCTTATCAGGTTGAAGTGCCACACAATGATCAAAACACAGTTAGTTAGTGGAGGCTGATAAATTGGTGGAATATATGCCTTACTACACTCTAAACAGTGGAAGTCACACATATGTATTAGTTAAATACTGCCTGACAGATGTTACAGAACTGCAGCTTCTTTCCATGTAATGGAGAACAGTATTAATGTAAGTGGGTGTCTGTACATTTATGTAGGATATATAAACATATTCATTTGATATAATGTATTGTAAAGTATGATGGACCAGTAAAAGCAGCATTGAACTAATGTCATGTGAACTGTAAATAAAGATTTAAATTTTTGTCTTTTTTGCTTTGATATTTGTAATTTTCCATCTCTCATATTACTAGATTATGCAAAGTCTTAAAACCAGAAGATTGGGCTTATGAAATGTCGGTTCAGGTCCTTTGATGGCTGGTCAGTCATCTTAAAATGAGAAAAATGCTTGTTTTCAGCCTCACAGTACTTATAATTAGTTTTTAATACTCAATGCCAAGACCATTTTAGCTAATAAGAAAATAAAATAATACTCATCTTAAAACTAGAATGATAATCTTAGTGGACAGTTTTATTTTAAGCAAAAATTACTTATTAGCCAAAAAAAGTAATTTTTCACAGAATTTAAGAAATAGCTTCCCTAGATTTCACTTTTTGCAGTGCAGAAAGCTTGCATTGGTTATGATTTAGTGTGCTAGTATGCTGCTGTTATTCTGGTGAGAGTTCTTTCATCAGCTAAAACATTCATTTTCCTTTGTGACAAACCATCTCCACTTCTTCCACCAACCATATGGTATCATATTTCCTATTTCACAGTTTTTAGCACTGTTGCAGCTTGATGTCAATCATGATGTTATTCTCATGCCTTGTTCACATTACCATGTTTTAAGTGAAAACGCAATCTTTTTGCCTTTTTTGTTTTAGAAATGTCTGATCGGTAACCTTTTGAAAATGATTGAGAGTAGACAGACATTCGTATGGACGGGTGACTCCAAAAACGACCAAGTCCCAAGAGAATTTGTCATATCATTAGTCATGATATATTTTGAAAAGTTTTGAAAGGTTTTACGTTGACTGCATTTTCAGTGACTCCGAGCACCGTTGTCATGTAAAAAGACCCCAAAATGCAACAAAGTTTTTTCTTTTTTGCATGAGTTTGCAATTCAGCATGATGTTTGTAGGATCTTAGTAAATCAGGCCCAAGATCTCTTGCCTGATCTGGGAGCACTTTGAAGAAGAGCTGAGGTAGTTCCAGGGAACAAGGATATCTCAGCTTTCTGGTGATCCATATTGCCATATTGCTACCTCATTTGGACTCAGTGGAAATGGTTGCATGGATGGATTATTATCAGGTCATTATATCAGTTCTGCTCTAAAAGTGTCTTTCACTTCTCCTGTGAATGAATCTCTACTAAAACTTGTGGGTTTTTGTCAAAAAAAGACAGAAATGGCAGGAAATCAAACTGAATGCATTGACATAAACCTGTTGCATCTAGACTGCAAAGTTATAAGGGTATTATTGAAGATTTTCATGGAAAAGAGTGCTTAATTCTATAATATGTCACAAAAACATGTAATAACATGACTATGGTGCTAGAATCAGTAATGAAGTACATTGATACAGCAGTGTTGGACGAGATGCTTCGTGAACAATGTTCAATGTATAGAGGTTGATTGTGTTTAGCTGTTAGTAATCTTTACTCATTTACTCTGTTTCAGCCGGTGCTGCTTGAATGATACGCCGCACTTTGGGAAAACTTTTTTCTAAGGAAGATGATTCGGGGTATCCATCTTTCCTTTATCTCTCATTTCTCCTGCGATGCCCTTCATTAGGCACTCACGCCACGTCGCAGTATAACAACACTAATAGGAGCTGATGATCAATCCTAATTGGTCTCTTCAGAGAGCCTGTCCGCTGTTTGAGAATGTGACCGCTCACTGGTGCCTCAGCACTCTAATGAACTATTCATCTGGTATCAGCGCACCCAAAGGTCAGGCTCCTCATACATCACAGCAGCTCCCCACAAACACACCAAAACAGACACATTCCCACTAACATTAGGCTTTCGTCTGAACACAGATCAGGGCTTCAAGATCGGTATGGAACGCACGCTCTCTTCAGTAATATATCACGTTTCATGCAAATGACAGGCTCACATACACATACATAATACATATGCAAATGGAAAAAGACTTACATCTCTCCATGTCTGCACAGCATCCTTGTTGATGGTGCTGACGTTAGATTCTATATGGAGGAGAGTGTCATCTGTATTAGTGGTAACAGGAAAATCTGCTCTTGGCACACTGTGTGCAAATATAGGTAAGAGCTGACAGAGCAAGCGAGGTGAGGTATGCAGCATATGCATTCTCTGCCTGACCACATAAACAAGCATGACTTTCAATACGAGCTATTCTGAAACCAGACATCTGTTGAATGTTCACAGTGACCAACTGTTGACTGAATGTGAACACTCGCAGGTTATTGTGGGTGGAAAATGCTAATTGGAGCAGCAGAATGCTAATCGTGCCCTCCTGGAGTTGCCATAAGCACGGAGTGCAGTGGCGGCATCATGTACACACTGTACAGCCACAGCATTTGTCCCATTGTTTACAGAGCGAAGTACCAGATACTGACCTGAAAACATTATAGTATCTGACATTTTGGTCCCTCGAGAAGTCCACATTTAAGGAATTATCTTTTTACAACATACAAAGGACTGCAGTATCAACAATTATGTCAGTATTCAGTCAGTTCACCATTGACCAATGCACTCCAGCTTACAGATCACAGCAAATATTTATTGCATTTTATGCATTTATATTTTCAAAGGCATAAAACATTTGGTCGCATGTCACTGGAACAAATATAGAGAAGGCTAGTTCATATTATAAGAATTACTTGTCAAATTCTAGAAATGATCTTTGACACATTTCTACATGTATGTCATAATCCTGATCACCTGAACTGATTCACCACATGATAAAGACGAAAGCTGAAAGAGGATTGGTTATTAGCCCTGTGTGCCACTGGTGGTCAAATGCATGTATTGCATTTAAAGTTATACTTTCCTACAGGTGGCAAATTTGATCTTGCGGACCGGATTCGACTCTGGTGGGTGAATTCTGGCTATGGACTGTTTGTTTGACACCACTGCCTTTAAACATCCAAGACTTCTGACGGAAACTTAACTTCACAATGATTGTGTTTCAGTTTTTGTTTAAATGGAAATAAATGGAAAGTCCAGTCCAATGTAGACATGTACCCAACCCCCCCCCCCCGACACACACACACACTCAAATAGAAAAAAACCCAGCATATAAGTGGAAAGTCACTGGGCACAGCAAGCAGTCAGTGTGGCCAACCATGAGGAAAAATAAGATCACAGATGAAACCTGCTGATATAGAAAAGAGAACACAGTCACGCGCATGCGTGCGCATGTGCGTCTGTGTGTGCGTGTTTGTGAAGCTGCTTGTACACACTGACTGTAATTCAGCAGGTCCCTCCCTGCCCGGATGGTTCGAATGAGGCTGCGTTTTAAGGGAAAGCCATTCCTAAATCTGTGTCCATGAAGGCAGAAATCCGCTGTCTGACTTAAAACCCCTCACAGCTCTCTCTCTCTCACACACACACACACACACACACACACACACACACACACACACACACACACACACACACACACACACACACACACACACACACACACACACACACACACACACACACACACACACACACAAACACGCAGACATTCCTCACTTAATGTAATGCTTCAGTGGGATGTGCACCAGGCGTTGAGGGCACGACCAGCAAACAGGCTGCCGGTTTCCTCTCACTGCAGAGGAGGGAGGGGAGCAGAGTGAAGGGGAGAAAGAGAAATATTACTTGACACAGAGAGAAGGAAGGTGAGGACATTGCTGTGACACCATTCTTCCTCTCTGTCTGTCTCTCTGCCCTCCCTGTCTTTCTAATCCTCATTTTAATTTCCATCATCCTGGATATAGCAGCCACCTCTGTAACCTCTGTCTTGCTCCTCTTTTCCCAGTCTTCTACCGACCTCCCTTTACCTCTTTCCAATCTCTCCACACTTCTCCATATTATCCCCGTCCTGCCATGTTTCATACTGTTGCCATCTCCTCATCCACAACCCCCACCTCATCACATTCTCTCTCTCTCTCTCATTGGCCTTCTCTGGTTGTGAGAACTTTGTGTAAGTCTGCCTCATCGAAAGGCGGCTTGTGAATACATGATAATCTCTGCTTCCAAGCTCTGAGTGTGAACAAGCACCTGTACTGCGGTGAAGCACTTCACTACCAGCCCCAATAATCAATACAGCAAGGCCTGCATCAAGCAGCAGGTGTAAACCTGCAGTCATGCAGGAGCCACAAAGTGAGAGTGGAGACAGCTTTACAGATATCCTCTTGATGTATGTCGGCGCAGGCGAGGAAACATGGCGCTGGTATTGAGCACACATAAGTAAGGACCACTGCAACGCGGTATCCTCAGGCAAGACCGTATTTTTCCATTTTTCCTCTGTTCT
This sequence comes from Blennius ocellaris, assembly GCF_963422515.1. Taxonomy (NCBI): domain Eukaryota; kingdom Metazoa; phylum Chordata; class Actinopteri; order Blenniiformes; family Blenniidae; genus Blennius; species Blennius ocellaris. Next base: position 15,944,651 of record NC_137667.1, on the reverse strand, counting down.
CTGGTTGTCAATATCTACGTTACAGACACCATGAAGCGAGCCATGGTCATTTCCACTGTATTTCCATTTATTAATAGCATACAGCTCAGTGCTTTGTTCTCTACGACGGGCCTCTCAGGAGAGAGTAAATCAAATACAAAGCGAGTAGATGTATTTCATAAAAGTGACATTTCCCTCCCTTCATGTGAAAGGCTGCGCATGTTGGTGTCTGTGATTAAATGCAAAGAAGACTTTTTGAAGCCTTTAATCCATGGAAGACGCTGAATGACAATTACTGGCGAGAGTGGATCACTTTCCAGCATGATGCACTGATGAGGGGGTGAGGAGAGGGGGACACAATGAAGTGATCTATAAATATATCAAGTCAAGAAACACAATGATAGAATACATGCTTTGTTATAATGAAAAGTCTTTTTCACTAAATCGCTTAGATGATTATTATTCAGTGGTGAAGAGCCTCCGCCTGTTCCCTCTCTGTCCATTGGCCTCATCCGTCTCTCCACTACATCATTCACTCCAAGTCCTCTCCTCCATTCAGTGGAAGGGATTTTTTTTTCATCCAGACTGATAATATCTTCTTTAAGGAGTTAAGTGATTTAAAATAGACATTTTATCCTTTCAACTCTTCGTTGTCATATTGTTGTGTACAAACCGACTGACATGCGGCTCTCTAATTTATAAATGTGGAAACACTACATTTTTAATGACATTTTTCACATCTTTTCTGGAGATAAGGATAAGAAAATGTATTACATTTTGAAGTTTTCCAGGGTGTTCTGAGTCTGAAGTTACTGCTGCCGAGCTGTTCGTGGTTTATTTGAGTCGGTTTTACCTCGACGACGATTTCTAAAAAAGTATCCCAAAGCACCAGCCCCGCTTCAAGCAAGTATTTATGTAGATAAAGTACATTTTGAAATAATAAAGGCTATTCCAAGGTTGGGCAATTCATTTTCAAAAAAATAGTACTGCTTATAAAGGGCTGAGCCACAAGTTGAACTCAATTCTGCTCACTATTAAATACATTTGTGTTCAAAAGTAAAGAAGCGGGTTCCTTGGTTTAGCTTCTTTTCTGCTCTGTATCAGTCGTGATTTTCCTTATATTATCTGGTGATTGCAATTAAATCTGTTATCCTTGAACACAGCGATCTATTATGCACACAGCTTTATTTTTTAAGCTTTTTCAATTCTCCACATCTTATTTATTTATTTAGTCATTCATTTATTTTCATGATGAGCCAACATTGCTGAGGAGTGGCTTGCTCCTGTCGCCAATGCAGTAATAACAGGTAAAGCCTGACTGAGACAGACACTTGTAAACACTAACATTCATAACTACTGATAATTTAGAGACACTGATTAACCTTGGATTCATGTTTTTGAACTGTGAGTAAACCTGAGTACCCAGAGAAAATAAATGCATGCAGAACTTTCCCACCATCGGTACAAATGATAGGACCAATGATATGCTTAATGTGCATTCTGAAAATAATTGCTTTTTCAGTCCGTGTTTACTCGCACAAAAACACACAAACACACAAAAGAAAATATTATCTGCGGATGTATTTTTAGTTTATTTACAAAAAGATTTTCCCACTAACGCCAACCAAATACAACAAAGTGAGTTACTGTTCAGGTACACAGAGAACACGTTTCACTGGGGGGGAAGTACTGTACAAAAGGAAGGGGCATGGGCAGGCTTTCACCTGCAGCTCCAGAGCCCTTGAGCATGAATTATGGTGTGGAGGAAATGGAGTGTGGAAGGATCTGTTCATGCATGCAAATGGTAAGAAATTATTCCTGCTCTTGCAACATTATTCAGATTTCACAATTTGCATGAAATGAATTAGCTTGAGGATATCCTTATGGCATTTTAGGTTCTTCGTATACATTTTACAACCGTGGATTTAAAAGCTCTCAGATGAAAATAGATGTCTCCTCAAGGTATAATGTTTAGGATTTTCATGAAACCCAACACTAGTTGGGGCTTTTGCATTATGTGATTACATCTCTATATACAGTAGTGTTGATGGGGGTCTGCTGTAGTCAAACTGGATTGTTGTCATGCGTTGCCTGCGTGGACTCTGGCAGATTTATTTTTTTTATCCTTTTTTTGTCAGCCTCACTGTACGCTCTCCTACAGCTGTATCAGAAATGTATTAAGGGACCTGCACAAGCGCATAGGTGTTTTTAATCATTCGGCCTGATTGGACCTCTGCTCAGGTCACAGTTGGGCCATACTACGCTGGGAATTAAACCTTCTGCATGGACCAATGAAAATGATAAAGCTCAAATTTGTTCCACTCTCAGTGGATGCAAAAACAAAAAAAAAGAGAGAAATGTGAGGGAAACTGAGGACGTTGTCAGTCAAACACTGTGCATGCACTCCGACTGGTCGTGAGGAAAGGTCTAATGAGACGATACAGGTAAAAACATCTGTGTAGGTAGACCACTCATGTGTGGGGGCGATTAAGGAACCAAACCTTTGCTGCTGATGCACGTTCGAATTAAAACAGAAGAACGGCTTTTAGACTGAAGCATATTTTGTCATTGATGAGCATAAATGATCTAAAGAAGACAATGCACTGACTTTTATATTGAATAATCAGTGAAGTATTCTTAAAAACCCTCAGTAGCCTGATTCAGTTCACAGAAAAAGCATTGCTGTGAACTGCTATTGTAATTGCAATGATTTCACTTAAAATGTTTCAGAATTCCCCTTTATGTATCACTAATCAATAATCAAATGGTACAGAATGTGTTTAACACGTAGCATTATTTAATACATCGAATCGCACCGCAATTAACCAAACAAAACTAATCTTGATTTATACAGCACTTTTTCGAGTGTGAATGTAATTTTAGTTAGTTTACTGGGGATTGATGATTACAGTAAAGAAGCAAAAAGATTTATATTAATATATCTGTACACAGACAGATGTAAAGAGAAGCACACCGAGAGCAAGAAAAAAAAATAGAAACCAAGGCAGTCTTAAACCAGTGGAACGGCATGTAAAAGGTGAGTATGTGACAACATACTGATTAGAAGTTATATTATTTATGATGATGATGATGATGTCAAGTATTGAATTTTCTCGTCCAAGAAAATTACAGGAAAAAAACATTTTTTTTCCCTTAGAATAAAATGTTGTTTTCTGTGATATATATAATAAATCCTGCACAATTCTTTAGGTACTCAGACATGACAATGCAAATGATCCCTGAGTAGGAAAGATTCCCTTTGGAATGAAAAGTTGCTGTAATTTCAAGGTAATGGTGAAGAAGCTTGTGGTTGCTAATGACAATCAGCATATTTCCTCCCAAGCCACATGAAAAAACTCTTGGCCACAGGAGATCCAAGTTCATTTGTGACTTGTTGTTTGCGAGTGATTTACCTTTTCTTTATAAAAAATCATCATTCAGGCATGTTTTGGTTTTTGTTGTTGACATTTTTATAACATCTTCAATGCACAATTTCCTTGTTTTATTGTTCTAACGAGCAATATTTAAAAAGTACCTTATAAATTTTACATCCTTTTGTCAAGACTTGCTGTCAACAGCCTTTTTGCAGTTGTCATAGAATATATTGAATGTTTGTTCTCTGTGGTACATACAGTATGCACACTTTGACATTCATCACCTCACACTCCTCCCTGAGGATTTTCAATGTACTGCTGCATTGTGGCTATTTTAATTATTGTTTATGCCCTTTTTATTACATGGATCTTGTTATTTTCCACCTGCTTATATTGTGCCGTCAATTAAGGTGCAGTTATACGGTGCAGTTTTGTCTTTGCTTGTCATTTTGAATCTTGCTCTTGTGTTGTTTGTTTCTCGACTCGATGTTTATACAGGCCTCAAGAGGTTCTTCCACAATCCTGTTCTTCCCTTTCTTGGGCAGATTATTGATCTCTTATTTCTGTTTTTGTCATATTTACATCACAGGGGATTTTCCTCATGACATGGTGGAAGTAAATGTGTTTTTCTTTGCCATTTGCTCTGTGGACAATAGGTCTGTTCTTATTCACAGCTATTTTAAAGCCCCTTTCCTGCACTTTTCTACCTGTCTTTGTTCTTTGAACTGCATGATTTCTGCCAGATGGTGAAAAGTACCCTTCGGCCATGACATAAAAACTTTCTCAAATGACGCAGCTTGTGTGAAACTCGGACAAACAGGACTGCCTCTTCTTTCTGATCTCATTCTTGCTGCCTCGGTGCTCTGCTGTTTGCACTCTTTCATGTGTGAGTAACAAATGTTCGCTCTCTCATAATTACTGCTAATGGCTGCAGGATCGACTGCCCTATAAAACCCATGTGTGTGTCCTCTCGCTTGACAGTGAATGGCCCTGCAAGAAGCAGAGGTTTCATTTCTAACTAAGCACCATATGTAAATAGAAGCCGGAGCCAACAAAGCCCAAGATCTTGTGGGTATGTGCTTGTGTGCAGATTCTGATGTATATCAGTCCTCGATCCCTAAGCTTTCAGAAAGCCTTCATAAATGAAACCAAGCTTCTATTTACATGAGGAAATGGGAAGATTGGCTATCTCTGCACACACTTTCATGCACACACACACTTTAATGCCCGCAGAGACAGCCACCAAATAAAGTGACAATCCCCAGGTGAGGAGTGATGTACAGACAGCTCAACAGAATCAAGTCAATTATTTGATATAATAAAAAATATTTATACAGCTGATGATACTCTGTACAGTCGAGGGCGAACAACCCAATAACTCAAGGCCAGAGGAACTTCAGTCATGCGTATGTGTCTGCGTCTGTGAATGTAACTATAATTGAGTTTTGGTTGAAACCCCTGAAACCCAAACAAAGTGAGTCATAGCAAGACGAGGGGGAGGATGGGGATTTAATGGATAGGCACGGATAGGTATGACTATTTGTCCAGTTAAAGGATACAAATATGAAACACTGCTCTTAAAAAAAAAAAAATGGGCAGAATTAATGGTACCAGGCAAAATAACAGACACTATATCTTATAACTGGACATGGTAAAGAAAGAAGAAACCACTTATCAGCAACAATGTGTTTGAACAGATCACCACACTCAACAAGTGGGATGGTTTGTTGTGTGTGTGCGTCTGTGCGTGCTGCATGTGTGCATGTTGTTAACAGTGTAAAGTGCTTTTAGGCTGCAGACAAAATGCATTGAAGTGAAGCCAATTTGCCATTTTAATGTTGAGATGAGTTGTGTACTTATAGCTTTGCAATATTTATTTTCAATTTATACTATCTATCTCTCAATCTCAGGTTTCATTTTTTCTTTTCATTGTTGAACTGTATAAAAGCCATGAAACTATAATTTAAAGGGAAAACATGATTCATTTAGGTTGAAAAGCTTGTCTTTGTGGGAGCAATTCAATCAAAATGTACCCAGAAAGGATATAAACAATCAGACTGGAACAAATGCATAATGAATGAGCAACCGATTGTTGTAGAGATAATGACAGCAAACAAAAAAAACTTACAATAAATGAAAAATATATCAAGATTCACACGCAAACCCAATTCTTATTATGCAACTTTGGAATTATATAATCAGCAGATGTGAGAATGATATGAAAACAAATGTCACTTCAGGACCAAAACGAACAAGCTGACACTGTCAGTGAGGAAATTGTTTTGGTGTGGAGCTGAATTGTAATTAAAAAAGACTGTGGTAAATAGCAGCCGATCATACAGCGATCCAACGATTACATTTTGGAACAATAACATTACCGGTACGTTACTAACCCGTTCGTTTTAAAGATAAAGAATCAATATCAGTGGGATGTGTCTTTCATATATTGATCAACATTCCCTGTATGAATCTGAGCACTGAACGAGAATTGGTTCGGTTGGTAAAATGATCCCAAGGTTCAATCTGCCATCTCGCCCTGACAATGTGCCAAATGGTCCTCGAGCGAAACACGTTGCCAGTAAGGGTGTGCAACGTGACTACACATCTATAGAGAGTATAATTAAGCTCAAGCAAGAAATACACAAGACAATGCAGATTTATTTAGAGCTGTTTCCCTGGGTGCTCCTCTTCAGTTCCTCGGTGTCCCTGACAGGCGGCTGGATCTGATAACTTCTGTATGATAATACGATCTGGGTTGATGTTCACATCCCTGGATTCCCAGTAAAAGTTTACAGATTCACCAGTAACGTTATGTGTCTTTGCTTGGATGTAGCTGTCAATGTATTGATTTACACTTAAAAGTGAACTATAAATGGACTACTGATCATAAGTACTAAGCCTTTGTGTGCATATGATTTTCTGACCATTAAAAAAATTGCCTCCGTGTGCAAAAGGAAGACTTGAAACCTGAAATGGACCTCATTATAACACGGTTACTGCATGTATTCATCTATTTTATCTTATAGTTTCAGTATTGGGCTGTCAGAAATTTCTTGGCTCCAGCAGATGAAGATTCATTTAGTTTCATAGCGAACCGGCGCTAGTGGGCTAATGGCTGCACTGTACTCTAAGTCAAGATGGTGTGAAACAGTGGCGGAAAAAAGCATGTCGTCTCCAAGTTGATCACATAGAAAGTGCAGAAGAGCGTACTCAAGTACACAATTCATGTGTATACTACATCTGACGCCCTCAGTGCCCATTCATGAGAAAGTGAGCATATGTTTGCATGCCATTTGCAAATTGGAGTCACAGCTTGAGTACTTCAGACAATGATTATGTGACAGTTCTTTAAGTAACTATAGAAGAAGTCAAAAGTAAGATGTGGAAAAGACATTTTATCTGCTGGCAGATGAACCAAGTGTCCATATTCTCTATTTAAGTTGGTGGGGAAAAAAAGGGCAGATTGATTTATTTAACTTATTTAATTACGTTTTTTTTTTTTTCTTTTTTAGAGTAGAGATTCAGGAAGCCAGGCGTTTCAAAATCTTTTTTTTTAATGTTATGCTGGTGCTGGTGGGTCATATGCAAATAAACGTATGTACATGCATGCGTACACATTTTATAAATGGAAACACAAACTTTTCAAAAGCTGTTGCTTTGAGCTCCTGTGGTCTCCTCACTGTCACTCTGAAACCTCATTCATGAAAATAAGAAAGAATGAACAGAAAGTACAAATATTTGTACCAAAATGAAAGGACTGAAGTAGTATAAACATCAGAAAAATAAATACTCGAGTACAGTACAAATACCTGAAAAAATATACTTGAAATATTGAGATATTGCCACCCTGATTTGGCCTGCTGGTATTAGAAAACCTAAGTAGTTACTGATAACATGCATGCTCATAAGCCAAAGCAAGGGTAGGATTTAGTTTGTAATTTTCCTCCTTCAAATGACGTGTCTTCTTTATCACGCATGGTCAACCTGGGAATTAAAATAAAAGGCGAAACAGATACTTGTAATTGGCCATAATTACTGCCAACAATCTGACGAAGCAGAGCCTCGCTGCTGGGGAGGTCAAACACATTTAAATGCAAATGGACACTGTTGGCAACGAGTATAACTTTCAAGTTTAATTTCGCCTTTTGCCTTAGCTGTCTCACAAGTGATGACCTGTCTGCGTGTAAAGGGAGATTAGGATGTCCCTCAATGACTTCCACATTGTTCCTGCTCACGGTCTCTTGCAGCAGTTCGCTGCCAAACTCGACTGGAATGGACACGCGCTCATTAGTTTTGCTTTCCTGGCCTCAGAACTGAAATGTGCATGTCGTCAACAACTTTTGGAAGCGGCTGATCAAAAACGGTCACGTTTTTGATCAGCCGCTAAGACATCAGACCTGCGTCCATGGAATTTCACAAACGGAATATTGTTATTCAGAAGGAAAAAAATAAAACAAAAATTCGATTTCACTCTGTGTGACCATGTGCAATATTTTACTGTGCTATCTGCAAGGAAAATAAAACCACACATTCTCCATCTGTGACACTGGGGTAGGCCTCAGAACTCATTTATTTGAATCAGAGGTGTTAGAATATTGATAAATGTAAAACATGCACAACAGACATCTCCAAGGACCACGATTAGAAAACATGGCATTCTAACATCCGCGCAATGCATCATGATGTTATAAAGCCTTTACAGTGAGTCCACTTTTGGATTTCATATACCAATGTTTTCTTTCTCTTTAGGGGCCCGCCATGAAAATGCAGTCACTTTTATCTACAAATAAAATAGTAAACACGCACAAACAAAATAATTCTACTGTTGGATGCAAATATTTATACTCTATCTCTGTGTCAGTGTCTCTTTTTCCATCTCTCACTACACACACACACACACACACACACACACACACACACACACACACACACACACACACACACACACACACACACACACACACACACACACACACACACACACAAAGACAATATCTCCTGAGATATTAGAAAGAAGCTGACGGCCATGCAGACCTGAACTTGCTGTCAGTAGGAAGCATCGGTAATGAAATTGCATATGCATACAGTTGCATAGGCCACCGACTGGCTGAACTGACAGCAAAACAGTTCAAGGCGAGGCAGGCACCACACAGCAAAGAAATCTAACAAGAGGAAGAAAATGAGAGGTTTCAGGAGCGTAGAAGGGGTGCAGGATAGTGACGCTGACCCAGGATGTGAGAACAATGGAGGAACTCTCTCCAGGCAGAGAAATCCGAAGAAACACACCTAATCTCACACAAGTGAAGTAAAAAAAAAATAAAAAAAGCTAAGAAACTGCCACAAAGGTAGGTATTAAACATGCCAGGCAGAGCCAGCCTTTTACAATTCCTGAAGGGTGAACACATTTATGAGGTATGTGGAGAAAAATAATGTCTGTAAAGAATATATCTTGAAGTTAAATAAACAAAAGCCTGCAACACTGCGGGAGGAGGATAGAAGAGAGTGCCTCAGTATTCATCACCCGCTTTCATTGCACAAGACAGTTGGTGCATGAAGTGAAGCCTACTAGCAAAAAGGTGCCGCATGACAACAACAGCATGAACTTTTCTGTAGGTTTCTAGTGGCATACTGCCGATTACAATTTAGCCAGTTGTTTTGAGGTAAAGCAACATGAAAACAACAGAAAAACCAAAAATTTTGGACAAAGCCTGCTTTGAAAATGTGAACGAAATCAATGAACATCCTTCCATCCTGTCACACGATACTGGCAAGGGCAAGAAGTAGGAACATAAAAACAAAAATGTGAAAGAATCTAGTCTAATACATCATCCATCCACTTTCTATGGAACTCTGCCAACTTATTTACAGATTTACGAAATCCAGCAAAAATCGTGCTAACGTGCACGCTCACACAAACAGGTTGGTTTGCCAGTGATTTACTAAGAATAACAACATGCAAACTGTATATTTTCAAAGGAGCGCTCAGCCCCCATAACCACTGAACAAAAGATATATGCTATCTAAAACTTACACAGTCAAAATGTGAATTATAACCTAGGACATATTTCATGATGAAGTATGCCAACAAAAGCTGAAAAAAAAGATGGAAGTAAACACAATCATAAACAACACAAATCATTTCAGACATGAGGCCTTGTACATTAATCTATAATTTTATAATCCTTCAAGTAGTGTTCTGAAAACATGTCGGATATTCCCTATTGATGAAGGCAAAATAATTGTGGTTATTTTCTGTGTAAATCAATCCTCACTGAGATCAGCTTCTACATGCTCCACAGACCCAAAAGCCCTGATCTGACAGGGAAATATTTTACTGCGAGGTGAGCGCACTAACCACTACACCACCTTGTGGACTAAGAAGATGATGCTGATACAGGTAAAAGATGAAAAAAAAAATTCATACAAATATACAAAAGAAAGACCTTCAACATTAAAGCACAAAAATGTCAGACGCAGACTTTTAGCCAGAAGGTAATTAATTTTATAGTGAACTAGATGTTTATATATATATATATATATATATATATATATATATATATATATATATATATATATATATATATATATATATATATATATATGTGAACTATTTAATAATCAACTGTTGATCTTGCTGATTAACATTATGAATTGGTGAGATTTTAAGTTTCTATACACCCTCAGGTTGTGTTTTTCCCCACAATTTATCCCTGAAGGTTGGTTGTTTTGCTGTTACCCATACTTAGAGAGTTATTATTCAAAATGTGAATTTATTTGAATGTATTTAGGAATTCAAGGAGATTTTCCATTAAAAAAGTCCTTAACTGACTTTTTGGTGTTGTGAACGACTCATCATGTGAAAATTGATCAGCCAGAACCATGTGTTGCTTTATATTTCACATCTTTCTCTCTTTCCTCCCTGCTGTTTGAGCTCTATCAAGCAAAAGCTCGTGACAATGAGCCAATGTTGTTCGAATGACAACAATAACCTGTATTTTAATATTTTGTTTATATAACCTTTGACTGAGCATGATAATGTTGGAAAATCCAGCACTCAGAGGGAAAGTGTAATTGCAAAAGCTGCTGTCTTTGTATCAAGACAGCTAATGTTTTCACAACAAAATATTGGAATATTTCTTTTCTTTTCTTTTTTTTTTAAGGGGGCTGTCTCCCTCAATGCTTCTGGATTTATTTTCTGGGAAAGCTGGCACTCACCTTTGTGTGCTTATTTTTTGGTGGCATTCACTGATTGAATTCTTATTCCACCAAGCTTTCACTCTCTCACTGGTTTAACAAAGACTCCCGCAGACAGCGAGAGGAAGAAAGTGAATGAGGAATTAGATGAAGAAAAGGAGGAATGGAGGAGTAAAAGAAAAGTGGAGAGAAATTGAATGATACCGCGTGACATTGCTCGCAAACTTTCGGAAAACACATTCAGAAAAAGCTGAAATGTGGAAGGAGAGAGGGTGAACACAGGAAGCAGGCGGAGAAGGAAAGAGAAAAACTGAACGTCTCAGAGCTGTGGAAAAATGACAGGCCTTTTTGGATTCAAAGCACATGGTATAACCCAAGATTATTGACTAGAAATGTCAGCAAGGGGAGAAAGAGCATTCACAACCAAGAAGTGAGCAAAAAGAAGAAAAAAAAGAGAGAGTGGAGAGGGAATCATGAAATGGTGAATGTAAGATGTGAAGACGGTGCAAAAGGAGAAAAGTTGATGGAGGAGAAAGCGAGAGAGAAAACAAAGAGGGATGTTGAGGAGAGAAGTGGAGTGCGCGGCACTCAGCTGGGATGAGGAGGACAAGAAGGAGGAAGGAGGAGAGGGTAATATTTGGTTTTGGAGATGAGGGGGAGGGAGCAGCCAAGGGCAGGATGTGGAGGAGAGGGAAAAAAAATCACTCAAGACTTCATCAGGAGGAAAATATTACCGTCACACAGGCTCACATGCAGAGAGACCTGTTAAGCTTGAGAACGACTTGGGAAATCAGGGGAGGCTCGGAGCGAATGTGTGCCGCCGCTTGTGTGCGAGGGCGAGCATGCACACACACACACACACACACACACTCGTGAGTGTGTGTTTGTGTGTGTGTGCATTTAGCCTTCAGCATTTTAACAGGCCAGGTGAAGCTCGGGGGAGAGCGGGACTCTGCTGCACTACCTGTGTCCAGAATACGAATCCATCCAGGCGTTGCGTGTCTGACCTCCAGCTGAGTGAGGAGTCTTTTTTTTTTTCTCCCCTCTTTAGTTGAGTTCTCTGTCCTACATTTCATGACCTTCTCCGTCCGTTGTGACGTCCACCGCCCCGCGGCCTTTATGAATCATCTCTGGACTTCATCAAATCAAAACAAAATGATTTGCAGACTCCTTTTTAAGTTCCAAGCAGCTGGTGGATTTCACTGTGGGTCCAGTTGTTTTTCTTTAGTCTTTCATCTTCAATTTTCTCACTTGTTGTCTCACAAAGCAAACAAAAAAACCCAGCAAAAACATAGTTTTTGTTTGGAGACACAACAGAAGATGCAATCTTTTCCAGGTATATGTAGTTTATGGTAATCACTCGAGGCATCAGTATGCTCAAACAAAAAGAAACAAAAATCAAAACACATCTGACTTCTGACTGTTGTCTATCGACACACAAGTGTAAACTGTATAGAGGAATTGCTGTATGGATAAAGTGCCAAAGCAGTTTTGAAGAGCATTTAAAGGCAGTGTGAATATCCAACAGTCATGGATGCTGTTCAAAGAGACATAATGAAGCGCAGACCATCGTTTCTCGAAGGCCTTCATCTCATATGCACTGGCGCAACTTTAAAGCTTTGTGTCAAATTGCATCAAATTGAGAATTGTGTTAAATTTGTACATAGAAAAGTCGATTTCGCAAATCTCTGAGGACCACAGGTGCTGCAGAGACCCACAGCTCAGGAGGGGCAATCTGTCCACAGGACAACTATCAGTGGTGCGCTCAACAAATCAGGATGTTACTATGGAAGAGTGGCAAGAAGAAAACTATTATTGAAACACAGTCAGAAGGAGTCCAGTTGGAGACACAGCAAACATGTGGAGCAAGGACCTCTGGCCAGATGAGACCAAAATTGAAATTTTTGGACTGAATGCTATGTGGTCGAAAACTATCACTGCACATCACCCAGAACACACAAGCCGCACTGTGAAACATGGCGGTGGTAGCATCATGCTGAGGGGATGCTTTTCTTTCGCGGGAACACGGCAATCTTGGAAGAAAACCTCTTGACTTGACTCTGAGGCAAAGGTTCACAATCCAACAGGGCAATGACCCTAAACATAGAGCCGGAGCTACAATGGCATGATTTAGATCAAAGCATATTCGTGTGTTCGAATGGCCAAATCAAAGTCCAGACATTAATCCAGTCGAAAATCTCTGGCATGACTTCTAAACTTTCTGTTCACAGACGCTCTCTATCGAGTATGACTGAACTTCAGCTATTTCGTAACGAATAGGCAAAAATGTCTGTCTTGAGATGTACAAAGCTGGTAGAAATGTACCCAAAAGAAGTGCAGCTGTGATTGCATCTAAAGGTGGCTCTACAAAGTACTGACTCAGGGGGTGTGAATATGCCACTTTATTTTTCAAACCATGTATTATGTATGTATTTTCTCTCTACTATCACATAAACTCCCAATGGAATACATTTACATATGTGGTTGTAATGTGACAGAACGTGGAAAGTTTCAAGGGGAATGAATACTGTTGCAAGCCACTGTAGCGTATAGATAATGAGTGAGATAAATCATTTGAAAAATAGATAATTTGGGATATCTATAGGGGCACAATGACTTGGGGTTAAATTGTGATTGTTCAAACTAAACATAAATGCGCTGTTATGAAAATGTTCATTCTCATTTTGTTTGCAGCTATACTCCACTGGGCATTAATGGATCAGGGTCTCATAAGATACACACAAAAACATCTCCTTGAAGTTTGACTACAGGGAGTTGCACAAGGATTTCCTTTCAGGACTGCTTTCATTCATCTCGCGGTAATCTTATCTGACAAGTTTGCTCCTCCGATACACCGCAGTCAGGCTGAAGCTGAAATCTCCATTGCAAAACACAGAACACATTATAGACGATGCAGTTTGTGGCCACCTGAGCTCAGTTCAGTTTCTGACGGTTTAAAATGTTATCAAAGAAGTGTTACTCAATCACCTGTCCGGGATGTGTCCTTTTCCTGATATAGCGTCAGTGTTTCTTCTGGGCAAACAATAACACTTTGTGGGCCCTCATGAGTCAATATTATACAAAATATTTGCAGACCTAAAAGAAAGATGTTTTTCCCTGCTAAATTATGTTATTTTACCCAGCATCAACCTCTTGGAATTACTTTTTATCTATTTGATTATTTCAGAGCTGTCACCATGGACATGACCAAATAGCAGGGAAAAGGAGACAAAAGGCAATAAAGATAGATTACAAAATTGCAGTCACACATCGAGAAATGATGGAGTCATTATCATCCATTCATAGAAAATGACTGCCAACGTTTAAAAGTGTGCAAATGGTCGGGGAGCCTCCGGAGCTTCGCTGAACTAACTGAGGAAGGTTATTGTCTGTGTTTGTCTCGATGAAGGGAAAGAAACGCTATGAACAAAGTTAATGAGATATTTTTAAAAAGTCAGTTTGAGGATGAACGCAAAAAAACGTTTTGAAGAGAGCTGCTGATTGCTGTTGTGGCAACCATTCAGCGGCGATGGTCTCGATCAACAGGTCAGCACGATGGTCCGACAAGAGTCCATCCCTGTCGTTTGAGTGGTTTCCATGGTGACACAACAAGTCGCAGAGACCAGTGGAGAAATTGAAACATCGTGAACTGCGATGACAATGGCACAAAACTGTGAGCCATCTTGAAGGTGACAGGCACCCTGCTTTTTCTTCTGCTGCCCTCTTCTCACTTGCTGACAGTAATGCCACATTCACATTGTGGGAAAGGACCCTGGAGCCATATAGCCATGTGTGGATAAAGTGAAAATATAAGAGCGCTGTCTTATGTGTTGACTGTTGGCCATTGCAGAACACTGCCCCATGGAGCTCTGTGCCGACTTGATGTGCTTCAATGTTCAGTCCATGCACAACCTTTTCATAACACAGACTGAATGAATCATTTTGAGTTTAAACAAATAACTGTCCCAAACAGTCGGGGTTGTAACACCGTCACACGGACAGCGATTGGACCCTCAGGCCCAGTTTAGATCCACAGGCAATGTTTGAAAGTCTCTTAGTCTCTTTGCCTTCTTAAATACCACTTATGATCATTTCTATAAAAAGGAGAATGAAATGTACAATCAGAATAAATTTCCTTTTTTTTCAACAAAGGGTTAAATTCTCATTACCACAATGTATCCAGATCCCTTCACCTGCTCGAAAATGTGTTTCTTTTTTCTTCCTGCACTTAATTTTCCTCTGATATTCTGATTTTGTCAAACTGACCAGGCACCCACATGATGCATCACTTATAGCAGAAGAACTGAAATGGGTTCAAGATCAGATTGCCTCGCTTTATTGAAATCGTGAAAAAAAGCAACACATTTGGTTGCTTTTTTGTTTTTTTTGCTGTTTTTTTTTTTTTTTTTTTGTTCTATGATATTTACATCTACTTCATGAGAATAACCTTTAGAGAAAGCGTGCGCATTTGTATTTCAATTGGCATTGAAGTGAACACACTTGTCCTCCAGAGCCACACTGTGATCACCACCAGCCTCATTCCTATTTTTCCTCTGGCTGTGGGTGTGGCTTCAGCTGGCACTTTCACCCTAATAACCCCCCTCGGCAAGCAGTCCAGTAATCAAGCCTGCTGTTAAACAAAAAACACCCTGTTTTCATGTCCACTTGTGGTCAGATTGTCGCCTCAACAAGTATGATTTTCAGTGCCGCCACTCAGCCTGCAGCCACATGTTGCCATTGATCTCCGATCAGATACCCTATACGCTCCCGATCCCATTTATAGCCACGCTCCGTCTATCCTCCGTGTTGGTTGTAAACTCTGAACCACAATTTATTCAGAGGCACTTGTGCCAAAATTTGCTCGCAGAGGTTGTCAACAAATCACACGGCAGTGACAAAATAGTCTAATCCCGTTTTACAAACACATACATAAACTTTGAAAGTTTGCGGCGTTGCCAGATATTTGGCAGACGAGGTAGTGGGGGTGGTGCACCTAGGCCGGTGCTCTGCAAGCGCCATATCAGCAGAGAGCAGAGTCAGTTGCATCAGTGAATCACTTGGGCTCAGTGGAAACTGTGGATTTGTTGACTGGGAAGCAAAACGCTGGACTTTTTAACACCGACTTCAATTTTGGTGATCTTTGGTAATTGATTTCATGCCACTGCCCTGCAGTAACGAACTATTTTGACAGAGGTGACCTTTGAGGAAACAGAGGAATTGATATCAAATTGGAGAGTGTTTTGCAACTCATTAGCTGCATTGCACCACTGTCTTTAATTTAACCCTCCTCTGTTGGCGTATGAGCTGTTCCCGAGAAGTTGCATATCGAGCAGGAATTTCAAATCATAAATCTTTGAACATTTCTCCGTTGGTTACTCTTTACTTTGAAAGTTTTCCACGATTGCAATAGCAACAAATATTGTGAAAGAAATCCTGGATTCTGGTAATATAGCTCCCAAGAGGAGCGGCCGCTTGACTGTGCCCATTTTTTATTTTACGATGTGCATATCGAACAGTAAAAATGCAAATCTAAAGTGATACACTGCTTACAAAAAACACAAAGACAAACACGATAAAAGATAGAAGGACCTATGAGCGAACGCAGCTTTGACTTCAAAATCCAAGCCGTGAAATAGGATTTTTATTGGCATGTACCTCGTAGCATATTACAGAGCCACTAGGGGGCCCTGGGACAGAGCTCGCGTCGTAACATCACAACTTTACCACAGCGAAATATCGGCAACCCCCCCCGACACAGCTCTGCCTTTAATTTATCTTTGTGTGGCCGTGTGCGATTGCTTGGATGAGAAAGAACATGTGTGCGCTGCACGTGGGCGTACGCTCTCTAGGCTCTACAATCCATAAAATGAATGTTCTACCTTGGCCCTGATTTGAACCCCTTACATCATCCATTATTGTCTCCCACATCTCTCTTTACACACACACACACACACACACACACACACACACACACACACACACACACACACACACACACACACACACACACACACACACACACACACACACACACACACACACACACACACACACACACACACACACACACACACACTAATCAGGGCGAGGCAGCCAGTGTAAGAGGCAAAGGTCTGCGAGGTTGTTTGATGGCAGATTAGGCTAGCGTGTCAGACAAGGGAACAGGCCACACAGGAGGGAGTCACATGCTGATTCTGTCCCCACACACACACACACACACACATACACACACACACGGGACAACACACTCGCACACATGAGGGAGGAAGGCATGCAAATACCTCAACAAAGGAAATGTGGCGAAAACATGTTTTTGGAATCCGGACCCACCAAGGTCAGGCCTTTTCTGTTACAAGCTGGTTGCAAAGTGGAAAGGTTGAATAAAGCAACAAGAGGACAGAGTGGAGCTTTAAATAAAGGACACCTGATTTAATTCAGATACAACTGCAGCACAGCTTGTAACTCACCTGAATTTTGGGAGACACGTTATCAGCAATGCCTGGGAGCGAGCGGCATCAGTCATGACCAATCCTATCATCATCAGCATCATCATCATCATCATCATCATCGTCGTCGTTTGTACTGGAAATCTCTCCTAATGTGAGCAGTTTTCGGCACATCTGCCACAAAAGCTTCTCCCAAGGGGATTTCGGCGTCCTTGTACAGAAGGTGCAGAATCGACACAAATAAATACACCTTAAATCAAATTAACTTGCGGGGAGATAACACTTTCGCTTACCTCAGTGTGGGAACCATGGCGCAGTGGGAAGCCCTGTGAGAAAAGCGTCATGGGACCTTTGTGATGTCTCACAGTGAGCTGTAGACAAAACCAAGCCTTCCATTACGCCCTTGGATGAAAACAGTTATCACACCATAAGTCGGAGATTGTATATGCAAAAAGAATCAAGCATGAGGTACATTTTCATAATCAATTGTGTTCTTGATGAATACACTGAATATACACTCAAATTTTTAAAAATTGTTTGTACACTCTGACTATGATCAAAACAAATGCGAAAAGTAAAGCTCACAATTGTTTGGCATCAAAGCTGCACTGTGATGCATGATAAGAACCTCCCCACCCCCATTATGCCAGTTAAGTTCAGGGCAAATCAATAGAAAACAACAACAACCGCAGCAAAATGGAAAAATAGCTTTTTTTGTGGTGCATGAAGTAAAAATAAAAACCACTTTTCAGAAAGTGCTACCACACAGTGAGAGCAGCCAGTGTCATTGCTCTTTCAACCATAAAAGCCCAATATGTGTCACTGAATTTTACTTTCCCTGTTGCTTTTCAAACAGGCCAGCCGCCCTAAACTTATGACCTTGTTAATGATTAAGATTCATGTGATCTTTATAGTTTCATTTAACAGTTTTTCATGGGAAATATAATGACCTGAATACTTCTCACATGCAGCCAAGTAGAGAGAGGAAGTAAATTGCAATGTTTCTGTTGAAATTGGCCAAATTTAAAGGGAGGGGGGGTTGTTGGAGAAAAAAAAAACACCCTCAAAGCAAGTTTCTGTCTATTTCTATGCCACTTCACCATTTTCATATTTGGAGCTACAGCTGCTGAAAGCTGAACACCGAGGAAGCTGTCATGATCCAGACAAATATCAAATAAATACACAGAGCATGTCACAATCAGACACCCGGGGGATCAAAAGAAAATCAAGCTCTACGAGAAACATCAGCGATGTAAGCTTTCACCTTTTTTTTCCTTTTTTTTTTCTCGCATGTTTCTAAGCTAAGAAGAGCAGGAGAAGCTGGTAATTGTGGTGCATTGAAAGACTGAATAATGGGTCAAATAAGGTTTCGGTTCCTTGTGTGGATGTGGAGCATGGATAGAACGCTTGACTCATTGTAACAATATTCCTGGTTTGATTTTTCATTCTTGCATGTTGAAAAAATGTTGTAGCAATACATAAGGTTCACTTTGACCTACCTAATGTTTCTGTTGTTTGTTTTTTATTGTAAAATGTGCTTTAAATATTGGTTTTCAATAATTAATCCACTAATTTATTTATTCATTCATTCTGTCACCATTTTGTCCATCAAACTCACCCAACGTCTTTACTAAAATGAACGATTTAAACATAGGAAGGACTCAAACTGAGGCAGAATACCATGAATGTGTCTGTCACCTGCCATCTGGAGCACTCCGCTCAGTCAACACTTTTCACTCAGCCAACAGTTTAACTCAAACAACTTTATTGACAGACACAACAGAGGGAAAAAAAACACATAGTTAATGTGTGCTAGTGTGCCCAGGAAACAGGATGATGAATGTACTTTGGTTAAAACGGTGAAGGAGGATAAACACGGGTAAGGCCACTGTTCTCTGGCCGTTAATTGCTTTAACCTTTATTCATCTGGGTGAGGTTTACTTACACACACACACACACACACACACACACACACACACACACACACACACACACACACACACACACACACACACACACACACACACACACACACACACACACACACACACACACACACACACACACACACACACACACACACGAGGGCTGCCGGCTGGAAGTTACAATCTCAGTTACCGGCTACGCTGTTAGTTAACAATGGCATTCGACCGTTTGGTGCAATGTTCTTGTTCTTGCTCACCTTTTCCATCCAAATTCCTTTCACTGGGAAATGGGAGTAATATGATTTAGAATGAATGGGAATGATATTTGTCATGCGCTAGCATTGTGATGTATGACTTACTTTCAGCTTTCAGGCTACAGCGCTATTTGTATTACACTGTTTAATAAATTCTTTGCTTCTCCAGTACTAGGCAAACACAAATAACAAATGGATTTGGTTCCATGTTTTTGTCCTAGAATGCGTTTCACAACGGTTGCATCAGGTCCATGTGAAATGGGGCAGTGTGTGCAAGGTTATACCAGTAAAAAAAAAAAACTGAAAAAAAACCCCAATGTTGACTTTGTATAACACATGCCTCTGGAAAGAATGTTTCTTCCCACACCCCAAGTCGATTTGGAGAGAAATTAAAAATCAAACTGTGTTTCACTGGGGGTGATCATGTTGCACAGCTGGTGGAAGCGCAGTCACATGAAACGTTTGTCCAGGAAAATGACCTCCGCCTGACCTCTCTCATGCTGCTCAGTCACACACACACACACACACACACACACACACACACACACACACACACACACACACACACACACACACACACACACACACACACACACACACACACACACACACACACACACACACACACACTGACACACATGGTCTGGTGGTGTTGCTGATGTTGGCACATTTGCGCTCTGGGACAAGAGCTGCTTCATTGGCACTGATTACTTCTTTATCCTTCCCCTGCAAACACCAGCCAATATCCCCCTGCATACCAATGGACTTACACAAACCAGACAGAGATGGGCTGGAAGGAGGGGGGAAGACGCATGGAGCTGGAATGGTGTGCAGCCACTGTGTGCCAGATAAAGACTTCACATCAATACTCTTTGTTATACTTTAGTCTTTGCACCAGAAACGTCACTGCACTAATCAAGTCAATATTTCTTCATAATTTAGAGTGACACAGCTGTATGGTGCATGAGCAGCAAAGAGGAGATTTATTGTAGCAATTAGAAAAAAGTGAAATAAAGAAAGAAATATTGACAGCATACACTCTTGATGTAGTATTTGTAATATAAGATTGTTTAAATTCCTCAGCTTTGCTTATGGTTTGGGCCGTAGGAAGGTTTCCCAACTCAATTCGTCAAAAATGCGATAAGATTGTGTAAACGTTTTTATTTGAAAGACCCAGACTGTAGAGGGATCCCACAACCTTTCTTACAGTGCAGCTGTTGCTTTGAGTGTATCTTACTTTTTACACAAGTAGATGGGTCAATTTATTGCCTCAACTAACCAGTCCTGATGATTATTTTGTCAAGGCTATTTCACTATTTTCAAAGAAATACCATCAGAATTTGAAGAAAACATAAAAGATAACACCTACAATATTTGATGCATTCAATGGCACCATAGCTCTGTCTGTTAAACTCTCAGGTTTTTACAATTTTACTGTAAGTTACATGAAAAAAGTTCAAGTCTTTAGCATTTACACTTATAAGGTGAAATCATTGGATTAATGCATCTTAAAAATACAGTGTTATTGAGACATATTTTGCAGGAGACCCTAAACATATGATCGCATGTCAAAATTGTAATATATTTGTTTTACATTCAAATTAAAATTGTGCAAACTGTTTAGAGAATGTTTGTTTATCATCCGTCCCCATGAAATAGTATTAAAAGCATTTCAGGGATGAAAAATATTAGAGTGTAGAAGTAAAGATGTGACACTTTCTGCTGTTAATAAACCATATTTAGTGAGCAAAAAGCTTTTACCTGACTTATGATTTACTGGGCTACAACCTTCTGTCAACTCAGCATATTGGCCCTTCGCACTACGATTCTGTTAACTACAGTACACAGCATCACACTGAGTTATGTTTCTATTCGGCAGGTTCAGTACGGAGAGATAAAATTCAGCACCTCTGCCTTTTTCGCTGCACATACACACGCGGGGCTGAGAAAGGTACACATCTTTTCAAAGCAGAATGACTGTGGCGGCATTTACTTGGAGATGGAGAGGAGTTGAATCTGCAGAAGTGCACACTGAGGGCCACGGCGATGGGCTTCGGACGTGTCGGATGGGGGCCTTTCCTGAATGAGCCATAGTCCACAGTCTGAGGAAGGCTGATAAGACCGGATGGAAGACCTGCTTTTCACCCACGGAACAAAACTCACAATGAACTCTGACAAAACCTGTCAATACATCCAGTAAACACCCACACATACAGTAAAAGTAAGTAAACTAAGTATTAGAATCTGATTGTATCAAGATAATAATCACTGCCAAAATAGAGAAGACGTATAGTTTAAATTTGAAACACATAGTAAATATTGTAAATCTTGCAATCTTTTATATTTTCATGAATGTTTTGAGCAAAATATTAATATGACGTCTAGATCATCAGCTGAGCTTCAATTATTTATTTATCTTTTAAAAATGGGGAAAATAGAGGGAAGAAAATTGAGCAACAGTAAAACAAACACAAACCATTTTTTTTGGAAGAATTTTGTTGCAGAAAACCAAACACAGTACAACAAATGAAGTTGTTACGGATCACAATGGGAACACTGGCTGTATTTGGAAGAACATGGAGGGAGATTGTTGGAACTGGTGTGGCACAGGATCACTTTTGCCAACTCAATCCTTTGTTTTGGCAAAAAATGACATTTCGTGACCAAACTATTCCAATTCTTCCCCCTGTTGAATTGCAAGATGCCTTGGGACAGCTTGATGCCATATGTATCAGTCTGGATGTGAACCAGGGTCTTTAAGCTCCGACTCAACAAACATTATACGCCTCCATTAAAGCTACAATTCTAACGAAACAGCAACTTCACATGTATACATGTTTTGTTAGTTCATGTACTTTCCAGATCAAGAGCCAAAGTGTTGGTTTGTCCCATTTTTAGCAACATCCGTCATTTTTGGGGGGCAACAGAAGCTAGGACATGAAGGCAAAACTGCTCATGTTACAATTCATACGCCAGGATGGTCGAATTGAATTTTATTAATTTGGATATTTGCGCTGTAGAAAGAGATAAACTTTAATGTTTTTGAGTACATAAAAAACTTTTTGCTGACAGAAAAAGTAAGATAAACAAAATAGTAATGTTCTTTATCATTGTGTTGGAAGAATCACATTGCAGTAAATTGTTGTATGAAGTTATGAAGTGCTCAGACAAATGCTTTGACTCCGTTATACAACTCCACACCTCTCACATCCTTTATTTAAATTACAACTGTTGAGCCCATAATGAATTTGATGGGACGACTTGCACAGAATATTTGCATTCTGCATTGTCAGATAATGATTTCAGATACTGAAATTACTTTGTTATTTTGTCATTACTCCAGTGAGACCACAAAACACAACAATCAATCTTTTACAAAGATTGTGAGGACTACTTATCCTCTAGTCTGCTAAATTATTTTCAGCTTTTTACCATAAGAAGGAATACATTTAATCGGAGCTGTCAAAACTCACTCATCTGTAGTGAAACTAAAGCCGATTATCTTTAAACACATATGTCTGAAAGCTGTACTTTGTTATTTTTCCACATCAAAAGACATTGCTATCATCTTTTGGGATCATGGAGAATAGAAATGACTGAGATGCCTCAATATATGAAGCCCAAAGTGTTTCGCTACTTTTCCACGGATTCACCAGTTGAGAGACATTGTTGGGGACATTCACACATCCTTTCAAGTTGATGATTTGTGTGAAGAAAAGACCTTTGACTGAACCAGGTGGTTCTTGTACTGCAGCTTCTTGGCACCACGGTGCATTGTTAATAAAACATGCGGCACATTGTGATGTATTTTTTTCCTATAGACAGACTTTGCTTGACAGAGAGAAAAGCAGTTCTATATAAACTATATTGTTCATAATTACCACTAAGATGCTTCACTTGCACTTAAGAAAAAAGTAGTAAAGTTGTGGAATGATGAGGACATAATGTTGTTTAAGGCAAGATTATGTGAAATGTTTTCTGAGCAAGAAAACACCACAGAGCTGTACCAATTGATTTAAACTCAAAAATAACAGCGCTACTGCTTCAGTCCTGTGAGGGTTTTTTCCCTACAACAGAAAGATGTTTGTGCATGACAGCCACAAAGGAAAAGTAGGTGTCTGTCACAGGTACACTGGTAGTTAGCCATATGTGCTATGATTGGAGCTAATTAGCACACAGCTGAATCCAGTTATTATGCTTTTACCGTTGAGTTTTTGAAAAGGTTGCCAAGGAAAACACCAACCTCTTATAATACAAAGAATGGCTCTCATCAGAGCCCCGTCCTCAAATTGCGGTGAAATCCGGGTCCTGTTGTGCCGTGTTATTAAACTATTATTGGACCATCATTTGCACAACATGGGGACAAGCCTGTCGAGGAATTCTAACTGCATGTTTCACAAGAGCAAATTGTGGCGCTTACAACTTCCAACTATCAATCCATCTTCTACACTGAATTAGCCAATAGTGTGGTGAGAGAGCGACGGACACACCTCACGATCACACGCTCACATTCACCTCCAGGGGTAACAATTAGCCTCAAATGCATGATAAATGGCAAATGGCAAATGGATTTTACTTATATAGCGCTTTCACACCGCTTGAGCGGTCCCCAAAGCACTTTACACTGTTAATCAAATTCATCCATTCACACACACACTCACACACCACTGAAGGCAGCTCCCGTGCAGAGGGCTCAATCCATCCATAGGGAGCAGTTTGGGGTTCAGCGTCTTGCTCAAGGACAGCTGGCCAGAGGGGGTATCGAACCTGCAACTTCCCGATTGAGAGACAACCAATCGAGCGTCGAGCCGACCGCCTCTTGACGTGCTCATAACAAGACGTGAACGAGCTTAAAGAGCACGGTGAAACACTAAAAATGATTGAACCTACTTTAAATACTGAGAAGAAGAACGGTTCATATCACCAAGTATTGCATTTGAGCTTTATTGTTCCCCTATTTGACAAATATCTTCATTGTGGTTAGATGATGATGATGATGATGATGATGATGATGATGATGATGATGATGATGATGATGATGATGATGATGATGATGATGATGATGATGATGATGATGATGATGATGTCCATCTGGACCACCTAAGCACTTACTAACACCGATGATATCCTTCAAGATAAACCTGCTTTAATAGAGTGTCTCCTCATATTATTGCCATCTGTTCGGTTTCATTCAATATTCATGCTCCAAAACAACAACAACAACAACAACAACTTAATATATTTTTATTGGTGTCAAGGCTATCCGATTCTCTTTTTTACCCCATCGGAACAGACCCATTGACAGCCACAAATCTATCACATAGAGTCGCTGGAGAAAAATAATTTCTGCAGCAGTACACCCTACACAAGGGCATGAGTCTAGATAACCGTCATCCAGCATTTACATAAGTGTTATTACATACCATCTCACAGAGTGATGGTAATTGCAATTTTTTGGTGCAGCTGCAACATTTATAGGCACACTGCTTTGCTCCCTTGCAAGGTTTTGTGTCAGGTTTTTTTTTTTCATTCTCCAATTTATACATCAGAAAAACTGGTTCTTACACTGAGCAGTCCATCTCCAACAACAGTGAAAATACGGCAGCTAAGTGCACTAATATTTTCACCTGACACTTCTCTGTAGCCGACTCTGCTCTTTGACCTCACCTAGAAACTAGTAAAGATTTTTTTTTGTTGTTGTTTTTTTTTTTTTTTGGGAGGGATCAATAGAGAATCACAAAATAAGCTTACATTGTGTTTTTCTGTTGCATTGGTGTTTCCCTCGAAGCAAGAAAACCAAACAAAAAATTAAATATTTTGAGAAATTCAAGGACAGAATGTTGAAATTGGAATGTTTTCTGTTTATGTGCTGCGAGGACGTAACAAATGGGAGACTTCTCATGGATTGTAACAACTTTTATTACTCCTAACATCCATGGCCTCGCCTCCAAATCTTCCCCCTGTCCACATACATTCATACAACAGTCCTTACAGTCAACACAGAAATCCCACTAAATGATATTCAGCGTGTACAGAATGGTGGTGGCGTTCTTAAAAAGTTGATGCCCCCTCAGGAGGAGTGACTTGATACAGCTATGTTTCTACTCGAGAAGACACACCTATTATTCTGCAAATATCCAAAGCTCTCTAAGTCTCGCAGTCCATAAATTCATGGCCAGCATGTGTGTCTGGGCGCTCAGCTCCAACAGTAGGAGATACATATGGTATGCGCAAGCATTTCTGCACATTTGCATACTAATGTGTGAATCCGTTAATCACTTTCATGTGAGAGATAGACCAACTGACACATGTCATTTGAATCCATTTGTGGACAGCTGCATGTGAGTGTGTATGCCAATGTGTTTTATCTGCGCTGTATAGCATTGCAGCATATATGATTTAGTTAGTAATTAGGGGATAGAGACGTATCCAATTATTGGGGTTGTGAAATATCACCCCGTCTCAGTAGTTATTCCAGCGCTGTCTGCACTCTGCCTTATTATTACAACAGCTGCATATATGATTAGGTGTGTGCATGTAAGATGGAGAGAGAGAGAGAGAGAGAGAGAGAGAGAGAGAAAGAGAGAAGGTACAGTATATTTGTGTGTCTGCGAAAGGTGGTCTCCACGAAGGAAACTCATTTCTGCTCCTTGTAGATTATAGGTGGCGAGACCACATGCCTATAGGAGCTGCAGCCAAAGTCATTGCTGACAGTCCCATGACACCTTGTGTGCCTGTGTGGGCAAGGCACTACACAGCTCATTAAAAAAAAAAAAAAAAACTTTTCATATTACCTTCTGTACTTTTCTCTCTCAGTGTAAGTACATGGATATACACAAAGGGAATTACAAGTAATATATTAATCACACCACTCTCAAGTGTGAGGAGACTAAAAGGCAATCAGCTTTGCTCTCGCATGGAAGTGTGAGCACACACAAACACATACAAACAAACAGCTGCATGGATGACTGGGTGTGAGCCAATTTTTGCATATATGTACAGTCATAGCTCACTTAGTGAAAAGTCACCGTTCACTCTCCCTGTCACCAGTGGAAACAAAGACCAGGGACCGATATATGTCAGCAACTAGAGAGCTGCTATCTCGTGCCATCTGGGAGAGGAAAGAGAGAGATACTCTCTGGAGCTCTCCAGATGCTGCCTGAAGAGATGCACAGATTTCTGAAGCAGAAGTAAACACAGGAAACAGACACTCAGTAGACAGAGGTCTGGTATAAACAGTGAGGTGGCGATCCACTCTGGGTAATACTGATAAAAAAAGAAAGACATCACTGCAAAGCAGACACTACAAGCATTTCTCTAGGATGCAAAATATGCAAGTGTATAATATATTATGCATGCACAAGTTAGTCACCAGGTGAAATTTGATGTGCATTTCATTTCAGTTGAGTTTTGTTCTGAGACACAACATGACTGGAAATTAAAACATTATAGACTTTGTGTATTAATCTCCCTCTGGACTCCTTTGTTCTGTTCCTGCCTTGCACACAAACACACACCTGCCTCCAGCTTCTCCTTTAAAAAAAAAAAAAATACAATTTCTAGTAGGCAAACATGCACCACAGTCTCAGATACTGGAGCACAAGAGATACAGATTACAGTGAGGCTGCTGGAGCATGTGGGAATAATTTACAGGTTGCATATAGGATATGAAGGAATAAACCTCTGCATGAATTCACAAAGATGGAACCACACAAGTCATGTCCTGCATTAACTGTGTTCACATGATAAGGATGAAGTTTCGGGAGTTTTAAGAGCCTGAGCTTCTCCTTCTGAGATATGCTAGTTCTTATCAGAAATGACTGTTTCCTTGAACTTATATATACGGACTGTGCTGATCATGGAGAGAATTCCACAGCTCTCTGACAACAAAAACCCATGCCACGGTAACAGCCGCCCATCGCCGCCAGCCGTATGAAGCGCGCACCATTGGCACATTTCACTGAGTGACACCGTCAAGGGCAGTTCCCATTGGTTTGGAGCCAACGGAGCCGGGACTGAGCTCCAGTTACAGGCTGCAGAGGCGGAGCGCGGCGGCCGAGGCGGAGCTCTCCTTGGTACTTAACGGAGCAGGCGCTGAAAGCAGTGAAGTACGAGCTCGCACGACAGCCGGAGCGCTCTGCGCGCGGTGCGAAGAGTGAGGGACAAGCGTCAGAAGAAAGAGGAGAGGCAAAGGAGGGAGCAGGAGTGCAGGGGACAGTGCAGCCCTCTGTTCAAATGGACAACAAGGATATTTAACCATTTGCCCTGGGAGCGCACAGGTATCTTCCTTTTTTTCCCCCCAGTTTGTATTTATTTTACCTCGTGCGTAAAGACGCCAGACTGGTCTTTATTTATATTGGCTTCTCTTGTCTACTTTTTACGCTGAAGCTGTCAGCTGCATACAAATTTTTTTCCCCCTCTTATCTGCTTTCTTTGCATCGGAATCGCATGCCTGTCACATTCCCCTGGAATTAATGATTGACTAATGTGTGTGAAGGGACCAAGGGGCAATTGAGCGTTGATTGTGTCAGTGTACTCTTTCTGCTCAATAATAGCACTTAATAGATCTCTCCCTCTGTGTAAATGACTGCTGAGAAGTGTTGAGCTCTTTCTACAAAACATTCTTAATCTATTTAGAGCGGGGATTTAACTGCACCCAATCGTTTTGTGCATAATGGGTCTTGTTCTGTGAGAGGTAAATATAAACTGTTTGGCGCTGTATTCCACTGCTAATGACACTACACTCTCTGGTTCTCACTCTCCACTTCTCCCCTCGCCAGACACCGCAGTCCATGCCTCTGCCTTGCCAGGTCATTGATGGGAAATCAACTGGATCGGATCACCCACCTCAACTACAGCGAGCTGCCCACGGGGGATCCGTCCGGGCTGGAGAAGGACGAGCTGCGGGTCGGTGTCGCCTACTTCTTCTCTGACGAAGAGGAGGAGGTGGACGACCGCACTCCGTCCGACTGCGGCTTCACCAAGGACCACAGCCCGACCGAGGAGGGACCCTTCTCGGTGAGCGAGGTGGAGTATTCAGCCTTCTGCTCCCAGGAATGCATCTTCTCCAAGCTGCGGGAGAACGAGGACTTGAACGTGTACTCGGCCAAAACTTTGCTGACTATGTGCAAACCCGGGGACCTGCTGGAGCTCGTGGCGACCGCGCAGGCCCCCCACTGGGCCATCTTCGAGCAGGACGACCAGGTCATTCATCTGCACAAGGGGGAAATCCGCAAGGACAGCCTGCTTGAGATCAGCAGCGGCCGGCACGGGAGAATAGTCAACAACCGGTACCGCTACCGGCCGCTTCCGTCCGATCTGGTGATGCAGAACGCGGTGGGACACCTGGGCCTGAGCAGCGAGGAGATATGCTGGACCAACTCGGAAAGTTTCGCAGCTTGGTGCCGCTTTGGGAAACGGGAGTTCAAAGCGGGCGGAGAGGCGCACTCGGCGGAGCAGCAGTACTTCCTCAAAGTTCACCTGTCCGGCAGCGGGGTGCACACGCTGGTCTTTCGCAGCCTGGAGGACATGATCCGGGAGAGGAGGCGAGTGGACGCCAGTGGAATTCTCAAAGAGCTGTCTTTGGTTAACGGGGGCAAAGAGTGATCAGGGATTCCGTTTGATACCGTCTCCTCCTCCGCTCGCCCTCCCTTACAGCCTGCCTCCTCCAAGCCAAGTGCGCACGGACGCACATTTTTACGCGCGCGCGCGCGCACTCCCACACACAAGCACACAGACGCACACACATGCAGAGACCTGTTGGTTTTGGACTGTCTGCTTGTCTCGGATGGACCCGGGCCGTCTGGACCACAGGCGCAACTGTGGAATCTCCTATCAGTTTTGTTGAGAAATGAGAGAGCGCGGCCATATAAACAGACAACGCCCCTTCAGATTAGATTTCGTGCTGAGTGGGACACACGATTTCTAATTTAAAAAAAAAAAGAAAGAAAGAAAGAAAAAATAAACATGACCCGGAAAAGCGAAATCACCTTTACAACCCCCACATAGCGCACACGGCTTGGTATGGTTTTCTGTTTAATTTGTCGGGATAATGGAGCTGGCACCTTCTCTGCATAGGGTGCCTGCTGCAGCAGACCAGACGGTGAGACCGGGAGAGGGAGGGAGGGAGGGGGTGAAAGATATTGCTCTGGGATGGCTCGCGAAAAAGTCTCCCTTCTATTTTTTTACTGTTAGCTTTAAGACCGGGACATACCACTACACAGATCCAAGCCACTAAGTCATAGACCTCTTGACAGTTCCTGCTGACGACGCAGTTGCCTAAACAAAGCATTTTTTTGGCTTGATCAAGCTCCCCTATTTGCCATATCAAAAGAGTATTGTCATTTTCACAATGCTGTCATCCTGCTCCACAGCACTGGATGTATGTGTAAATTGTATTCATATATATTTGGTTTCAATTTGAGTCCCTTATTTTTGTATTTACGTTTAGTGGATTTAACCCTGATCTCTTTTTTTGGTTCAAATAAATGGAGGTTGAAATATGAATATAAGATCTTGGTCTATCAGGTGTTGTTTGGTCACACATACAAACACAGTCTCTCACTCCCTTACTCTCACACACACTTACACACAGGGCTGTATGAATTATTGATGTTCCACTGCCTCCTGACCTGCCTTCAGCCAAATAGGCTTCATATATCTCCCCAGTATTTGGAGGCAGTAAAATAGTCATCTGCATCAAACCCATAAAGGTTTTATGAAAAATCCATAAGGGATCTGGGGGCTACAGTATATAGGCAGCTGTATATGGTCAATTTAAAAACATAGTCAGTGGCCACAGGTATTATTTTCTTTAAGCAGGTTGATATTCAGACATCTCCAAGCGTGTCTAACCGCCTGTGCTTTCCCAGCTTTATAATAAGCTGTCCTGACATTTTGGCACATATTGTACAACTATGGTAGATAATTCTTATCATGAAATGAGCACAGTATGTTATTATGACTACTGTGGTGTCTTTGTTTGCTGTGGCTTTATCTCTGGATTGGATGTTATTCCTGTTATGAGGGTCAGAGTGCACTTTTAATTTCTTGGGGGTCTGATCTGCTATATTGTTGATGATATGTCCAGTTAGCTCATTGGTGTGAAGACAGTCTGAAAGAAACAGAGACGAGGTTTATTTGAAGCTGTAATGTGTCCCTCTGTTGAGCCGGCTGCCCCAGTGGTTCTATGATTCCCTTTTGATTCCATATAGAATTGAATGGCCACTGTGCACCATGGTTGAGATGGAGAGATTTTCAAAAATATCTCAGTGCCCCTATACTCGACTGGTAAAAATCCTCATTCTGAGGTATGTATTTGTGGCTTGAGCCTCCGTGTGGTAATGAGTAAGAGAGCTGCAGTTGTTTTGGCAGTAGCCATTTGAGGGGGATGGTAGACAGACTTTGTGTAACAGAGGGAGAGAGAGACAGAAAGAGAGAGAGCATGCAAAGTTATCCATGTGTGTCCGTGTTTGTCTCTGGTGGGACTGGTGTTGGTTGGTCTAAATGATGTTTGATGACCTGTTATTCTTAATCAGATGCAGGTCTTACGTCTGTTCTGCATATCTGATTGTACAGATGTTGCAGTCTGAGCCCATAGATGAGTCTCATGTCAGAATACAAACTAATAGGCCTGTGAATCATGTAAACATGCCTTGGGAAGATTTACTCCAGTTATTGACCTAAATACTTTGCTGTATTGGCTTTGCTGAAGGATATATTGGCACATTTCTCTCTCATATCATCCTTTTATTCTCATTTACTTGCGTTACAAAGAGCCAGTATTTTTCTATTCTGCTTTCCAGTATGCACTGTATCCCTTTGTCACAACATACTATTAGAAAAACATATGTCACCAAAAAAAGTGGAACTTAAGATGTGTACTGAAGTATTAAATTGAAACACGTCTCGCTGCCAAAGATATTACCTTTGCAAAGAAACACAGACTCCAGATGGATTCAGATAAACAAAGCTGTTTTATCAGTTTGCTTTCTTCTGTTTTACCTGCTGACAAGTGCCCTGGTTGTTCAGTTCATCTTGAACAGGCTTCTGTTTTAAACTGAGGTTGCCTCAAGTGGGTGATTACGTGTGTGCGTGTGTATGCGTGTGCGTGTGCGTGTGCATATGAGTGTGTCAGACGTCCCCTGTGAGTACGAAAAATCAGGGTACTGGGGCAGCCGGTGTTAGCGTTCATATGTGTGTTTGTGGTTGTGACTAATAGGCCTTACAAAAATGGATGGGTGCATACGTAGGTGTGTGTATGTACCTGTGTGTGTGTGTGTGTGTGTGTGTGTGTGTGTGTGTGTGTGTGTGTGTGTGTGTGTGTGTGTGTGCGTGTGTGTGTGTGTGTGTGTGTGTGTGTGTGTGCGCGTGTGTGTGTGTGTGTGTGTGTGTGTGTGTGTGTGTGTACTCCAGGCAAACAATGCAGCTCACATTGTTAGGATGAGGAAAGACTTTTGCCACCTGAGAAGATACTGGAAAGATGCATTAGTTTACACACACATGTGTTTTGTGTGCGCACGCGTGTGTGTGTGTGCGTGCGTGCGTGCGTGTGTGTGTGTGTGTGTGTGTGTGTGTGTGTGTGTGTGTGTGTGTGCACGCTCTATCAGCCATATGCTGTGTGCATGTATAGTCATAAAAATCGGCATCTTTGTATCCATCTGTGACTGTGTGAAAGTAAATGCTGTTACTAGGGAAACTCCACACACTGTATATGCACCGAGGTCTTGCGCCTGCACGCACTTATGTGTGAATGCGCAAACCTTTCACAGCTTTCACGGGTAGCCGATAGCTTTAATAACTAGTCGTGTAAGACAAACACTTGACAGCCAAATCCTTCTTTCTCTCTCCATCGCGCATTTCCTCTCTTTCACACACACACACACGCATTGTTTCACTGGGGACAAGCTATTGTTCCTCCAGTTTGGATGTTTTAAATTCACACAGGGTGTTGTAATCAGTGCGTGTGTGCGTGCATGCATGCGTGTGCATCTGGACAAAGGATCCTTGCAAGCCTGCTGCCAGCTAAAATCATCCGTCTCAGAGGAGATGTTCTGAGGGGGAACAAGACAGAATATTCTGTCTGCACTATGCCTTTAAGAGGATCTCCCTCTAATCTAGATACTGGGCCTGAGGACTCCCAGTAGATTTGAAGATCTTTTTTTTTCTTTAGGATGGGTGCTTTATTGAACAGCGACACAGCTGGTGATGGAAACGAAGCAGCAGCCAATGGGTTACATATTGTTTATATGAGGGAAACAATCGTTCCCTTCCGAACATCCGCTGTAAAAATGGCTTCCCACATGTTACATGTTTGAATTCCCACCTACGTGCTGACATTTAAACCGATTACACACCGCAGCACATTTCTGAATTACAAGGCCAACAAGACCTCCCCTATCAGTGCCCCTCAAAGGTCTTTATAGGAAGCTGATTACATGGATTTGTAGTCTTTACAAACAATGGCTCTTTACAACATCGACTTGAAACCTGTGTGCATCTGTTGATGCGGACAAATACTGCAGATTATATGCATCAGTTGTAATACAATTATCCTGAAACACGGTGGCTATATCAGGTGACATATTAATGTATTATAACTTTTTTTTTAATTTACCTTTATGTTGGTGGAAACACGAGCTCAGAAAAATCTACTGTTGAACACCAGTCTCAAAGGTTTGAAATTGACTCCGACTTGAGTAAATATTCTACAGCATATCAATGTTTGATTAAAAAAATGCCCTTTTTCAAAAGGTAATGTGCTTTCTTACATTCTTTATGACTCACAACTGACTTTATTTCAATTCACGCCTTCAGAAAGGTAAATATATACAATAACCTTAAATTTGCCAGTGTGGGGCACGCTAAAACCTCTATGAAATACTTGATACAAAACAATCTCCAGCCACTAAAAATGTCTCCACTCCGCCTGTTAAAAATGACATACATATGCAAACATGGGTGCGCCCAGCTTTAGGTCTGACAGTTGAGCCAACTGACATGCAAATAAACACGTCGATCCAAAGAAGGTCTTTTGTGTGTATGCTGACATGACAGGATAAGTGATAACACCTGTTTCCACATTTAGCAGTGCAGTCTGCTAATGGCCTTTTGTGTGAAATTTAAAAGAAGAACGCCACTTCCTTGTGCCAGGACCATTTAAATAGTGTGTCCATAGGTCATGTGACTTTGACATGTTTTCTGGAAACCTTTAACAGGAGGTTGTATTGCTATCGTGTGGATTCTGGTGACATCTTTACATACTTAAGAAAATACTAGCATTTAAGATGCTCTATTGCAATGGAAACAGCAGTATTTGAAATATGTACATTATAGGGAGTGGCTGCTAGTGTTATGGTATGTATTATCATCATTGTCTCCAGTCTTGTCACACTATTTGTTTTGGCAGTTGTGAGTTTGCAATGTATTGGAAGTTGCTCACACGATTACTATTGCTTTGATCACAGAGGGGTAATTACTCTTCTATGATATGTGAAAACAATTTGAAAGCTGCTGTGTCTCAGTTGAGTTAGTTTAAGCATCAGTTAAAGTGTTTCCAGGGAAAGAGGAGCTCTGTTACTATTTCAATAAACTCCTGGCCACTAGCGGCGAAACACCTCACTAATTCTAAGGCCATGTGATATTCTACAAATGTTGGTCAGGGAGGCGAGTCCACAGGCCCCCCCACACTTATTTCTGGTAGGGTGAGCATTGATGGTGTTGTTGGAACACAGAGGAAGTGTAGGAAAGTACGGGCTGAGTGTTTCCTTCAATGTGGCATTTCCACACAGGCACTGACATTTTTAGTGAGCGACCTTGTATTTGACCATGCAGAGATCGGAGGTGAAGTCGGTGGAGGATTTGTGTGATTTGTTTTAAACATCCTCATCAGGTTCCTGGATCTGCTCTTCTGATGCATACTGATGTTCTGAAGTCTCTTGTTGAGGATAATAATGAGTATAGTGTTGGAGTAATCCAGCGTGGAGCTTGCCTCAGCAGCTTTGTTGCTACTTTCGTAACTTTATATTATATCCTACACAAGAGATATTCACGTCAAATATGAGTATACGTATTGTTAATATTTGAGCTCAGCCCACCAGGTAATGCTTGCAGTTTCACTACTTTCCGTCCATTAGATGATAGTTACCATTCCCCTGATTCTGCTTCAGGTTGGACAATCTGCACCCACACATAAATCCCTTGAAAAATTCCGACGTTGTTATGGTGGAAATGTCTGACGTGTCTGCAGGTGCGGTGCACTTCAACATTTACGTTTGCTTGTTAAAACCCTCTTTAGCCGACGCCGTGGTGGCGGTGGATCTCTCTCCAGACATTAGCTACTGTCTCAATTACAAGTGATGACACACATTTAATGGGCTCATGGCAACCGAATGATCTGTGAAGTGCTTTCTTTTGTTTCTGGTTGAAACAACTGCTCCTAAAAAAGCCTTTACAAAGTGGTAACTTCTTTGTATGGCTGCATGCTTCTTCTTAATTCTGAAACGTGCGAGACAAAGGCAAAAAAAAAAAAAAAGTATCTTCAGGTGATAAAACCCAGCAGTGCCACTTCTCACAGTCCATAAATGTTCCATTCTGAGGGCAGGTGTTCCAACATTTGACTGTGCTTCACTAAGTTTAGGGACTGAATAGCCTCAGGAAATGTGCCCTGCTGCCACTGTGTGCCTCTGCCTCTCAGCGCCTCCCCACCCGTGTCAGGAAGCAGCAACTGTTAAATGTCAGCAGAATGTTGTCAGCAGCCACTTCAAGTGTCTTTCATTCATTTGGTTGGGTTGCTTTGTAAAAAAAAAAAAAAAAGGCAATCATTGGAAAAATTCATATCTATGCCTGCATCTTCCATAGTGGTTTATCCAATTCAGTGAATTCAACCATCAGCTGATTGGGGGTAAAGGCAGGACACAGCCTGGAGATAACATGCAAACTTCACATAGAATCCATCCGGGGGGGGGGGGGGGGGTAGGGGGTTCTTGCTGTGAGGTGAGAGCGCTAACCACTACACCACCGTTTGGCTGAATGAACTCAGCGAGATGTGTCAGGTAGGATCAGATCTGACTGAAATGACACACGTTAACCCCAGAAGACTTTCAAGGCAGTCGGTCTCATTCACAAGTGATTTGTAATTGTCTCACTACATTTGCTCCTGGCCTTTCATGATCAGTGTTTTACAAAGCAGCTCTTCCCCCCATAAATCTGTCCCATTTAACAGCTTTTTTAAAATAATTACTGCGTGTAGCCTTAGTTTCCAAAACACATTCGTACATAATAATGAGCAATTTAGTGGTGATAAAACATTCATGCAAACTGAATTTTCATGAAACTATTCTCATCGAGAAAGCCCCGTTTCAACTGCACGTTATTAATGATAATGAGATTCTCTGGCTTCCCCTTTTGGAATCCTATAACTAGCATGGATGCAGCGTCCAGCAGCCCTGCCACAGGACTTAACCCTGGCTGGACTGGTAAAAGGACAAATGTTGCACTTCTCAGTCCGCTCTGCAGCCCTGCAGCCCTGCAGCCCTGCAGCCCTGCAGCCCTGCAGCTTCACTTGCTTCGTCCTAACCGTCACTTAAAACGAGCGAGAAGAGAAAATGCCCTCGGTCTGCAACAGTACAATCAGTTTGATTAATGAAAGACCTAACGTATCCCCATCTTTCCATCGCTGTGGTCTTAACCCTTTGCAAAGAGTCACAGCAAACGGTTGCTTTAAATGTCATAATGAGCATTTCACAACTTTCCTGGCGCTAAATGTCATTCTCTTAATATTTTGTCATGTTATACTCCCAAGCGATACCTCTGCAAAGGGCTATAATTTCCCATCTCATAGCAGTACTCCTTACACTTGATAATTTCCTCTTGGATCTTTTACAATTGCACACTGTTGAATAATGCCCTCAGTGAATTCATTGTGAACAGTCTCCTGTTTTGTGTTTCACTCTGCAGTAGTTCAAGTGAGGACAGAGATGATCTGTCTTCCTTCCCCAGTCTCTCTCTGCTGTTGGAAACTTTACGGGTGAAGCTAACAAACAAGCATGTGGTCATTTAATGGCCAGTGTGCGGTCTGCTCAGGCTATTAAATAGGTGAGAGGTTGGTGAATAAGCATGAAGCTTATCTCGGCCCCTCAGCGTGTGTTTGCATATTTACAACTGTATCTCATTTCAAGTGTATTGGAGCAGGGCAATAAAAAGAAACTTCAATATTTGGATATATGCTGCACAACCCACTATTTATTGGCTCTCAGAGAAACTGCAGATGAACATTGGGAGTCGGGGTAATCATTTTCACAAACAAGCAGCAATGTAAACACCAGCATGTGACCAGAAAAGTGCTTGTGTGACAAGAACGAGCTGAGAGGAGAATTGAAATTGAAGAAATGTAACCGTCCAACAATAGGATGGACTTTTATTTTCCTTGTAATAGGTCTGAAGAAGTAGGGTCATCTTATGAAATGTATGCAGGAGAAGGTGGTCAGTGCGTTTGTGGCTGGATTCTAAAATGCCAGGGCTCTCTGTAATGACACTGAGCTGCTACATGTTGCTGTTGGTGAACAACACATACACATACTTTAATGCAGCTCCAACAGCTCCAACACTAACAATTTTATAACTTGTCAAAATGATAAATCAATCATAGTTTTAGTTAGCTTGTTTACATTTATTGTAAACAATACTGTAGATACGGAGTGATAAAGCTTCTTTTTCTATTTGTCACTGAGACAAGTGTCAGCTTTAGCATTAGCTTTAACTTAGCCGGTTATCAGCAGTCTAGCTATATTTGTAATTTTAGTATAGTAACATTATTCCTGAACTAACTCATTTATCCAGATCACGTCATGAAAGATGTTGGACTGTAATATCAGCCTGGTTCATGTGCATGAGTTATTACCTTTAAGTAAGCCTTTATAAGACAAGACAGCCACACTATTATATTACAACATCCTGATGTGTACCAGCTAAACCACATAATACTGGAATAATGTGCACATAGTTAAGGCAGGCCTATTTGAAGGAGATTGTTCTCAAACCCAAAATGTTATGAACGTAAGCTCTGTAGTATTGATCAACATTCTGCTTTTAAAACGTTTCCTCCTTCCTGAAACTGAATAGGTTTTAACTGATAATGAAAAGACACCAATGTATCTGTAAAGATGTAGGTCGAGCGGGATTTAAGGGTCAAATAAATCCCCAGGCACCCTGGGTGTCAGCTAAGCTGTGTTCAATTCACCGAGAATTTATCTGAGGATTCGCCAAGAGCCTTAAGATGAAGATGACACGAGTCCTTGATCTTCAAGGCAAAGTGCTTTCATTTGTATTGCACCTTTCAAATACCAGCAAATTTAAAGTGCGTTAAACATAATCAGAAAGGCATTAAAGAAAACAGTTGGCACGAGGCCCGTTGATTCTATTTTTTACAGCGAGCGTTTTCATTTGTTACAGGTGGAAAGACCCTGTGCTTTACACATTAACCAAAGCACAGCTGTTACTGATCTCAGTGCTGACTGCAGTGCACTTACCCTTTTGTATCTCCTACAGCGGCAGGTCAACAAGTCACTGTTAAAACAGTTTATATTAAAATGTCATGCACAGCACCAAACACGGGGACGAAAGATTTAAGCAGGTGTCTCTTATATTTGTTATATTTTTTACATTCATGTTACAAAATACAACAACAAATAATGACAGTTGCATATGTCTGTGATCTGAAATTGTTTTCAATTAACATTTTTAAGGTTTATTGGCAGATGATCTCAGCTGTAATGTGTTGTCCTCGTTACAGTTACTATCCATCCACACATTGATCCGTCCAAACACAACACTTACAGCTAACAGAGGGGACAGAGGTGAGAGCTGGAGCCAATTACAGCCAACACCATGTGAAAGAAGGGATACACAGAGGACCGAGGGCCTATCCATCACAGTCTCACACACACACCCACACGCACACATTTTTTGTAGTGTGAGTCAGTAGTATTACCTGCACACTGTAAAATGTCGTAACTTGAGCTTATATGAATCTATGAAACCTGTTGCACTCAAAAAGGTAAGTAAATGTCATCATTAGTCTCAAGTTCAGTTCACTACTTGCTAAGTTTACTTACAATCTCGCAGTGTTTCCTATTCCGTGAACTTAAAAATAGCAAGTATACTAAACCTGAGTTTTCCAAGTCTGAGCAACTTAAATAAGCCAAGTTAACTGAACAGTTGCACACAGTTGCAAAAAAGTAAGCATAACAAAGAAATAGTTTTCAGGGTTTTCTTTTCTTCCATAACCGGCTCAAGCCAGAGCCAATGCCAGCATATTGTGGGTGAGGACATGATACACTTGGACAGGTCAAACACATATAAACTAAAGACCACACACACACACATTGACACCTTGGGGAAATTTGGGGTTATCAATAAACATCACATGCATGTTTATGGATTGTGGGAAGAAAGGGGAGTACTTGGAGGAACCACACACACACACACACACACACACACACACACACACACACACACACACACACACACACACACACACACACACACACACACACGCACACACACGTGATAAACAATTGTAGGCATATTACTGACACAAAATATTTCCTGAGTTTTGAATCCTGGTTGCCTCAGAAAGGGAATCCGGCAAAAGAGTCGACAGTGCAAGTTGCAATGATTTGCAGTAACAGAGACCTTATGAGCTTATATAAACCTTATATAAAGGGCATATAAAGGTTTTCTACCTTTATATGCCCTTGATATAAGGCATTTCGAGTTTTGTTATTAACTTTAATATGTTTATATTTTCGACTCAATTTTCAGTGTCTTCAACTTTATAGTATCTCAACTGTAATTTAACTTGATTTCAAAACAGGTTATTTTGACTACAAAGGCAATTTTATTAATGAAAAGTTGCCTTTTCTTGTCCTCATGGCCTTCCTGCAGTATTATAATGATACCGATGCTGTGCAACAAAAGAGGTAAGAAGAGATTGCTCAGTAAACTACCGACAAGTGTGTGTTCACAGAAGAGACTTCAGTGCAGTGATGCAAGGACACAGTGCATAGACCGTGAGTGTGTGAGTGTGATCATGGCATCAGCTTTAAGTAGCTCATTGCTAAAAATTGATCCTTCGATGTCGGCTCTTCATATCATTGTGAAGTAGAATTCACCAAGCGTCGGGTTGTTCACCCACTAATAGGGAGCATGAGCTGGGACTTGACCGCCGTGAGACAGGTTAGTTTTACCCTACTGATGATGTGTTGTTGCCATAGTAATCCTTTTGAATTTGAAGCAAAATGAGCTATTTGGTGCCATTCAAATGATGATTATGACAAATAAGTTTTGTTTTACTCATATATAAAACCCACAACAAACATGCAGTTGATGTGTTTTGTCTACTTGTAAGTAACCAATAGCAGTTCAATATTCAATAAATTACATTTGATAATAGGCACTAGTCATTGTCTTTCAATCTAAATGCAAATGGAAACCAGGCACATGTGTTACACAAGTTGTGAAACTCTGTTTCTTCAACACTTGGATCTCACCCCTTCCATTGTCGCCTCAAAAAACACACCCTCTCTTCTGCTTTTATCACAAATCCCTTCCTGATGATTCGGATTAAACAGCTTTGTGTGTGACTGTGGTCATGTGTTTTGTTTAAAAAAAGAAAGAAAGAAAGAAAGAAAAAAGCCACTCTAGGACATGAAGATATTTCCTTAATTATAAATATTAAAGTGAAAGAAATAACTCAAACAGTATAAAGCTAACCGTGCCTATCAGCGAGAAGCAGCAGAGGATGAGGTTGGAAATGAATCATAGCCCACTTGTCAATAACACCAGTGACACTCATCTATTAGCACTGATGTTGTTTAACGGAGCCTAATGAAATTCTCAGTGTGGAGCAACAACACATGCACACGCATCAATTCCCGAGGAGCTCTATTAAAAACAAGCACACACACACACACACACACACACACACACACACACACACACACACACACACACACACACACACACACACACACACACACACACATAGCCATTAGGCAATCACTGTTTGTTTCAGCAACTGACCGTCTCATGATTTGACTTGTGTCTGCCAACTGATGCTTTTAGTGACGTATGTCAGAAAATGATCCTTCAGTTGTTCAACTCCTCCACATTTATTTTGCCATTTTAAACACTGCATCTCCCACTGTGTTCTTAAGTCTCTCGCGTCACTTCTTGTGACCTTGTGTGGTTTCTGTTGTCACTTAAAGTATCATGCCAGACTGGACTAAAAAGAAGACTGCCCTCTACGTAACTCCACCGCCCCGAACCGTCTGTTCGCATCCAAATAATAAGTCCTAAATTTAATCCACTAGTTTTTGCCATTTTTTTATGGAAAGAACATCGTTTTCATCAGAGAAGATGGGAAGAGGCGCGAGCCAGACACACTGGCTGTTTCCATTTGACACGCAGTAGTTAAAATAACACTCGTGCCTTTTATCTATAAGCAGGCAGAACAGAAGCAGCGACGCATAAAAATGGATCCACCATAAACTTTAAGCATAACCTGTCCAGGTGAATCTTGCAAATGGAAGCTTGGCAGTTGACGGCTGTAAAGAGAACAGAAGAGGGATGAAAAAAGCTGTTTGGCAAAACTGTGGCAGGAAAGTGGATCATGATTATACCCAACAGCAGCTGGAGGCAGTTCGATAAGGGAGGTCATCTGCTCTTTTATCTACCGAAAAATACAAACAATCTATTAAGTTGAATTCTGGCCAATTTGTACTGTTAAGTGGAATGTTGGTGAGACAGAAGTCAAAAGTGGGAAAGTTGAAGAAATAAGTTGTATTTAGATATAATGCTGTAGTTCTAAAGGGCAGAATCAGTTGAAGGCCCCATTTACACAACAACGTTTCAAATAAAACGGTTCAAGTTAAATGCATGGTTTTTCCGTTTTCCTCTCTTCAAGAAAAGTTTTATGTTTAAACAGAAACGGTGTCCATTTAACCAGAAATAGCAGAAATGGTTGAAAATGATGTAGTTATCGTTCCAGGCCACAAGCGGCCACTGTTGTTTGGTTTTGTAATGAAACCACACACACACACACACACACACACACACACACACACACACACACACACACACACACACACACACACACACACACACACACACACACACACACACACACACACACACACACACATACACACACACGTGCGCATAAACATCACCAATGGGCAGAGATTCAAGTTGGACTATGATTATGGTTAATATGAACTATAAAACTACGAAGTCCCAGAAGAATCTGAACTGGGAGTCATGACACTCTGAAGCTGTTGTTATTGTTCATCTACTGAGCATGTGCAGAACTATTTACTACAGCCATGGTGCACATGCTCAATTGCAGCGTTTCAGAATTGGTGAATTTTGCATGCTTTACTGGGAATAACACCTTGAGTGACATAATTTGAGAACAGATGCTTTTAAAGTACGGTTTATTTTTTTAGACACTGTTTACTTGAAAACAATCAGCTGAAAACGATATCACTGCCTGTGTATGTGGTCACAAATTGAGAGACTGTGTTAGAGGAAGAAGTTATTAAACATATTAAAATACATCAAATACATCACTAATATGCAAATAAGTTTTCAACCAAAAGTCCTGGTGAGAATGTTGAGAATACGACTTTTTGCGCAGTTTGCAACTCGGATGCAATGAAAAACAATGCAAGCATTTCTAAAAAGTTAGCAAATCACATTGCGGGTTTTACGTTTACATGGTAGCATGAACGGCTCCTGATCTGGAAGACCAGCCCACCATTCCACATCTAAGAGTCGTTCAAATAAACATAAGTCATATGGGAAAAAATCATGCTATCTATGAAAAGCAGGCAGTGTTAGGTCTGGAGGAACACCAGCCTGCATGTTTTCATGTCTTCCTGTTCTAACACATCCAGTAAATGAGCCACTCATTACAATCAGGCAAGGTGCAGTTCTGGTAACAAGCTGCTCTCCAGGAACAGGAGTGCCCACCGCTGCATTAGATGCTATTTGATAAATGTCACCATTTCCCAAAAAGGGCAAGTAAGAAAATCTACTTTAAAAGGTTTTTCTGACATCATTTGAACTACACTTCCTTCATTTAAACATAACTACTGTATATATCTACCTCCCTGTTACTTTTGTGAAACCTGTTTCTACAGTTCAGAAACTGTAATTTTTAACTTTGACCAAGAAGTTGAATCCGTTCTTTTACTTTCACCCGTCTGTTTTACTGTCGGTGCTTCCACTCAAGAAAAGGAGGTGAGTACTTTTGCCGTCTCTGCCATGTCTCATTCAAAAACTAAATGTTGAGCCTGAACTCGTGTGTTTCAGTTAGAAACGGCAAGACAAAGGGCAGTGGAAATAAATCAATTTGGGTTTTTTTTAAAGTGTTGGACAAAAACTCACCTGACGAACTCACATTGCTCTGCAGCAACTCAGAGGCTCCTGTGGGATTTGTTATTTGAAGACGTTACTACAAACCACACTGACACTTTTCACATTTCCTTACGAGAAAAATGTTTCTTAAAAGTATATGTGTGTGGGGTGTGTGTGTGTGTGTGTGTGTGTGTGTGTGTGTGTGTGTGTGTGTGTGTGTGTGTGTGTGTGTGTGTGTGTGTGTGTGTGTGTGTGTGTGTGTGGATATTTATATATAAAACCAGATTTAAAAACCCCAAACTGTAAAGCTGTATTCATGAAATTTATTGTTTATACTTTGCGATGTACTGAAATTCTAGCTCATGAATAAAAAGTGAGCTGTCTTCACATTGAGGATAAACTACCTTATTTGAAATGAATTTTAGGATTACTATGATGAACTGTACTTTTGAATATAAAGAAAATAGTTGTTTTGTTTGTCTCACTATTTATTTACTCATCAGCCATCATCTACAGTATGTTTAGAATTGTAATCCATTTAGAGGCAAATCAGTGCTTCCTTAAATACTGGAATAAATCCCTTGACGTACCCAAAAAGGATTGTGGTGATGAAACAATATTTAGAAATGAGGAGACTAAATATACCCACAGCTTCAGTGGCATTTCACTCCTTCTTAATCCACTCAATTTGCTCTTTTCTCAGCAGATAAGTAGTCTAACCTTATAATCAATAACTTCCGTGTTTGTTGAGGAAGGCTTTGAAATGACCAAACCCGCTTTCAGATCAGTATACCACATCTAAAGGTTTGAATTATTAATGAGGTTCTTGTGGCTGTGCCATGAACGTAAATTATGCACAGGCCCTCTCTCAATTTGGAGACACACTTATCGATCCTGCTGGCTACAGCGAGCGAACAAAGTCGAATATGTAGAAGGAATAGCATACAACACATGGTCTACAACATGAGATTGTGGCTGACAGTTAATGGATGAAGCCGACAGGTAACGGCGGCTAAATTTAATCCCTGCAGATAGGATTGGCCAAAAGCAAACAATCGAACCTGTGGTAACATTTCTGTTACTTTTTAATGCTTGACAGTGGACACTACTCTGGTACTCTAATCCATCTTATCTAAATTTTAAAGCAATTAACCCTTCTGCAGTCAGGCTGAAGGTACAGTATTTGTCCACATCATCCAAAACGTTCATAAAACGTCTAAACTAACTGTAGTGGAACCAAAATGAGGACAGATTTAGCAACTGCATAGCTTATTTCTCACCTTAAATGCTTTTCTGAATACTTTTTGCTGGACTGTTTTAGTATTAAAAGAGAACCTTTATATTGAATAAATAAAAAGTGAAAAAAAGTAAATAAATAACAGAAAGTTTGTGATGGAGCAGCCATCTTGGTCCAGATTGAATTCAATGAAACAGACGTGTCTCTTCTCACACAATGTCGACAACGTAGTTTGCAACAGGCCACATTAATGTGGGTAAATGTTTGTTTTGAAAAAGAGAGTTTTTTTGTGGACATGAACTGTTACAGGTGTCTTATAAACACATTGAATGCAAATACATTTCCTTGAGTCTTGAGTCTATTTGCCCATGCAAAAATGAACACAATTAATATAGATTAAAATTGAGTGGTATTCAATTGTGACTAATCGAAATGAATCCACAAGAAATCTGATTAAAAATTGTAATCATTTTACAGCACCAATAGAGCACCAATATGATAAAAAAAAAAAAAACAATAATATACATATATAGTGGTGTTTGTTTTCTCTGTAAAATGCATTCTATTCTTCAATTCTTACTATGGAAGATTCAGTCCTGTGTGATCCTGCTGAGCTGACGACACATCATAACTGTTTTCAATACTCGACCTGGCCATTATGTTGACTTTTAAAAGTCAAACACACACACACACACGCACGCACGCACGCACGCACACACACACACACACACACACACACACACACACACACACACACACACACACACACACACACACACACACACACACACACATACACATACACACACAGCTAAATACATATACACCAGAAAATTGATGAAACTGGAAATAAAACTCACACTTCCTCACAGAGTGCCTTTAAATCTTCCAAACAGGTAATGGGTTTTTAAATTGATTTTACTTTCATAGTGAAGAAAGCAATCCTGCGCTGGTTTAACTACTGTCCTCTCCTCTCGGAGAGCTCTCCCATTCACCATTCAGCAACCAGTGGCCCAATAACAATAGTGCAGGGGATCATGGGCATTCACAATATGTGTGTGCAGCAGTGTATGCGTGTAAGTGCTGCAAATGTGTTTGTGCATGAGCTCATCCATAAATGAGTGTATGTGCGACAGAGAAAAAGCATAATCTGCCGGTAAT
This sequence comes from Blennius ocellaris, assembly GCF_963422515.1. Taxonomy (NCBI): domain Eukaryota; kingdom Metazoa; phylum Chordata; class Actinopteri; order Blenniiformes; family Blenniidae; genus Blennius; species Blennius ocellaris. Next base: position 15,899,663 of record NC_137667.1, on the reverse strand, counting down.
GGAACATGAAACCGAGCAGAAAATTGCAAAAAAAGAAATGACTCCTAGGGAGGGTGTCAGCTCTGATGAAATAAAGCCCCTCATGTGTGGCCTAATAAAGGCAGGCAGAGGGGCTAATGTCCTCTCTAATCACACCTTTATTCTGATACAGATAAGGGGTGGGGGGGAGGGGGGGGGACCCAAACACAAACACGGCTTGTGAGCATCCAAATATTCCAAAATGGTCAGATGGGTGAGCAACAAAACATGACTTTACTCCCCTGAGTTTCAGATGATTGCTGTTAGTCAGAACACTACAAAGTGAAAATTCCTGAAAATGTATCTGGAAATTAAAGAAATTAAATACTACAAAATGGATTTTGGGATTTTTGGCAACAAGCGTCCACTTTGAAGTCTGTGAAGCCCACGGCCAAGTTATTGCATTTACAACCACAATATATAATAATTATAATACATCCATTCTCGTAAGTGCTCCACTTGTCCTCATAATTTAGGGGTACAATTAATTTGAAGGTTTCACTGGCAAAATGTTATTGGATTCAGGGACTTTGCCAACCTTCAGGTTTAGTGAGTTGATTAATTGGATTAAATCAATTCAATAAACTGAAACATTGACTTTTGAAATTGGGATCATGATTCAATTATGTACTAATTTCAACAAATATTGGGAGGTGAGTCGTGATGTTCCTGCAGCAGAAAGGATGAAGCAACGCTACGACCAGTGACACTGGCAATGATGGATTAACACAAAACATCTTAGAGTCAGTAAGTATTCTCTGCAGCTGATGTATTCTGACACATGTTCCTCTCAATATCATCAGTGTTTCAGACTTTTCAAAAAGTAGAACTCCATCTTCTATTTCACTTTATCAATTTAGGATCACTAACTAAAGACAAAGGCATTTTACACCACAGACAATCACTCATAGAAGCAATGTAAAGTTACCAGTTAACCACAGAGGTTAACCACGTGTTTTTGGCACTACAGCATGAGTTCTAGCTGAAATGCAAACCACGACACCACTGGATTTCCAAAACAGTGTTTCCCATCACATATTCACCCTGAGAGGTGCTGGAAGCAGGTCAGCACACTTATAAAAAAAAAAAATGCAGCTCTCCTGGTACACAGACAGTTTGTCTGATTGACACAAGAAGAAGGCACAACAGCGTTTGGACACAGGTCGTACAACTTCGGATTAAGTGACTTGACACTCTTTACACAGATTTTGTTAAATTTCTGAAACAAAATCTCTCATTTTCCAGGAGAGTCACGCTGGTATTAAGTCACGGTGTTCTGAATTGCATGATGTGTTAAAGCAAGGGTGGAAAATGTTGCAGTGGACAGCTCTTATGCCTCACAGTGCGACACTTCCCACTTCAAATCAAACCCTTTTTTGCCCCGTTTCCATGCCGTCCCTAATAGTTGATGCAGATACTTTCCTTCCAATGTCCCAAAACGTGGGTTAATTGCTTAATCTGCATTCTCTTTAATAAGTGAGACTGTCTCTCTCTGTGTTTGCCCTGTGATGGACCAACGATTCGTCCATCATCAGAGGGATCAATTGGATAAATGCTCAGATACACATCAAACTTGGTTCACAGGTGCTACATTTTACTGCATCATAATAAGTTTATCAAATAAATACAATGTTTTTATGGGGGAAAAAAAAAAAAAAAAAACTTTCTGCGAGAACTACTTTGCACACCTTTTATTAAAAACAAAACATGCATTTTAATTTAGTTCAACAAGTCTACTATGGAAACACAACTTCATCCTGCTCCTGCAGGAGCTGACTTGGCCACAAACAGCAAAAAAAAAAAAGAAGACCAAAAGTGAAAGTAGTGCTGTCCTCAGATATAAGCTTTGGCTTCATTTGTTCTTCCAGGGTTGTGGCTCATCATCAGTGTCGGGATACACAGCGAGGATGTCACACTACATGAGGTCTTTGCTCTTTTAACTCGCCCTCTTTCCGTCTGTCCATGTGGCGTCATTAGTGATGATGGGGCGACCGGAATTGACGCAGCGGGATGCAGGAGTGTGATGTGACGCTCCCGTGTCGGGGGAATTGGACCAAACTATACTCAGCCACTATCATCGACCGACCTGCCCTTGACTGCTGCTGCTGCTGCAATGGATTCGCTAAATGACCCGGTGTCAAAAGAGATTGGCTGTACTGGACAACTCCTTTGTGAATAGTTGAAAACTATGTAAGCATGTGTTGGAATCTCAACCTACTGTGAGTAAATAAAGGTTGGGAAAAAAATTGCAAAAGGATTGTTTGCAACCATCTGGCGGTGGCAGTTTCTTTATAGCACCGAGCACAACTCATATCGTCCCAACGGGATCCCGGCCAGCAGCCAGTCCTTCAATGGTGTGTGGTGGAGCATAGATAAAACCTCATTCTGATGCCCAGGAATGAGAGAGAGAGAGAGAGAGAGAGAGAGAGAGAGAGAAAGTGAAATATTGATGAGAAATGTGAGGCACCAAAATAGAGCTTCTCTGCACTCCCGATGAAGGGCAAAGGACACACACACTCACATGCACATATAAAGCTGTATGACACAATAAAGTAGATGAGTAAATCTCTCTCTCTCTCTCTCTCTCTCTCTCTCTCTCTCTCTCTCTCTCTCTTTTTCCCACACACACACACGCCCATGAATACACACACAATAGTGTTTCAGTGCAATCCATGATTCAGCAAAAAAAAAAAAAAAAAAAAAAAAATCCCATCCACTCCCCTGAAGTGCTTTTCACTGGTCTAAAATAGTCACTGGCTGGTTTCCAAATCCTTTTTTCTGTAATATATTCTATGTAGCTATCATAAAAAAAAGTGTTTCCTCTTTCATTATCTGCAGACTAAGGTCAACTCCGCACGCAGCCAGTCTGACAATACACAACAACCGGCAACAAAAGAGGATTGAAATGTGCTTTCAGCGCCCTTTAAGAACGCAGAGATCTCAGCAGAACCGAAGACATGCACTGGAATGAACAAAGACACGGAAGCGCATTGCAATCAGTGGTTTGGTATCAAAAATGATCCTTATCTGCAACGATTTCACCGAAAACACAAAACAGCTCTAAGGAAATGACACATAAATACCAGTAATTAATTAACTCTAATCTTAATAGCCACGCTTTAAATCAAGACAACAGGGAAGTTTTCTTGACTGAACTTTGCAATGAAACAGCCAGTGGCACAAAGTCACTCCAGCTCATGCACTTTCACGCACGCATGCACACGTGAGCTGGAGCACAATTCACATTCAGCACCGGCCAATTGCAGTTAATTGCTTCTGCGAATGACTTATTGAGCCTGATTTTTTACCACATCAGGATCTCTGCGGCGGAGGGGATGAAGGAAGGAGAGAGAGAGGGATAAAAACAAAAACATCAACCTGTCATGGACGGGCAATTAACAGGTTGATTAACTCTGAGCCATGGCCAGACTTTCCCCCAGTGTCTCCCTACAGAGGCATGCGTTGCCTGTATATGTCTGCCTGTTCTGTGCTCTTATACAACTAATAGTATAGTCCTCAGAGACTCTCATTGAAGAACTTAATGTTGACGAGTGATGTAATTCTACACATTTCAGTGGTTTGTTTGATCCGCTGTGCAGCTTGCGAGCAAACAACTTTCACAGGTCGCTGAAGCTTTTATCATGTTTTTCACCCTCTCTTTAACCTCCGAGCAAACTGTCCTGGTTTATAAGTCTGACCTTATTGGTTTATATAGAAGCAATAAGCTCAGATCAGTGGAAACGCTACAATTACCTGAGTGTGAAATTAAGGTCCCCAAAAGGTCTCAAATTTTGCCGTCCCAAATAGCAGAATGTGATTAAAGTACAATGGAGAGCCATCTCCAGTCCCTGCTGAAAAAGTAAGGTGTGCTTACACCTGGGCGAAAAGGGCAGAAATGCAAAGCAGCACCAAATGTAACACGTATTGTCTAACATGTAAACTGCCTTGGTGTGGCAGCTCACTCTTCTAAAATACACTTAACATGTACTCCCAGGTCATTGACTTATCCCCTCCTCATGCAAGTGAGTAAATGATGAATAAAATAGTTTTATTTTAGACACACTAAAGAGAATGCGCTGTGAGTGTTTAATAACCTCAGGGTGTTTACAAACAGCTATAAGCAACAAATAACATCAGTTTCAGGCATTTCTGAAGAAAAAAAAGAAAGAGAGAAAACAGAGTTTTGGGTAACCAGCAGAGCTGTAGCTATTTGTGTAACTTCGGTGTCAGATGTGATAATGATTGCTCAACACTTGAAAAGTAGAAAAAAACACTTAAGGTGCACTTTGCTTTGTGCTCAATATATAAGATAACACTCAGTGTTACACTGGGAGTGTGTGGATGTCAGAGCAATATTTAGCCTCAGATTCACGAGAAATACTAAAAACTCACAACCTAGTCTGATTGGAAAAGGAAATTGTAAATCATTAAAGGCCTTTGTGACCTTTATCCAATGGAGCCACTTAACACCTGAAGCTGAGAAAAAGGTGTGCATGTACACATGCGCTTGCTCTTTCAGCTATCGTCCACATCATCAGACCCAGAATGAGATCCAGATAGGTAAGTGCAAATGACTTGTTTCATTAAAGAAGATAAAGAGATAAATTAAACGTGTACTTGTGAGTTGCTGCCGACTTCGACTTGCAGGATAATTTACTGTCAATGTGACTCATTTTGAGCAATATCAAGAAATTCAAACTCAAACGGGGTTGTTGAACACACTTGTGACAGATCCTGAAATGATACTAAGACTGGTTACCTTAGCAACCTAGCACCTTTTGCTTCCTCGCTATATCACGGTGAGAAAATGTTGGAAACAGTGAGAAAATGAGATGCGCATCGGCAGACAGACAGAGAAGACAGGCAGCGAGACAGGCAGGAAAAGCTTGTGCACTTGAACCCCAATTAGTGTACAAGACCTGGCCTCTGTAAACCCAAGAAATGACGACATCTGAAAGATAGGTGGGGAAAAGGATGGGGAATATATGTATATGGACAGAAATTGGTGAACAGTGCATCAGAAACATGAGAAACAAAAGAAATTATAGTAATATAACCACACAAATGAGATTATGAGATGTGCACATTTAGAAAGGCAATATTCTACATGTGATGAACATTTAAATATTGTACTGAAAATTACTACAAGCAGAAAGAAGTGGGTGTTTGCTTATAAATAGAGAATGTATGCATTCACTAATTGAGGATTGTTGAAAGCAAATTGCTAATATATTTTATGTACATGCCAGAATATGATCAGATCTGATACATCCTCGATGGATGGATGGATGGATGGATGGATGGATGGATGGATGGATGGATATCTAAGAGAATGTGTTTTTCTGAAAACTGGGAGTCATGCATCAAGGAAAGCAACAGAATAACCCAGTAAAATGGTCTCACAAACAAAATTCTGTGTTCAGTTGTAGATAAAAGCTGAAAATAAAAGCTGTAATTTTGTCTCTTCATCCACGTACCAGCACACCTATTCACTCTACACACACACACACACACACACACACACACACACACACACACACACACACACACACACACACACACACACACACACACACACACACACACACACACACACACACACACACACACACACACACACACACACACACACACACACACACACATTGTACCCAGTGGAGGACTCCTGTCCAGCATGGCTCTTTACACAGCTATAAATCAGACAGCTTTCACAGACTCACCACCTGGCAACCAACTGATAGGAAGAGAAAAAGGAGCAAGGCCCAAAAGAGCAAATGCAACAATAGATCAGGTCTAATGAAACAACAGATACAAGGGAAGCAGAAGGAGGAGGGAAAGGGCAACAACAGGAAACCGATAAAAAGCCAGAGAACACAAAGAACATTTCAGCTGTTTAAAAGAGGACAACTCCATTCTCAAATTTACATCTATTTCCATAACAGCCCTCTCCCTTCAAATTGTTATTCTATCGATATTCTCAGGCGAGATTATTATATATAGGTTTATCCCTGGCAAATCATGCACAGAGTCCCTGAGTATGTGTAATCACACTTTCCACATCTCATCTTGATTGAAAAGGATGCTCCAGCCATAATAATGAATATTGATCTTCTGGACTAAATTCTGCTTCCAGTTGAGATTCAGAGATTTTCTCAAGGACTCTTTAGCTGAGTTGGATGTCCACCAGAATTCTGGTCCTTGGTTTGAAGGATAGTCTCTCTCCTCATTCTAAGAAGCCCCCATCATGCTGCCTACGTTGTATCATTGCATTTCATAAGGGTCATTTCTGATTTGCCTGAGGCGAAGACTGCAGTGCATGTTTTACACAGTGTACCGTCCTGATGGGAATGCTGCATTTGGGCTCGGCAGTGTTGTTTCCCTTCAACTGGTGCAGGCGGAGTTCTTGTAATGTGATGTATTTTCATTAAATCAAGGTCTAAGTATAATGGAGCATTTTTAATTCAGCACAATAGTGAAATAATTACACATGCCTATTACTTTCGAGATCAAGACTGCAAAGCTGTGGTGCATATGAATCCTCTCTAAATCTCCCTAAAGCTTTACCAGCATACACTTGCTACTAAAACAGATCACATTTAGTCTCTGCTCTCCTGACACAGTGACTTCAAAGCCTTTCCTGGGAGGAGAGCTAACAGTATAATTAAATCTAGACAGATGATAGGAGACCAAACGCCTGCTAAGTGGCCATCTTATCTTCTCTGGCCTGACAAACTGTCAAACCCTCTCCTCCATTTGTACATAATACAACGGTGGAAGCAATGACAACACAATGATAGGTAATTGTGAGGAGGTGGGTGCTTAGCTGTGGAAAATGCCAGAAGCGACACTCGGGTGAGATCGATGGATGAAGTCCTGGTTTGTTTTGAGCAAAGGAGCCTTGGAGAACGAGGGATTTTCTCACTACCCATAGTCTCAGCAAACACACATTGAGTTTTATTCACAAACACATTCCTACTATACGTTCGACAAAGACACCCCACGAGCATCACATAACACAATATCAGAGTCATAAATGGGCTCAGCAAGTCAAAAGAAATAAGCTCAGTGCAAATGAAAAATCTCTGCTTGTTTTTGTGAGCTAATCGTAAAACCTCTCGTAAGTATTGAAATGGTGTTGTGATGTATTATGAACAGCAGTTTCATGTAAAAGGCCCGAGAGGTTGACATATTTGGACATATTAATTGAATTCCCAGAGTTTAATTAATAATAATAATAATTAACTATAACAAATGAACTTCTGAACTGCTTTTGTTTTTAAGTTCATCCTTGTCTTTTAAACCTGCTTTCCCACATTATATTGAAGTTATCTTTTCTACCATGAAGATGTCATGCAGTTACACCAGCTGTTCGTTGGGGGCGCTCTTTCCCCAAACACTAAGTAAGAAAAAAAATACCACATACATTGATTTGCGACTTCTGCAAATAGAAATCCACCTCGTAGCTGTGACATATAGTCACGTGACTAAATATCAATAAGTTCCTGCACTTCGTCATTACTGCATGTCTGCCCATGACACGGTATTCTGACTTTTTCTTGGTTTCCTCAGCTTTGATTTTTAATCCTCTGTATAATCAGCTTGGTGTTTCACACTGTAGCTAAAAGAACTGCACCAGAGTTCAGTTACAACTGAACCAGGACTCGTGTTTTCAGGCGGACCAGAGTTCACTGTGGATGAGCAACCAGCACGATCAAACTGAATTATCCAAAGAGGTGAACTCTGGTCTGTTCCAAAGCTCTTTCTGTACATCAAACCTGGGATTCTTGGGTTTTTGTCCATATCAGATAGCCTGGTATTGGAGGAAGTTAACTGAAATGGTTCATTATGAGATTTTCCTTTTTGTGCATCAATTGCTTTCAGAATATTCACAGATCTGCTGGTCTCACATATTCAACTAATCAATGAGTACTTTTTGTTAGTATGACTATTTAAATTCTTAAAATAGTAAATATAGAGTAAGTCAGTAGTAATGCGGTGACTGATTCATCAAATATATGAAATCCCTCTTTTTCGAGTGAAAAGACTGTTTCAAATTGAAGGTCCTACAATTTTTTGTACAGTTTTAACTTTATCTTGTTCTGCATGACTTTGCTGTGCTCTAAAAACCAGACACAACAGTTTGGCAGCTCTCTTTCTAAATAGTTTAATTAACTGTGATTAATTTACTTTAGTTGTTGTTTTGTTGTCCTGCAAGGCAGCGTCGGTCTGCAGTGTGAGGAATTTACAATACAAAAATAATGATAACAAATACAGAAATCATCCCTCCAGTGAAAACAAGGCCAGCGGCCGCCAAGCTCCACCAGCCAGTTACTCTAGAGGCACACTGGATTGTGGAAGCAGAAGCCGGCTATGATGACCCTGCCCCCACTCTCAGGTTGAAGTGTATGTCTTATGAGAATCACAGAAGAAGAAAAAATATGCTGCTACCCTTTTCAACACCACAAACCCATCCCCCTCCAGCGATGAGCCCCACAGGCGTATAGCCCCTGAAAATAAGAGCAATAATTATAGAGATGTTTCATCTTAACAAAAGATAATCAAATGTTTATCTCAGTACGTCAAAAGAACCTTTCCATGGTGTGCATATTGTTACTCAGCTCACTATGTCTTCTGTGACAATTCTACTTTATTGGTACCCAATTTGTTGCGGTAAAATGTGCCTGTTCTGGAAAAAAAAGGTCTAAACTCGCACCAGTGAGCGCAAGTGGTGACGTCAAAATGCCCCCAATTAGGCCATCAGAGTGGTACGTTTACGAATGCAGACAGACACAATGTGTCATAATTCAATCTCGTGCTTCTCTCAGTGAAACTGTGGATTCCCCTCAACACACAAACAGACATTCTCTCTGGGATCACGTCTTCAAATTCCACGATTGTAAAACCAAAGTTGAACGAACAGTGGCGGTGTTTAGATAAAGCAGTAATGAGCACAACATGAATATAACACTTGACATAAGCGCTCAGATTACACTGAACATCCCCGAGAGCCGCATCAGCAGGAGAGAGCAAACAATAAACACTTTGAATGCCTAATAAAATGTCACTGAAAAATCAACACTCATTACCAGCGAAGAATTTAAGACACTGACAGTGTTCAAATGTGCGGGTCAAAGGCAGGAGGATTCATTTCATTCTGCAGATTCACAGCAGTCGATGTTTGTGCCTCACTGGAATAACATGGGGCTTCATGGTGCATTTTTATGAGGGCATACGTTGGTCAGGATATCAGGGTTTGCAGGAAGATCACACACACACACACACACACACACACACACACACACACACACACACACACACACACACACACACACACACACACACACACACACACACACACACACAAAACGTGTGAATGGCTGACAGACCTTGGTTAATTATTCACATTGGTCAATAATGAGCCACAAATCAATTTTTAATTGTGTTTGTCTCCAGTATTAATCAGACAATCGATTCGGAGCACGTCTCCCGTGCCCGGATCAGCAAGCACAAGAATTTCAGGAGGGGATAAAAAAAAAAAGAAAAGAAAGGAGGATCGAGGACAAGAGCTACAGCGAAGGAGGGAGAAAGAGAAGTGTGACAAGTAGCTGCTCACTACGAGAAAACCCCAGAGGGCTCCTGCTTTGTTTCTGGCAGGCATGTATGCCGTTAACCCTGATGGTATCAAGTCAGCAGCAGGCGGGGCCGGAGTGGGACTCATTTTCAAACCTGGAGTTTCAGACCTCAGACCGGACCCCATATAATATTATGGTATATGCCACAACGCCACAGAATTCATTCAACTTGCTAATTCAATCTAAAAAATCTTACCTGTTCCATAGTAATTTATTGTTTCCACCCGTGACCTTGTTTTCATGAAAAAGTAGCCAATCTTCACAGATTTTGTTGCATCTCTTGCTTCCAGAACTTTTCTCTTTGTAATTCTGGCCTTCTCCACCTTGTTCTTTCTATACATCTTTCAAACAGCACTGATTGAGTGAACGGACGTGTTACGTTGTCAGGGTGCGTCTATAAAAAAAAAAAAAGAAGAAGCTGCCAGTGGAAAACTTTAATTAAGGTTTTTTTTTTTTTTTTTTTAAAGAAGAAGAAGAAGCTGCCAGTGGAAGGAGACTGAGTTGGGGGTTATTGCCAGGAACAGCGGAAACAGCGGAAACAGCGTGCGATCAACCCAGTGCTGAGACTGAACTCCCTGTAAAAAGTGAACACCGGCCCAAACATCAGACCAGCCCACTGGGAATTGTCGCAGTCCTCCTGATTAGCCACTCCGGGCCTGGCAGCAGGTATGATGCTGAGTACTTGTGTGTACGAAAACGGTATTTGGAGGGGCTGTCCTGCTCCATTTCAATCAGCAAGCTGACCGAGCAGCAGAGAGATTCTCACCTATCTATTTTTATACTAACGCTTCTTTTTATTCACTACACCCTCTTCTTTCATCAACATGCTCCTGCACTTGCACGTCTTTTGTCCCTCTCATAGGCCCAGAGAACATTATATTCCTTTCAACTCATTATATAATCTCTCTCACCTACAGAGACACAAAAAAACAAGCTCATGTCTCACTTACTAAAACCCCATTTCACCATGGCTGCCCGACAAAATACAGTACAGAGAAAAACAAATGCACACAAAGAATCTTCAAATCCAAAGCAAAGGATTGAACTTCAGCAAAAACTTCAGAAAGCTGAAACCAAACCTCTGGGGACCCTGACAGGGAATGTCAAGCGGCTTTTAAGGTACAAAGACAAGCCATTAAAAGAGTTGGCGTGACACGGCGTTTTAATATTCCATCGTGCACGCACCTTTGGAAATGTCATTGCTACATTCAAGCTTGGTGTGATGGAAAGGCTCCCGCTTGATTACAGTCATCATCCTTTCAGCCAGCAACGACTTCAGACTTCAGCACGCACACACGTCCAAATCACATATTTACACATGCACTGCAGAAAGAAGCTAACACTCCACACATCTGAAAATATCAGTGGCTTAGTGTTTTTTCTTTGATACCACTGTGCTGGTCATCATTCCCTTTCAGAAGTTTAAGCCCACATATGCATCACTGTTGTCACAAGTCTTAGTCAGAGAACAAACTTCGAGCTCATAACAACTCAAGACTTGATGGACGTAAAACATAAGCGACTGGCCTAAAGTGAAAAGGTTCAAGTGGCGTGCATCTCAAAAGAAATAGTCACTATTGTATACGACTCTGCTTTGCAGTAGTGGCAATACCAATCTTCAGACCATAAATTGGCGTAAATTATTGCTTACTTTCATATCGGCTTCTTACTTTTCCCCAATCAGAGAAATTAGCACACTCAAATATGAGTCAATATGGGCTGTTTCTTTTTTGTATTTAGTTACTATGGCAATGAAATGGGATGAGTAAATTGATAGAAAGCTTTTACATTATCGTGTCCATTGCAGTGCTGATTGTGTACAAAGAGAGAGGCGGAGGCTCAGTCGGGTCGTAATCAGACTAATAATCTATCTTCATGTGGTGCCACTTAGTGCAGACAAACAGAGAGAAGGCAGGCAGAGAGTCGGTCCAGTGTCACCCACTGCAGGTACACGTGTCATCCATTAGTGAGCTTCTCCACAAAACGAAATGCCTGAATTAACAAGTACACCAACTGCCACAGATGTCAACTTAATTAGATGAAATAGAGAGCTGCATTAATTTGGTTGAACTCAATTAGAGTTTGCAAACTTAATCAGCACCTTATTTGCCCAAGAAACCAAAACAAGCTGCAGCCAATCAGTTTTTGATTCAACATCCCGTTGTTGTTGTGGTTTTTTTTGTTTTTTTTTATGAAACACTTATTCTCATTCTTCACCTGTATTAAATTAGCTTTGAGAAATGTTTTTTCTTCTTCTGATTCCCTCCATGTTTGACTCCCCTCAGGTTAACACCCTTTCAACGGCCAGAGCTCCCAAGGCCGTGACGGACCAATCAGGTCGGCTGACTTTATTGGCGAGCATTGGTTGACGCACGCGAAGACAAAGCTTTAAATGTTAACATGCATTGATTTGTAGAGGGGCAAGGTATGATTCAATTCTGAAACATAAATTTGAGCTACATGCACAAATTTCTGGGAAAAACACAGGATTTGTCAAGATAAGACACAGACGGTGTAATTCATACAGCATATATATACAGCTTGGAATCGTGGGGATTTGGGTAAAACAAAAATAGGACAATGTGATTGAAACATTTACTTAAGGTGTTTTCTTGAAGGATCGTAGAGGAAGATGCAGGAGCTCAAGTTGCAGTCAAGTCATAAAACACTCATTTTATTTATCAGTGAGCCCTGAAGAACCAGTTTTGTTGTGTCTAGATATAGCAATAAAAAGTCTTCTATTTGACTTATATTGTATTTGTTGGCATATATTCTGCTACTCTTCTGGTGGTTTTGCTGTATTTTGTTATTTTGTTGGTTTTTTTTTTTAATTGCTGACATCAACTGCCTAAAAATGCTTCCAGAGCTGGTTAATACCTCAATAAATGTCCTGTTTATTATATATTATATCCCAATTTAATGATGGCTTATTGAATAAGGAAGATCTCTCATGGCTCAAATGAACCCAAAGTTTTTACTTTCGTGGGAATTTGACCTGTATTCTGAGAAGGACTTGCAGTCATTAGGAGGTTTCATACGTTCCAGTTACAGTCACAGCAACGTAAGCCTCTACTGTTGTATTTCACTGGACATTGTCCCCCTGCCGTGCTCTTCAAGAGTATTACAAACTAGAAGAACTGCCACTTCAGAAAATCCCCACTGGGCTTCTCCAGCTTTAGTAGCTGTAACCTAAAATTTTCTTGAGAAAGCAAGCAGTGCTTTGATTTTTTTTTTTTTCCTCTTCTGCTGCTTGAATCACATTCGATTACAGGCTGTATTTAACCCTCTGGGGCCGATTGACGCTCTGCAGCGTCAAAATCACATGACCGTTTGAAAAGGCAGTAGCGTCACAGCACAGCGTCATCTGGTCCAGTGTTTCAATCCGTGTCGAAAGTGCAGATATAAAACTACAAGCTCGTTTTTAAATGATGTTGATAGCCCAAATAAAAGCGGAGATATGAGGAAAACTGTGTCCGTGTTTTTCCGCGACATTTTAGTGCGTCAGGTGCAGAAGACCGGTCAGGAGTGAAAGTGAAAGTAACTGAGCAGCAAAAAAAAACAACACTTGTAATGTGCCAGTATACCTTTCACTCATTGGTTTAGAAGAAGAGCCCATGTCCAATCAAAAGTTTCCATAGTGGGAGGTGTCATTTTGTTTAGTTCACCCGTGAAAAAGTAAACAGAGAGACGGAGACAGCGAGAGTGAGTTGAGATTTATATCAGAGAAAAAGCGACTATAATCATGATTTGACCATGTAGTGAGTGTGTAGTTAGTGTGTAGTGAGTGTGTAGTGAGTGTGTAGTGAGTGTGTAGTGAGTGTGTAGTGAGTGAGATTAGAGTCTTTTTTAGTTTCAAGTGAACTCTTTTTTTTTTTCTATCAAAACAATGACGCGCCTTATGAACGTCAATCAGGCGCTCCGACTTTTTTTTTTTTTTTGAAGGAGCAGAGCATCGAGTCTGACACTGAGTTTGAGAGTGATTCTGATGACAATATTGAACACCTCAGCTTGTTTTTGTTAGAGAGGAGACAGGTGTCCCCCAGACCAGGAGACGTGTCCCCCACCCCTGTCCCCATCATTCCAGCTCCACCACAACAGCCAAAGGCTAAAATGTAAACATTGCCTGCAGGAACACAAGAAAAGGAAAAACACTTCATGGAAATGCCATGTGTGATGTGTCCCTCTGTGTTGTGTTGGACACAATCTGTTTTTTTGAGTGGCACAAATCATTTGTCTTCTCCTGACATTATATGTGTGACCTTTTGCAAATAGTTTTACAAAAACGCCTGAGGCAGTGCTTCTATTTCACTGTAAATATCTGTATATAATTGTTTTTTCAGTCCTGTTTTGATACATTTTAGTTAATTATAGTTTAGATTTACTTTACAAGTAAACAAAATGATTCGTTAACCATGTCTGTGAATTTTATAGTCAATAAATCTATGTTTTTACCACCCGAATTTGTAATTTTATGGTGTTTTTAGATCCACTGTTTTAATACAGTATGCCAAAGTGATGAAAATACTTCAGAAATGCATTTATGAGGTTGTCCTGAACAAAATGACACCAAAAAAGGCAAGGTTTAAGAATTTTATATCTGAGATATAAAGGAAAAATCAATTGTAGTGAAAAACGGCACAAAATGCTTCAGGCCCCAGAGGGTTAAATGGAATTTTCCTCCCACTCTAATTGGCTTCATTGGTCTGTTCTAAGGCAAGACAACTGTAAGTACATTAAATTTGGTGACCTGACATAATCCTATCGAACTGTGCTCCTCGTCTATCAGCTGGAGAGAGTGTATATCTGACACTAACACCTGTGCAGTCACTGAGCACATCCTCTGCTGTAAATTACTGTGCCGCTGCAAAAACACTTATAAATGATGAGCCTTGTCTCCTCCGGTCCCTCTTTGCCAAAAATCCTCATAAACCTTTCTGCTTCGAATAACATTACACTAAATCCACTTTTTTTTTATTTGTAGCTGCTCGGAGAGAGGACGGGAAAGTTGGAGTCAACAGCCTCGATGAGACATGAATGGTAGAAGAAGATTAGTTGCTGAAAATGACCACAACAGTTAAAGTGACACTCATGGCAAGTAAACCGCCCGGAGGCCTGCTCAGACATCTGGAATCAACAGACATAGACAGACATGCTTAGTCAGCCGAGGAGGACAGATGAACGTTGCACAATGACAGCAAGTGACGGGAGAATCGAGCGGTCATGATGACCCAGACTCTGACACGGAGACACTGACAGAATGAGTACAGGTGCTCAAGAGGACATGTAAGAGTGGTGAGAGGACATGAGTAAAAATGAATCAACAGCGGCCCTCCAGGGGCCGCCGACACAACAAGCTACAAGCTGTGAGAGCAGCAGCACTGACAGCCGAGCGCACACTGATTGCACAGGGATACCTTTAAAAAAAAAAAAAAAAAAAACACTAAAACAATCCCACCGGTTTACACATTGTAATCAGACGACCACTCTTAAAAGTCTGTGCACTACTCGTATAACGTCTCATGGTAATTGGAGTTGTTTCGGCTCGGTGGCGGGCGCCACTGTTCGTGATAGCGAGAGGAGTTCAGCCGTCCAGGAGAGACTCAAAGTCGAGCGGCTGCTCCTCCACATTGAGAGGAGCCACTCGAGGCGCTTCATCTGATTAGGATGGTTTACCGGGCACGTCGGACTGGGAGGAGGCCCCGAGGTCGGACAAAACCCGCTGGAGAGATTATATCTCTGGTTTGATCTGGGAGAGACCAAAGACCTGCATTAGCAGTAGAGTTTGAAAATCTGGAAGGATCTGCTTCAATTGTATTCAATGAGACTAAAAAGTGAGAATAGATATCGTCCTCTAATACACTCATCACTTCTGTGTGTGAACCTTAATTCCTGATGGGGGGATGGAGGTTGTGCATGCATAGAATCTCGCACAGTAAGACCCGGTGTCACTAATCTATACTTATTATATTCATGGTTTTCTATCCAAACTGTTGCTCCCATTTCGAAAACAGACGATTCATTTCAAGTTGGACATATCAGATTATTTTATTTTCACTCTACATGCCTCCCAACGTGAAGATGTGATGGACTTGAAAACTAAGTAGAAGATGATCCATGGACAGACTTGAGGGAGCGATTTGGCCATGGAGAAAATGTGACGTCTTCAGCAAAACTGCTGGCAACATCAAGATTGAACCCGATAACATTGACGGTGAGCAGATTCAAAGCAGCAACCTACTCCTGGATTATAAGGTGTAAATCCTGTGGTGGCCACAATGAGCAAGAAACTTTACTGCGCTAACGTATTCGGGAGACTATGCAGACTTATTAATAGCCTTGATTCCTCAGTCAAACTTCTATTGAATTAGAAAACATGCAAAGAGCAAAAATCTAATGATTTATGGCTGAGGGTGGAGGCGAACAATTACTCTCGACATATGTGAACAAACAAAAGTCCCGTGTTTCCACAATTGTTCCAATTTATTCAAGTTTGGTTCTGATCAGCAGCTTATATTTGTATTGTATGACTTCGCAGAAATGTTTGTTTGCAGGAGGCATGTCAAACATTCAAGATGTAAAAATAGGAAAACAAAATGTGCAGTTTCTAAATAAAGTAACTGCACATTCACATTTTAAAAATTATATTTTATATATATAAGTGCAAAGTATCAAATATGTAGATTTTTTTTTTCTTTTTTTGCACTAATTGGGGTAAATCTGGGGTTGTTGTTGTTTATAGGTCACTGTGGCATCATTTTACTGAACTGGCCTGATTAAGATCAAACTGGGCTGCATGTGGCCTGAGAATGAAGAGTTTGACAGCCTGCTTGTCAGGCTCAGTTGTATTGTAAAGAAAATTTAATTTTAAATAAGAATAGTACGTAGAAGTGTTGGAAAATAGAACCTAAGGCTCTTGGATTCAACAAGGACTTAAGATATTATTGCAGCCTAACAGCAGTCAAGTCACACTGAATAGTAATCAACACTTTGACCCAGCGAACAAGGAGACTGTGTTGTATTGCTGCCTGATCCCTTAAGCTCATTCCACTGCCAGGATGGAAATCTTTTGGTAATTAAGTTGAGAAAAAATACCCACAGATATGAGGACGCGAACAAAGATGAAAACGGTTTGATGGAGATGACGGAGATGTGAGCGAGATTCAGACGGCAGGTGATGGCAGAGAAGACGAGGAGGGGAGAGGGAAGTGTTCCCGGGGCACATGAGGGACTATGTAGTTACAGTATAAACACACACACACACACACACACACACACACACACACACACACACACACACACACACACACACACACACACACACACACACACACACACACACACACACACACACACACACACACACACACACACACACTCACACACTCAACCATCTTTCTTTTCTTAATTAGCCTGAAGCCCTGATGTCTGGTTTCAGCTCTTCTTCTCAGTGTGGCACTGGCGCTTGTGTTAGTTAAGATTTCAGCTCAACATCCTCCACTGCTCTCATTTCTCCCTTACACTTCGTCTCATCTCTCTTTTTCTCTTTAAACACACACACACACACACACATGCATACACACACATGCTTTCAGCTGTCATTCCCTCTCTCTCTCTCACTCTCTCTCTCTCTCTCAGTCTGCCCGCACATTCATCTCCCCCTCGTATCCCTTTCTTAATTTATCACTTCTCCTCGTCTTGCTTTAGATCATCCACCCACTCTGCTTTTACCAAGAGTGTTATCTCGTCATTGTTTTTTTTTTTCCTGCCTTTCTCACATTCCCTTCTTTCTTTCTCTGCCTTCTCTATGGGCTTCAGCAGCTTCACTGCCTGCCGCCGCGATGGTTGCCTCACTGGTTTTTCTGTGAATCATTCTCTCTTCACCCCACTACTCACTCTCCCTCCTTAAATCCCCCCACGGTCCTCCCTCTCCCACCTCTTGAGAGTGAGAGTCCACTGGAGCATGCTGCATGACATCCATCCAGTGGCGACGTGACGTCCGCCCTCTGTGTGACGTATTACCCGGCAATTGAGGAAGTCACAAACTGTCGGGAAACGGCATCAACATTTTACCACCTCACATCACTTTTTATGGAGAGCTGCTCCGAGAGAGGACAGGGAAGTTGAAGCAAACGGCCTGGGTGAGCTGAAGGCCAAAAACATACAAAGCACACTGCATCAGCATCACCATCATATTATGATGTACTTTATCAATGAGCCAAAGCATTATGACCTGTTGGGACATGGACTCTACTCGATCTCTGAATATGGATTGAGATGCACAGATGCTTGGTTGAGCTTAACGTTTACACATCACGTGTTCAACTGAAAACACAAAACTTTCATTGTGTTTTGGGTTCTGTGTGCGTTGGTGTTCGGAGCCACTGGAAACACTACTATTGTGCATGTGCACCACTGCCATAGTAAATAGTTAGGACAATAAGAACAACGTCATGACTCACAGTCCATGTTCTGCTGGAACTTGGTAATTTTAGAGGAGAGAGTCACCCGTAAGCAATCCACCTTGGTCGTCTGTCCATATAACGTTTGAATGATACTGATGTTTATAACGCATTTTTCTCTAAACGAATGTGTGTGTAGTTTCAATACAAAGAACAAACAACAGCAGCCACGAGTGGCCCAACATAGTTTTCAAAATATTGCCATGTAAAAGCCAAACTTCTCTGAAACAGAATTGAAAAAATGATTAGTTTTCACTTGAAATGTTGTTCAAACTGGGAAAAAATGTGGATCATTTGAAAGCCAAATCAACACCTCAAATCAATTTTGTGTTCTTTGCTGGGTTCTTTTGACATCGTCACAGGTCTTTGCAGCCATGTTACTGCTGTTTTGGCTGCAACAAGAGGCCATAATGTTACGACTGAAACGTTCCTATCCCTTCAACTAACAGGTGGCATGGAAAAGAGGCTCCTCCACCCATTTTCTTAAAAAACAGACAACCCCACGTTTGTGTACCGAAGGAGTATAGTGTGGAAAATAGTCACATACAGACAGGATGAACATGCAAACACCACACCGAAAGACTCCCGAGCTCATGCCATGAGATTGCGGCTGTAAGGCAAGAATATTACCTTGCAAAAGTGGTATTCAACCAATTTACTTCACCTGTGGTTATCGCAGCATACTGTGTGTGTGTGTGTGTGTGTGTGTGTGTGTGTGTGTGTGTGTGTGTGTGTGTGTGTGTGTGTGTGTGTGTGTGTGTGTGTGTGTGTGTGTGTGTGTGTGTGTGTATACTGAATATGTGCTCTTTTTTTTTTTAACTGAATGCCCACCCGGCACACAGATGGAAGTCTGTGTCAGGGTGTTGCTATGGTTACGGCAATCCTTGCCGTATATCGCAAGTTCAACTCCTGCAGAGTGGAGGAGCAGGTAGCCGGGGCTGATGGGTGAGTGTGTATATGTATGTGTGTTGGTGTGTGGAGTGAGCACACACAGATGGATAGAGGGATGTTGTGTGTTGAAAGGAAGTGAAATGAGGGTAGAGATAATTCAGGGGAAGGGGAGGATGGGTGGTGAGGGGGGAGCTAATGAGAAGCACAACCTGATCGTCTGGAGTGTCCAGTCCTCTCACTATTTCAACACTGAGAGTTTGTTTACCCCAGCAGCAGCAGCAGGCCTTATCATCATCATGACTGGAAGTGACACTCTCCAAACAAAACTGGTCTGCGCACCTTCCTCCTCCTCCTCCTCCTCCTCCTCCTCCTCCTCCTCCTTCCTTTCACTCACCATGGCAACTGATTGCTTCATTGTCCTCTGGCTAGAATACCTTCGGAAATACAAACACCTGTTGTTCCACCATCAGTGTTTGGTCATTTGGAAACGTTTTGCTTCAATTTAACGCCTTCGGTAAATATTGCAAATTCATTTTAGGCAAATAGAAATCCCTTAAAACCTTACTGTCTTACTGTGTGCCAACACAAATTAATTCCACTTTACTCCATTTTTTTCAGAGTGGTTTGAAAAGGGAGTGGCTATAATAAAAATAAGATAGAATGAATCACTGATGTGATTCATTTCAATATAATTGTGGTTGCACGGGCCAATTAAAATCTGATCGAATCATACGCAAACATTTATTATTCAGTATTTTTGTCCGGAGAAACGTGCCTTGAAAAAAGATTGAAGATGTTTCTGTTTACTTTTTGTTAATTTGTCATTCATGGATTTGAGAAATATAACCTGTTCTGTAGGTAGAGCATCACTGTGATCAATCTTCAATCTTGTTTTTTCTTCTGTAATTCAAGTTTTCCAGTCATTTTTCTCTAAAGCAAAATTAAATCGTTATTATTTTGCTGTTTCTTAAAATAAACAACCTGCAAAATTTGTCATACAGTATATACAAGCAAGATGTGTTTAAACATCTAAAAAAAAGCCACATTTTAAATAACACCTGGGTCAGCATTATCCATTTTAAAGTGACTTAAAAAGGCTCTGTTACATTTCACACCACAGGTGTAGAAACCGCTTACCGAGCATATTGCACACATTTGATTGAAAACCTTAAGAAGCCAATCTATCTGCGCTCACTGCGCCCATGAGGTCAGGCTAGGTCTCCTAAACTCCACCTGGCCTCGGTGTGTCACATGCTTCTGTTTGGTTTTGTGCAGACGCGCAGTCTAAGTCAAGATGAAGCAGCCCTCAAACATTAGGGAGTGTCGATAACAACTGCTGGCTAAAGCAGGTGCTTTGCTCCAGTCAGCCGAAGAGTTCAACATCGATGAATCTCAATGATAGCAGACGAGGAGGGACCGACTTCTACACACACAGGTCGCTTCATTATCTGAAGTGTACACACGTACACACATAGCTGATGAAACTTTCACTCCACTTAGGCTAAAGTATTACCGCTATATTCAATCTCTACTCCCATGCCCCGTCCCTGTACTCCTCCTGGTCCCCCCATCTGCTCCTCCCTTCCTCCATTTGATGTGTTAAAGAAAGAGACAGGCAATGTTCGGCTGTGTGTGTGTGTGTGTGTGTGTGTGTGTGTGTGTGTGTGTGTGTGTGTGTGTGTGTGTGTGTGTGTGTGTGTGTGTGTGTGCGCATGCATTAAAACGTCTCCCCTGCTGCTCGTATTGATTTGGCAGATCAGCGTGGTTCATGTCTTTCTCCTGCTCTGCCTCGAGCTCTGGCTCCATCCTCAGACATCCACAAACCATCTTCCAGTCGTTGTGGCTCCCCAGTTTTTGCACCTCCGCCCACGCTCCTCCATCCCAGGTCTCCAACCAGCGTCCCTCGCAGCTCGCTCTTCCTCTCTGCTAAAGCAAATGAACAAGCTGCCAGTCTGAGAAACATACGGCGGTCAGTAACAGCTCGGAGGATGTGAAGCGTGTTTGACTGCTAATCAGGGCGCCGATGTCCACGTGTGAGATAAAAACTCATCTGTGTGTCTGAATTTCCGCCCATCCACTAGTATTGGAATAAGGCAGCTGTTGAGGAACCACTGATTGTTTACACTCGCTCAATCAGAGAAGGGCTTGTGTGATCGTTATACCGTCATGTTGCTCCTGTCTTAAATATGCAGTATGGAGTATTTGATTTATACACACGTGTCTGCATTGATCTGATCCATCCAGAAAGTATCTGCTGCTAAGTCTCATAAAGTTACTTTTTGAAATATTGAGGTGATGGCGATTTCCAGTTCAACAGTATTTCATTTTTTTTATCAACGAGCATGCCAGTGTTTCGGGCTTGGTTTTGATGGAATGGAAGAGATTTTGTCCTTTCAGAGTCGTTAAATATTGCTAAGAGGCAGTCTGGCCGATTAATCATTTGATATTGTTGAGAGAACTAGTTAAATATGTCAGGCCAGAACTTACTGATCACTGCCAGAACATATGTGAGCCTCCTGCAGTTGGGGGGAGATTGAGTCAAATATTCTCAGCTTTACTTTTGAATAATGCAACCCGTGGAGCAGTTTGGATTGGATTAGTCTGTATCTGGAGTTGATTGAGCAGGATTTTATGCAGGATAATCCCTCATCCCACAGTTCATTTGACCAGTGGAACCTGCAGTTCCTCGGCCCAAGCCTCCCTGGTATTACCTGTACTGACCGGTTGCTTAAAAGCCAAAAGCAAGCAAGAGGTCAGGTGCTTGGATTTTGGGGGAGACAAAAATAAATTGTGGATAATGTGACTTATTCGCTTGAAGGGGAATTCTGAGATGGATTCGTGAATAAAGTGTCTGATTTGGAGGTACTGACAGAAATGTGATCGAGGACGGTTGAATTTGGTTTGCAGCTGGGGAAAACGTATTGTCTATATAAAGATCTTTAAGACAATAAAGTCCTCGCTTCCTCTAGTCCAAGTCCACCTAGTTTAGACAGATGATTGCAGGCTATCAGTGTGTGCAGTGATACATTAGGCAGCCAATAGATTTTTTTTCATTTGATTCAGTATCTTAAGGGAGTTTCTGTGGACAAAGTTATGACCAATTAGTTCGTGAGGGCTGTGTTTTAGAAAAAAGAAAAAGAGTGCTGGAAGAGAGGATCCTGTAACGGAGGAAGCTTCAATTTTTAACCATAGTGGTTGTATTTGATTTTTAACAAAACCACTACACAGCCACCGACGCCACAGTGATACCATACTGATATATTAATAATTGTTACGCTTCCTACCAGCTGCACAAGTTAAACTCATACTCCTCTAGTTTAAATCGACTCATGTCTTTAAAATGTCGTTCTCTTCACTGGTTGTGCTGCAATCAGCCTTATTCAGTCATGTTTTACCATCTGAGGTGAACAATATGTTACTGGGAAAATGCTTTACTTCTTCTAAATAATGACTGAAGTGGCTAAATGCATATCAAGAGTTTTTTGTTATAAAGAGAAATAAATACTGATTGATCTATTCTATTAAAAACAAGCAAAAACATTACATTTTAGTTCAAATTCCTTATTTTTTTTCCTAAAGAAATCTAGTTATATGTTTTTGGAACATCTAACATAAAGTCTCCTTGGATGGTTATATACTTCCAACAACTCAACCACTTCTTCACTACATGTAATCACTAATGGAACATAGGTAAAGATAAAATAACAGACAATCAACACTTCAGTCTCAAAAACCCTACAGGCAGCTGTCTGTTCCTGCAATTATATTGAACAGATGTTACTTCTTACCATATGGTGATGTGTGAAAATGCAATGCCAACATGTCTGTACCAGATCTACAAGATCCCAGAGGCAATCATCAGTTTATCTCCCAATATAGCAATAACAGTAATTGCTGAAATCACACAACACGTATAGAATGACTTTCTATTACAGCTAAGAAACCAAAGATGACCTATTTGTATGTGTTTGTGTAATAATGTATGCAAATCATACAAAATTATACAAATATAATTTATAAACATATGCAAATCATGGAAAAAAAAATCAGTGACTGTCAAATTTGCTTATTCACGCATTTCACAATGTTTTTTTTATACATTATTTGTGAACGCCTGAATATGGTGCACAGCCATGAGATTCATGGATGTCTATGTTTTTGCATCATCTCAACTTCTAAAAAAAATGAAATAGGTTTCAAAATGTATAAATCAAGTGAACATGTATAAAGGTGGTAGAAAGCAGTTTATGTGATGGGCCATTAAAACCTGTCCCTGCTGGAACATGCCATGTAAGTCTTTCCAATCCTCTGACGAGTGAGCAAGTTTGAATGCAAGCTGCTGTCCTCAGTGTTGGGAAAGTTCGGTTCACAAATTTTAAAATGAACTAGTTCAGTTCATAGTTCATAAATCTGTTCCAAAAATGAACTAGCTCATAGTTCTTTTTTTTTTTTTTTTTTTTTTCAATATGTTGCTGCGAGCTATTACCCTCAGAATACTGGCATTTCTCTATTGTTGCCACCCATTCAGTCACACCAGCAGTCAGCTGCAGCTTCCCACTCCTACAGTATATTCTCAAAAACATGAGGAAAAAAGCATGCTGCTTGAATGGTCTTTTTTAATGAGGAATTATTAAAACAAAAACAAACAAAACAGACAGTAGTCCTTAAGGTGCAAAGGAAAATATACCAGGCAGGTTCTACAAACAAATTACATGTTAAAATACTAAAACCCTCAAGGAAAGGAAACCATTGTGAACTGCCGTATACTGTTAACAACAAAATCCAGAAGGCTTGTTGACATCATATTTGTACTAACATAATACAATTTGAGGTAGGAACCAGGCTGAGGTAAGAAACTTAAGATGGACCTCAAAGTGCAACATTCAAAGTGCACAACATTTAAACATCATTTATATATATCACTTTTCAGTTTTTAGTGAATTGATTTTTTCCTGACTTGTTTGCCCAAAGAAAAGTTGTAGAACTTGGGTCAGAAAAGTACAATATTCAGCCAATTATTGGCTTGCCGTTGCCGTGTCTTTCGATTTTTGTAGTTACTCGCACATACCTTGAAAGGCTCACTGGGTGCTTTAGTTCAATGTGGTGTCTCAGGTTTGTTGTTGATGTACGGAGATGCTTCTTGAAATCCAGCAAGCAAAGTTTACACAAAGAGGTACAATTTTTCTCACCTGGATCATCACTGACCTTTTCATAAAATTCCCTTAAGCAATGATAAGTATTAATCAGAAGTATTAATCGTGGAGGCAGAGTCTGAGGTAGTGCTGCTGTCTTCTATTTGTTTTTGCCATGATGTGTCACGTGTTGACGACGCAGGCGGCAGTGCGACTCTGTGGTGGCTGCTGTTGCCAGATTGGCTGTTTTCCCTACATGTTAAGGCCCATTGACGGTGTGCTTTGGCCGGGTTTTCCACTGGAAGGCTCTGGAAATCTGGCAACCTTCTTAAACAACATTGAACTGTGAGAGCGGAGTTCACAAACGCCATAATGAGCGTGTTCACAGTAACGTTCATCAGGCAGAAATACAGTCGTTCACTTCACGTTCGCCCAAAATATGTTACGTTCATGAACGAGCGTTCACTAAACTCTTCAGACACAACACTGACTGTCCTTACAACCAACTACCTATTAATAGGCCTCAGGTAATACAATCAACATAACGAGCTGGCAGCTTCTTATTTGCTCTGATAATGCAAACTATGTTTATGGTGTTTCTACTTTCCAACTCACATAGAACAATATTAGCATAAGGACCTCACAACTCAGAAGGTTGGACCATGTCGGGAGTACAGTATGTGAATGAGACATTGATAGCACAGACAAGACGGTTGTGTTTTCTCGCTCCCGACTCCACCAACATAGTGATCACTAAACGTGACGTGTGCAGCGGCTCACACCGAGTTCTTCGAGTCACCCTGGAAATGTGAACGTACTTTCGGCACTGTGGTTTTTGACTGTCGGAGAAAATAACTATAGTGCAGAAAAGAGTAGGGGCTGGCATGGCAGCCTGCACACATACTAGATGTTTATGAGCCCGGATTTCATTTCCTTTGAAAAATTTGATTTCACAGACGAAGTGGAAGACGTTCAACAAATTGCTTCAAATAGTTCCCAAAATCCAGAGTTTTAATATGACTTAAAAAGAAATCTCTAAAGCTTCTCTCAAAGTGCTTGAGTCTCTAATGTAAGCTGAGTTATCATTTTATCAGTCTTAATCCACCACAATAATGACATACACTGTGTTTCAACGACCATTTTTTCCTCCACCGCGCTGATAGAGCCAGGACAGACGTCCTTGTTCTCGGATTTTCTCTTATTGTGTTTCACTGAAGCTCTTGCCTGTGATGTCAGTCCTCCATTATTATCTCCCGCCGAGACCTTCTACCACTGGCTCTCCTTTCTTTCTTTAGCCCTCCTCATTTTTGACCTTCGGTAATTTCCCATCTCTTCCGCTTATTTGGCCTTCCTCTTCTTTCATTTATTTTTGTTTAGCAATACAGCTTTTACTCTCTTCTGCAGAGCTGCCGTCACTCCGGCAGTAGAAGAATGTGTGCATGTGTGTGTTTTCACATCAGACAAGCGCAGACAGTCAGTCAGTCAATCTGTGGAGGACGGAGCTTGTTGGGTCAAAGCCAGGCAACACTGGGTAGATGAAGAAAAAACAAAAAAAACAAAACAAGAGAAGTAAAGGCAACAAACACAGTTTTCGAGGGCGAATTATTTCCCAGGATTCAATCTGTTGACAATGTGAAAGGCTTGTGAGGGATTTTTCTGGAATGCAAACACAGGTTTTTATTTACTCCCTTCTCTCCTTTTGTGTTCCTCTCACACGGGAGACTCCACAGAGGACTCGTAGATGCGAGTTAAACGCTTTGTTTCTGAGAGATAACCTCTCTTCAGCAGAGGAGCGTGCTTGTAAGATGCAGTATCACTCAGTTCCCCCTGCCCCTGGGGGGAGGTGGAGGGGTGAAGGGATACAAATTTCTCTCCTTTCCCCACCTCTCTTGCCTTTTAGATGGCTCGCGGTGATGGCTCACACCACCTGCACCAGAGCTTGGTCTGACAGATTAAAAAGGGGAAGCTGGCACTTGACGGGTTGCGACACCGTGTTTACCAATCCTCAGCAGTAGGGGAAGAAAACCTTAACACTTCCCAGAGTTGTTTGCAGTTAATCTACAATCATCGGCACAAACGACGTCAAAGGCTCGGTTTCCCGAGGACGGAGAGTCTTGAAAAGGTAAATTAAAAAGAAAGCTGTTCATGAGAAACACTAACAATTCAACTCTATTAGACTGTCAGCAGGTGCAGTGAAGCCCTGCCATTCTCATCATTACTCTTAATGGATCCTGCCTTCCTGTATGTTCGCTGCAGTGACAATCAATGTCACACGTAAAAGTGGAAAACTGTAATGAAAAAGAGACTTTCTCGAGCAATTACGTGGCACGCGAGCGTGTGCAACATGCTTGCATGTGTGCGTGCTTGACCTGCATGCGCGGCGTACGTTAAGCACAACTTCATGTCGTGTGAAATGTGCATCCAGAGAGGTCTGACTGTTCCGCTAAAGCGAGGTGAAAGTCAGTAAAAGGTAATTACGAGATGGCGCGGGCTGAAAGGAAACGTTAACACTGAGATGTATACAGACGGGAGGCCTTTAATCCTTGGCGCGGCTTTGTCAGCATCCGCTTTTTAGCTGATTGATATTCATGCATGGGCTGATTTTAATTTGCAAAGATATTTCACCGCGTGTCAGAGCTCATCATAAAAGTTGGCTGTATTTGAAGCAAAGATTGGCAAGAAACGCACAAAAACACACCTGTTACACATTTCTGTCGGAGCGAACAAATGCACCTCTTTTATCCTTTGAACACGTACTGTATTTTCTTGTCAAGATATTAAATGACTTTTAAGTGATTTAGAGTCACAGTGCAGTGAAGTGACGGCTGAAGTCATTTCATCAAATGATTTATATCAGCATACATGGACTTGATTAAACCTTTAATGACCCGAGGTCTCATTTCGAATACAGTTCCTACATCAGGGGTGGGAAACGTAGAGCCCACGGGACAAATCTTTGAAATAATGCCATTAACTGCAATATATTTATTTGACCACCAGGGGCACACACGGGCCTCACTTATTTTCTTTCCGCTTTGTATTACGTGGTGAGTCAGTTCACATGAGCAGGATTATAACACAGATGTGTCGATATATTTAGATATTGAAGTTTTTCTGTCCATAAAATGAACTAGCCGACTATATTTTGGAGTTTCAGCTACATGTGGCCAAATGTCTTATACTTTTGAAGATGTAAGTAATGTAATAAACATGCACTGTGATCTGTACGTTGTAAAGCACAAGGTGAACTGAGACAAGATATTGTTGAGATTTAAGGTATTTCAGTCAAATGTCAGGTTTGTGACGGGATGGTTATTTAAATATCGACTATTTAATTATACATTAATGAATGTATAATGTATGTATGTGAATTTGCATGCAATACTTAAAACACAGTCCGAGAAGTTTGTGTAGTGATAGCAGCTTGGTATGGCACAGCCAATACGTACCACTTTAAATCATTTAGTGATAAGAGACAGATGTTGACTCAAAAGGTGCAGGTAAAAAAGCTTTCTACTGTTGAAATATGTGTACAAACTGGAACGTCACCCTGAAAACCTGAGCTGCCGCTCTCGTTCTCTCGCGCGCGCGCGTGTGTGTGTGTGTGTGTGTGCGTGTGTGTGTGTGTGTGTGTGTGTGTGTGTGTGTGTGTGTGTGTGTGTGTGTGTGTGTGTGTGTGTGTGTGTGTGTGTGTGTGTGTGTGTTCACTTCTGCAGTATTCCACACAAGCACCCGGCTTGGTGAAAGTATTAGCACTCAGTAAAGGTCCTGCCTCACCAAATCCCACCATAACACATTAGCTCAGCTCTCTTCCTTGTAACAGTAATGAAAACTGTAAAAGAAAACCTGGGTTTTATTTTTGATAAGGGCTTTTGTTCTAAGCCTACCCCCCACCCCCCCCCCCCCCCCCCCTACAAAAAACAACCACAACAGCCCTTGTCTTAACTTTAATGCATTGGTTCACAGTGAATTTCACAACTGAGAACGCTTGTCTCCTCATATTCCCCGTTACAGCTTCAGCTCTTTCTTTTCTTTATAAGATTTCAAATTGTATCAGGAATATCTTTCTGTCGAACAACTTTGTTAGTGTTATAAGTGTTTGCCTCATATCAAGAAGGTCTGAATTGAAGAATTGCCTGCAGCAGAGAGTCACGGATTACCCATTGCATGCTTTTTGCACTGAGAAGAGCCGGCGACTGCCTGCAGAAAACCAAAGCACAGGGAGAACATGCAGACGCTGCAGAGAATAGCCTCCAACGCCAACTAAGACCGAGACATTCTCACTATGAGACTAATTTCCACTACACTGCGGTGTGGCCTGGGAGTTTATTCAGACAATTTAATTTGTTAATAAAAAAAACCTATTTAATCATCTCATCTGATGGTCATAAAATTCAGGCCATAAAATGGACTTTAGCTCTTTAATAGTTCAATCTGTGCAGCACATTTTCTGCTTTTGTTGTGTATCTTAGATTTGTTGTTTTTTTTTAAAGCCTGATCTCAGAGTCATTTTTGCATTTTAACAAACTGCCCTAGACTCTTTCAGTGCCACTATGAGTCCAGTCTTTTTCTTCTGAACTCCAAATGAGAAACTGGGCAAACATCGATTGAAACTTTGGGTTTATTGCAGCATTTATGGCTCAGAAGCGCAAACAGCTGGTTTGAACGGTGTATGACTAAACAGATCTTCAGAGATGTGTGACGTAACGTGAAATGAAACGTCGTCATTCTGCAATGTCTCCCACGTTTTTTTTTGTTTTTTTTTAACTGTCTGACTGTGATTTAACATTTCCCCGCATGTTCCATGTTCCCAGAATGCACATAGGTCAAAGTTATAATACGGGTGTGCTCACTCCGTTGTCCAGATTGTTTTCATAAATCACAGCTTCCCCATGCTGTGTGTAAACAATCTTTATACATGAGACATCGGATCGCTTGAGCTGTGATTCTCGTGTTAATGTGCTTATTACCACCTTGTCTGCACTTTATTGCAAACATGCAGTGGAAATTCATCAGATTTGAAGCAACATCTGGTTTATTTTAGCATCAGTAGATGGCTGCACTGTGGCGTGCAATGGTAAGCACCCTCACCTTATTGTTCAAATAAGAAAAGCTTCTCTGTGTGGAGTTTGATTCTTCCTGATGTGGTTGGTTTCTCTCTGTGCAGTCTTGATTTTTATCCATAAAGAAAATGCATGTGTGGAAATTTTTCGTTGTGTTTTGGTGCCGAGAGCCACTGGAAATGCAACTTTTTGAAAAGGGCTCTCAAACTGGAATGAATCAAAAACACTGCCTTCATGGAAATGGGTGACGAAGCGACTTTTTGAAGAACCCTGCTACAGTGCATGTGCACCACGGCCACATTGTGCATCGCTTCATTACAAAAACAACCCGCGGCGCCAACTCGTGGTCTGGCATGCGAACTACATTGTTTTAAAAATGTTGCTATCGAAATGTGACATTTTTCTTCATAAAAAGTGCAAAAATAAATTGTTTTCACTTGAAATATTGTGGTCTAAATGAGGCCTGACTCAATGTTTGAACTGTGATAGAGTACAGCCTGTTCAGGGTGTACAATGCCTTTGGGTTTGTACAAGACGGAGAAAAAAATTTAAATACAAATTTTACCCCCTCCCTACTTTTTTATACCCTTATTTGAATGACGCTTTTACTTTATTCACCTCCAAATATACTTGAATTTCTCAATCACTTCTGTTGTTTCAATATAGTAGTCCTTTGCTATCTCAATGGTTAGTTTTATTTAGTGACACTAAAGAAACAACTGCTAAAAAAAATCTTAGCCAGCCCTCACTTGATTTGTATTTTTTAGTCACTTTTCTAAAAGCTCCACAGTCTGCTCCTTCTTGTGTTGATTCAATCAACCTGATGTATTGTGTACCAGTTCGGACCGATTGTTGCGCTTTATGAAATCTCGTTACTCCACCACAAAGAGCTGATCTCATGCTGACCTCGTCCAAAAACGGACTCCAGATGTGCCTGAAGGGCGTGCGCTCACCGGGATCAATTACCGACTGAGGCCAATATGACTAATTGTGCAGGTTTCAGAGGCGAAGGCATCCGGGTGCTTTGTCACGACTGTGAATCCAAGTCGTTTTGTCGCTAACTGTGTCTGACAGCAGTTCAAAAAAGCACTAAATGACAGAACTCGGGAGGTGGGAGGCAAACACTGTGAAACTAAACCATTAATCTCCGGTATTATTCCCTCTTTATGGTATGATGTTGACATTTCCTTAGCACGAGAGAAAGAGAGAAAAGGCCCGTCTGATAGCTTTGTGTCTGGCTGTATTTTCGCATGACCCACAACTGACATGAGGGCTGTCTCATTTCCCTCCACAGGTGAGAGATTCATTACTCTCTTGTTTGATATACAGACCACCCACCCCTGCCCCATCTCTTATGAATGAGCTTGAAATACAGCAGTATTGCTGTCAGGGTAAATACCACCAAGCCATGGCCCCTTGATTCAATTTCTGGCCTGTCAGTGATACAAGCAGCTCTTCTCCGGCAGCTGTTTTAAATGTTGCCTGCCAAAGTGGATTACTGCTGAATAGTTCACAATTTGAAATAATATACATGGCTATTTTGTCTGGCCTGAGAGTGTTTCTGCAAAAATGATCGAGAGGTTTGGCGAAATACCACTGTGCGCTCACGGAGCGGAAAGATAAGGAAATCTCAAACAAAACATATTAAGTGGAAATATAACCATGGGGGGATTTCAGTAAATTAACTTTTACCCAGTCTTTGGAGGCTGGAGAAAAAGCAGAGTATTAAGAGAAAAGCCATGCAAAAAAATAAAAAATTCTAGAGTTTCCTCATTAAGGGATTAAGTACAGCAGGAGCAAGTTAACGAGCAAATACGGAAACGTGATCAAGTTAATACTGTCGGAGCAGATTTAAATGCCCCTCCAAGCAGCTGGAGCCACACTTCCACACGCCAACCATCGAGAGCCGTCACAGCTAGT
The DNA here is from genome assembly GCF_963422515.1 of Blennius ocellaris. Taxonomy (NCBI): domain Eukaryota; kingdom Metazoa; phylum Chordata; class Actinopteri; order Blenniiformes; family Blenniidae; genus Blennius; species Blennius ocellaris. The sequence goes on along the minus strand of NC_137667.1, from coordinate 15,868,548 downwards.
TTCCAACATCTGGGTAATTAACTAAAGCACGATGAAGCCCCGTGGAAACATGGGTTTAACTCTTCAAAGTCCCAGAAACAATTTTTGGAAAGAGCTTCTTTGTCTTCGAGATTTGGTTTAACAGCACCTTCGCAGGGGTTTTATTTCGTCGTTTCGGTCTTCGAGTTTTCACAGCATTAGTCACAATACACAAGTTACATCATGCAACTATTAGAAATGAGTAACAACTGAATCAATGTGGGGTGACTGTCAACGCTATCACCCTCGTATCTTACATTTGAAGTCCATTTTACTAATATAGGGCTTTCATCTTTTATTATCATATTCATATATATATATATATATATACACACACAGTAAATACACAATCCGAACCAATGTAAGGCCACTACTATGCATCAGTACTTAATCCACATCAACATGACAGCTGATCAACAACCACAACACATCAAGACACCACTGTGCAGCATCGCCACCAGATTATCTTCCAGTGTTTCCAACATGGGTTGTGTGTGGGGGGGGGGGGGGGGGGGGGGTATCGTATCATCCGATCTTGCTGTTAAATTAGCCGCCACCACTCCAGATTAGCAGATAATAACACAGCGTCATCACGTACCTGCCCACGGGCCAATCAGGCAAGCTCATTTCAATGACGACACCAAGACCACAGCTAGAAACTCTGCTGACCCAAAGGCGGTCCGTCAATAACACATCAAAATCTGATTGGCTGATGATACTGTCACTCAATATTTTAACCCAATAGCAGCGTCCGGCTTCCATCAGAGGTTTGCAATGAAGCCACTGCTCGCCCCTGGCAGAGGAAAGGAGTTGTGGTGCATTTAGAAGACATAGGCGATTTGAGCACCACAAAATATAATCAGTCATCTTCTGGATAAAGTTGCTAAAGTCACTAATTGATTCCAGAATCACTTTTTAATTATATAAAAAAAAGAAAAATCATTGTTGATAGGGCGAGCAGTGCCAGCCCTGCTATATATACATACATACACAGACACACACAAACACTAGGCTAACTCATATTTAGTCACTTTTGATCAATTTGAATTAATTTATAACTTGGATGTTTACGTGTGTGTCTGTAGCAGCATGAAATATTGACGTGAGGCAGGATGGATCCATGCGACCATGTTTATCCTAGATTCTGACCAAACCATCTGAATGTGGCGACAAAAAACACACAAACATCCAATCAGACAAGCTTTTTGCATTAATGAGGACTGATATATTTGCATGTGTGTACGTTTGCAAATGTTCATATTGATGTTTTGTCAGTCGTTTTTGAAGCACTTTAAGATGCACACATGAAGATACAATACAAATAAACTGATGCTTTTATTGTACTCGATATCAAAATATACTCAGCCCACTCTGAGTCAAGCCAATGAGCTGCATTTGTTTTCTAAAATGTGTCTAAACAGTTCGCCTAAACTTTCCCCAGCGTCATAAACGAATACATTCCTCAGCATCTAACAGTATCTGTGGTTTTGAACTTTCCCCTACACACTTCCGACAGAAGGATCTGCGATCATCTGGTTTCACTCGATGCTTACTCAGAGATTAATCATCATGTCTCTAAAATTCAGTTGTGATGGAGTGAGCTGAAGTGAGCGAGTGATGCAAGCACGATTCGAGGGGCTTGCAGGATCAATGAAAATATACAAAGTTCCAAATTGTCATTCACTCGCTGGAAAAATCCTGCATCTTTACATTAACATTAGAAGTAGTGTGGAGCACTTCATTTTTGTGTTCATGGTTATCTGTATGATGATGCAACCAGGGTTGGAAGCTTTCCATGGAAATAAATGGGAATATATGGGTTCACACCAGGAATTCACTAAATTGAAGTTTGGCTCTTAATAGAGGACTTAAATGTTGACAAATTAAATCCAATTTCATGCAACATACAGTGGAATTTTTATACCATTTAAGTGTAGGCACATAGCAACCAGCTGACTGCATGTCAACTGAGACCACGCCCCCTACAGGCACTGTGCATTCCTCCATCATGTGTGCGGATCGTTTCTAGAATCCTGGATCAAACGTTTGAGCCAAGAGCACAAGTCTACTGAAGGCACACACTAGAACCTGTGGACGACACGAAGTGAAGTAAGCTTTGATGATATTATGTGGAAATATATTCAACAGGTTTAATGCATTACTAATGTTCGACGTACAATTAGCACATTTAAAGGTTTCAAGCGATGTGGATGTGGACAATTTTGCATTGATTCCGTGACAAAACAATCGATTATTTCCAGAATTCCCCAGCTAAACGTACCATGGAAATTCACTGGAAAATGTCCACCCTGTTGCAACCCTGGATGCAATCCAACAATCTGAAAAAAAAAATGAAGGGTACCAATTGAAGCAAAGGTTTTAAGAACATGTATCCATTAAAAATAGATTCACGAGGAAGGAACATTTAACTTACTGTGGCATCTTTAGTGAAGATGTCACCATCTCAGTACTTTGTGAAGACAGTGGTGAAAGTGTGAGCTTTGTTTGTGGAAAGAAACTGTGTTTAGTTATTTTTTTTCAAGATTTCCTGTCACCAGGTAGAATAGGATTCTACGGAGGCCCCAAAGGGACAGGTCAGGATTTCTCCTCTTTATTAAAGTGATGTGTTGCTTTGAGGAGGAACATTTTTTTTTTTTTTGAGTGTGCACACGAAACCAAAGTGGCTGCTCAGGAGACGAGTCTGTTACCAGCAGCATGTCCTCTCCATTACAAGAAGAATCTCACATCTCGTGTGGTACAGGCAGAATACAAAGCATTGTATTGTTTTGTTTTGTTTTTTCTCACCACATAACTGTAATTATCCAGGAACAATAGTAAAGTTCTGTAATTACAATGCAAATCTTTCGTAAACCCGTTGATTAAAAATAAGAGGGGAGCTTTGTGAAGTGCTAATGGGGTCAACTTTGACAAATCTTTTCTCTAACAAACATCGGCAAACATTTGTAGAAAAAGAAATGTTTCTATGTACTTTTCCACCAACACTACTGTGAGGAAGGAACGGCAAAATAATCAATCGACTCAATGTCATCATACATTTCTTTATTTAAGTTGTGAAAGATGGGACTGAATAAAAGCTGTTATTTAAGCGAGCCAAGCCATGCCGATGGCATCGAGCTACACATCCACACACATACATGTTCATGCCTCAATATTATTAGCTTTACATGAAATCGCCGGGGTGTCTCTTATACAGTATTTGTGCATCTGAACACGCAGCATGGGGCAGCTGCAGGGCTAATTTGTTTAGAAGGAATTAATTAGACATTATTAGTGGGAAAACAATGGAGCAGAGGCAGGGTGTTTAACAATGAGACGTTAAAGAGGCAAACCTGTCACGGAACAATAGGCTAATATCCACCCACCGCTTCCCGGCTACTGCTCAATTACTTTATCACACAAAGGGACGCAGCGCGCACACAAATAAATGCATGCAGCCGGTGCATTTTCTGATTAGCCCTCAGTCTGAACATTCATTCATGACTGACAGCAGAGGTGGTGTTGTTATGTGCGCGCTCCTAATTGAGCAGATGTTTCAACATTAAAGGGGAACAGAACACCTTCAAGGCAGACACTGCAGTTTACTGTCGACGCATCTTTCACTGGTGAAAACCTAAAAACTGATTACAGAAGTAAATGCAAAGGTATCAATTGCCATCATTTCTATTCTTGCTTCATCTCAATGTATTAAGGTCTTAATACTATCTTATAGCCGTTGTTTCTCAACAGCCTCATACTCTCCCTCCCTACGGATGCTTTATCACCACGGTCTGCGGCTGTGGTTTAATCGAAGCTCTCCGTCTCACACCTCGTTCCTCCTGCTCCCGCCTGCCCTTCACAGCCACTTCCTGAGAACGGCCAAGGCAGAGTTGAAGGTGAACTGGGCCTGGTGAGTTCCTCGGTGAGCCAGCAGCAGGGAGCCGGCCTCAGGTCCGTGGCCCGCCGCCATCAGCTCCGCGGCAGCTTTCTCCACATCCCAGCCGCCCTCCTGCTGGTGGGCCAGCATGTGGGAGCTGAGCAGGGGGTACAGGGCTGAAGAGACGCAGCCCACCAGGAGCCCCGCGTCGAGCAGCAACGAGAGGAGTTCTGCATCGCAGGAGGAGGCCGTCTCCTGGAGGGAAAGAAAAAAAAAAAAAGAAACAGAGGAGGGAAAGAGTGTAACACATGAGGTGATGGAGTCAGGAGAAACTAACTTTCTCTTTGGAGTGTGATCACCTTTTTTCATCCCTGAAAACATGGGCCAAGAAAAAAAAAAAAAAAAAACACCCAGCAATTTGGCATGCAGACAAGCTTCTCTGCCAGGTAACAAAGAATCACTCAGCAGACCTATAAACACCTACTGGCTGGCTAAACACTATGAGTGGCTGGACGTTTACCAGCCGCAGTGGGCTGCAGAAATAAAGAGGTGTCGTAGCCTCCTGCGGCAGCAGTGCTATTTCAGGGCTGCCTGTGTGTGTGTGTGTTTACTATGTGACATGCTTGAAGAAACCTGATGAGGTCAGAGTGTCGGGTCACATCCTGTGCTGACCCTGCGGACGACCACGAGTTCCCCGGCCAGAACGGTCACGCAACACACACGCAAACCCTACGCTTCTTATTCTGCCGTTCTTTGCAGCTTCCAGAGGAACATTGTCATTTACCCAAAAAAACAATCCTGAGCACATGTTCGGAAGCCATAAACAGACCTTTACGTAATATTTTAATCCCATCTTCCGCCTCGTTACATCAATGAATAACATGCAAAATTCAAACAGCTAAATGCCGATGGGGCTGCTGCGAGTGGTTCAGCGGGGTTGAAAAGCTGCCTCTCTGCCGCTGTGTGACTCAGCCCGTCTCCCCTGCAGCCCCTCACCTGTTTGGTATCTCTCTTATTAAGACGGAATTTGCACAAAAATACGTGTGCAAACACACACACACACACACACACACACACACACACACACACACACACACACACACACACACACACACACACACACACACACACACACACACACACACACACACACACACACACACACACACACACACACACACACACACACACACACACACACACACACACACACACACACACACACGCACGAACAGAAGCCAGTCCTTGTCAAGAGTATTTTTGGAGCTGAGGCGGATCAATTATGAATGTGTAGCCCGTGTCTTCTCTTCTGGAGTCGATAAGGTGAGCAGAGTTGGAGGAATTTCTCTCCCTCACATCTGAAATCCATCTTTTAAAAACACAAAGCCTCTTAAAAGGATCACTTTATTCAACTGTTGTCACTGATAATGACGTTACAAACTTTTCCCTTGTAGTTCACAACATTGATGTTTTAATTTGAATGAACTTTGCATGGAGAGTAATTCAATTTTTGGGCTGGTTATTGAATGATGAGAGATGAAACATGACAATCTGGGGGAGGGAGACAAGATGGTGAGGAATCTATTCGACTTAAGACGGAGGCGGACGTGAAGGTCAATCATGTCTAATGAGAATTAGTAGAGAGGAGGACGAGTGAGGAGGAGGGGGGGGGGGGGGGGGGGCTCAGGAATGTACAAAAAATGATGGAAGTGAGCCTGAGAGCAAGAAGACAGAACTGAAAGTCAGCTACATACATTTTTAAGAGCACCAACTGTTTCCAAAGGAGGAATTCACACCGGAACCGAAGAGAAGCACATCATAACACTTTCACTCTTCAGCCTCAGACTTCTCATTTTGTTTCTCATCTGAAGCTCGGTGTCACCAAAGATTTAAATGTTTTACAGGTTATGGACAGAGAAGGAATTTACATACGTTTCTCTAAAATCTGGTGATCAAACGATTCGTTGGTGTGCCACAGAGAGAAAACCAAGTGCAAAAAACCCCAAAAAATCTCCGTATTCAAACTATTGGCTTTCATTGCAATATTTTTACCTGAGATTTGGCAACATGCGGACAGTATCTTGAAATATTTGACAGGAAAAACAAGGTTCGATGATGCAACGGGAAACAAACAAGCAAGACATGAAGCCAGGCTATACAAGTTTAATATTATCAGATTATTCAGCTTTCCAACACTTTCACATGGTCTCATTGGTCCAAAAACCTTGGATTCAAAGTTTATTGCCTCAAATCCATTTTTTTCATTCATTTGAATATTAGATCATAGGAGCTGCATTCAGAACCTGCTGTATCTTGAAAGAAGCCATGGAGAGAGAAGATGGACTTTCTTTACTTCTGGGGTGTCATTCCAGGTATGTGGACACAAATGACTGTTGGAAAACCATTAGGAAGTGAACTTTGCGTAATATGATCCCTTTAGGTTTAATTGTTGCACCGGAAAACTGTTGAAATACATTGGCCACGTAACTTGGACTATTCTTAGAAATTAGTTTATGAAACCCTGTGGGTAGTTCCATCATAGATTAATCTTCAATAACTTAATTTGTTTCTCCATTTTTAAACCAATGTAAACTAGTAAAGTAGTGAATACAAGCTTAAAAAAAATCCCAACAGGAAACATTAGAAGAATAATGACTCATCTACTACATATAATCACAAAAGAGTTTTTGATCATCCATAAGCTTTAATGTTGATAATTTGAGACAGGGGTGTCAAACATATGGCCCGTGGGCCAAAACCGGCCCCTAAGATGCCCCAATTTGGTCAAACCACCAAGAACCTTTGTTGCCAAGACCAATTTCAGGCACATTTTTAAGGGTCTTGCAGTTTTCTAGCTCTGTGAGGGTCTACTCTTCATGACAATGTCCCGATATCTCAAATTAGAATGAAGCTGAAGCGGGTCATTTGCATGTGCAGTTAGTAAATATAAGACTGGCAATTTAGATGTTTTTAAACAGTTTTCTACCCAATGAGGGGTAAAATGTTTGCACGTACTGCTGACGCCATCGATTTGAAGTAATGGACATTTTATGTCAGCACCATATCTCGTGAGAATCAGTTTAGTCAGTTTGATAACATTACAGTGAAAAGTGAAGCATTCCAGCCACTTGGGTTAAAAGACAGATCACCGATGGCTTGAGGACCTTTCCTCTGAGGTCTTGTGGTGGTTCTGTGTGATTAACCTCAAATCACCATCTCCCCTGCTGCAGTGTTTGAGCGTAATTGAGTGGAACAGGCCTCTCGTAGGAGCATAAATGAATCTGAAACTTCCAAAATATCATGAAAATAATATAATTATGTAGTTAGAATATGCCAAAATATTAACTGCGGGAGGTAAAAGAAATATATATCTTGCATACCACATACACAGGACATCAGTGAGTGTGATAAAGCAGCCTGAGAACATTTGAAGAATAAAACATTCAACCCAGTATAATGAGACCAGTTGGACAGTGATACGGACATTTTGTTTGCATGCATGCACAGACACGTTGGGAAAAGTGAAGATAACTTCAGCCAATACTACAGACCTTAGGTTTGTCGGAAAGTTTAAATAAAAGAAGAAACAAAACAAAGAAAAAAAAAAAACCCAGTGGTATATTATTCAAGTACAAGTGGCATGGTCCTCCATACACCCCAACACTCACACACCTCCCAGGCTTTTACCGTTTGACGGTGCCAAGAGAGACAGCAGATTTGAGTCTTAGAGTCAGTGGGATTGACAGCCGAGCTGAAAATAGATGTGAAGAAGCAGCTGAGAGATGGAGAAGAATCTTGATATCAGAGCACAGTCGATAACTTTATGTCCTTTCGACAGCAAAAGCCGCTGTCACGTCTCAGCCACTATCGTTTTTCTAATGTTGAAACCCACTGTACACACCAAAACACAGCAGAGTGGAATGATGACGTTCAAGTTTCTTATTATTTGGTGAAGTTTAAAATCAAGTCAATCCCCCCAAAATCTCTGTTCTTGCTTGGAAATATTGCTCCTTTAAGACAATATTTCTCGACCGGATTACTTTCTTGACCTTAACAAGAAGAAAACTGCTGTTTAGCCCCGTCAAACTGTAAAAAAACTTACTCACAAGATCTTTTAGTGTACACCAATACATCACTGTTTTCTTGTTAAATGTATGCAGAACGTATGAAAAAGATCCTCTGTGGTTCTCCAACAATCCAGGTATCGTTTTCCTCCTGTGTCCTGCCTTTATGCTGACCCAAGCTCACTGGCTCAGCATTGTATTAACGTGTAAAGAGAATGACTGAGTGGTATTGATTATCTTTTCTAAGAAGGCTTTGAAACAAAATCCTCAGCAATTCCTATACAAAGCTGCAATTTTACGGAAACACGAGGGCATTTGGTGTCGGGTCATTTTGCTATGTTTGTCACGGATGACAGAAACTGATTTGAAATGCACCAATGAAACTGAAGCTGTCAACACACATTTGATTTAAATGTCCTTGTATTCTTGTATTTATAACCTGAGCTCTGATTGATGATTGCTCAATTCACAATAGAGCAGATGATTTCAGTACCCTACTCAGCAAGGCTTGTTCAACATCGTTCATATGAAAGACAATCGCGACATCATCTTCTGACGCCATTGTAAAGCCGACCATCTGCTGTACATCTGACAAACTTGCATATGGATGCATACTGCCTCATTCTTTGTGTGATCGCAGTTTTCGCGGTCTCTTCCCGAATCTCCCTTACAATCTCTTTTGGGCCCTGCCATCACAAATACAAATCAGTTCAAATATAATTAGATAGTGGAAAACCTACATCCATCATGCATTTCATCAAAGGTCAACATGCAACCTATCCAGTAGTGTGTGTGTCCTGTAATGATCACAATAAAACATGATGGTCATTATAAGATGGATTTGGAAAAACATTTTGGGGACAAAATCATGTTTTGTGTATAGATATAGATTTGACTGCTTTATAATATCAAATGGCATCAACACTTGTTAACATTTTGAAATACTAGACACATCAATGGAAACTGCAATCTTGAGTTGTGCATGCAGTTTTACATACAGTCTACATCCGGGGTGTCAAACAGATTTTAGCTCTGGGGCCCACATACAGCCACACGTCATCAAGTGAATCAGACTGGTGTTATAGTGCTATGGTGATGTTTAAATTTACATTTTAAAGTTTTTATTTGTTGTGGCGCAAAGTACACGTGATGGTATTTTCACAAAACCAAAACATTACTACCCAAAAATTACTAGAATCTCAACATAATTCCAATTTTATTGATACTTTCTGGTGCCAAATATCGTGAGATGCAAAAAAACCCCCATCTATAACTGTAGCATTATGGGTGTTTTTACAAACTCGCCATAACAGCGTGGCTTCGAGGCTGATGTAAGTTTGTTACCTTTCACAACAGCATCATGGATATCTCAACTCAGTGTTGTGTTGATTTGTTTGGAAATTTTACAATTTTTAATAATTTTGCAGGCCAGATCGGAGCCTCTTACAGGCCGATTTTGTCCCACGAGCCTTATGTTTGTCAGAATATTCCTTGCTCAGATGTTCTGCCTCACCAGTTCTTCTATAGATATCGTCGTTCCCACGGTTGGATCCCCTCTGCTCGTCTCATAGCACTGTATCCTGACTTCCATCAAGAGCATCTGAGATGTAGAGCTTTAAAACTTTGTATGGCTGGTTGATCGTCTGGAACTGGCTTGATCCACGAGGTATGATGATGAAGTCAACCTTAATTATCCACACTTGTAGTTTCACTGGCGCAGTCAAGCGCCCACAGATCAGATCCAGCATGTTCCTCTTTGTTTCCGAAATCCTCCATGCTGTCGAGCAAAACTCTGCACAACACCGAGAGCTGATGATTTAATCTCAAACTCATTGTCTCAGGCTTATTTCGATGAAAAAAGTCCAACTTAGGTTTGGACTGAAAAGGTGCTTGTGTACCAGTATATGTGCTTTCGGCTAAAAAAGTGAATTCAAATCGTCTTAAAAGGTTCAAACAACACCCAATCTATAGTTTCAGAGGGACGAGAAAAAACAAGAGGCATCTTCAGTCGCGTGAGATTGTGCTCACACTTGCAGCTGCCGCACGCTGTGAGTGAGTGAACAAACACTCAGCGTGACAAGAGAACTGACACATCAAACCACTGCCATAAGATGTCCAAACCCCCCTCTTGCTCTTGTGATTACCTTTTCATTCCTTGCTGTCTCGCCCTGTCAAAGGCAGCCAAGGTTGTCCTTCCTGCGCGTTTTCAGAGGCCACTTAACGCTACCTGATTGGTTTGGTCAATTTTTCACACCCTTGCTTTTCATTCTTGCTCTGCATGTCTCTCATTTCCTGTATACATCTGTCTTCACCCTCTTCTTGTCTGCGCTCAACCCAGCTGAGGGCTTAATTGGAATCACCGTACACGTACAAAGCCTAATACATAATGCATGGCCGGGCTTTCTTTTATCATTTAAATCATAAAGCTCCTTTGGAATGCCAGACAGCACACAACCACTCCTCCCTCTCCTGGTTTTCTCTCCTTTCTTGAGTTCTGCTTCTCATCCCTCCATCTAAACTGTCCCGAGGCTTCGGTAGAAGCAGCAAAGCGAGCGCATGCACGCAAAATATACAGTCTTCTCTTACCGCACTACATGATTGAAATTTACAGACGAAGAGGTTGTAAAACAATAAAAATAAAAGTGGGTTGTGATGCACATAGGGGAACAGCATACACACAGTGTCAGGAGTTGCAGGCAGACAGAGCTGGATTAAGAGGTCCAATATGGAGCGCCAGCTGTAAACAAGTCCACTTAAACATGAAATTAGACAGATAATCACCGACTGAAACACACACTTCGCTGAACTGACAAATAATATGAAAGAACTTCATTTATCACAGGAAATAAAAGAAAAGAAAATGTGGTTAAATTATAAACTGACCAATTTGTGAAACACTGACCAGTTTTTCTTGGATCCTCGTGATTAAATAAAAAATAAAGAAGAGAGCAAAAACCACTCCAGTACTTCACCTTAAACCATATTAAAAGTGAAAGTGAAAATGCAGCATTTTTGTGTCTTTGTTTCAGAAAGGTTTTGCATATACACAGCTACATTTGAAAAATATGTCTGTTTACATGAAAATGACAGCAATTCTATATTCTACATTTAGAACCACCAGTAGGTGCCGTTTGTTTTCATAATGAAACCACACACATGCACAGAGAACGATGTGCTATAAACATTAAGAATGGGATTGTTATTCTGGTGAGTCATGACACTCTGGAGGAAACATCGTTATTGTACATCCACTCACGCATGTGCAGAATAATTATTTACTACAGCCGTGGCGCAACTGCGTAGTAGCAGCATCCTGGACGGAGTGTTTTCAAAAGGTTTTGGACACCAGAGACCCAATAAATATTTTACGTCTTTGCTTGAAAACGTCATATAAACGGGGATTAAAATACAAGGCAAGTATTCCAAAGACCATTACACTTATACAAATTATAATTATGCAACAGATATTAAGTATTTATGTTCTTTTTGCATTTCGGCCGACCACACATTATAAAAGTCCCAGTTCGTCAGTTTCCTCTGAGCAGTGCTACTGATCTGAAGTCATCTTAAAACTTCATTCAGCAAATACAAGAAAAAAGAACCTGGGCTGAGTCTCAGACGTCACACCTGAAGATGAATAAAGTCACACCTGACTTGATACTGATATGATGATATATCTTGCATGAGTTGAAGTCTTCTCGTTGTCAGACCATATTAAGCTTCACTCTATGCAAAGTACACAAAAGCTGGCTCCTCTAAAAAAAAAAATATATATATAACAAAACAAGTTTTCCGAATCTGTTCAAGATTTAAAGAAGCGTCATAATTTCATTTGAAGTAAACACTGTTGCTTTTGATATCCGCTGCTGTCCTGCTGGAAGCGCAGGAGTTGGAAAACATCGTCCCAAATCACAATTGGCCAATCACTGTCCTGGAAATGCAAGGCACCTCAGCTGTGTATTTATCTGTAAACTAACACAGTTTACACTGTTTTTAATCGGCTGCGCAAGTCTCTATTGGATTTGGTGAAAGTTTCCACTCCAGTAAATCCTCTCAGCGTGTGTGTTTTCCTATTTTCTCACACATATTTCCTACCCTTCATCCTGAACATTCTTTCCCTTGCGTTGTTAAAACTATACAAAAATATGATTAAAAAAAGATGTACAGCCTAAAGCTGTTGCGTGAGAAAGGCTGATTGAACCTTTTTTACCCCCTTAAAACTTACAGGCTTAACTAACTCAAAAGAAAAGACAAAACAAAGCCGTTTCTTTATCGCCATTTAGGCACAAAATCGCAGCCATCAAGTGCGTATTTAAGACAGTTTTGCACGGTTCTCTTTTGAAATGAGTCAGCTGGAGAGAAAAAATTTAATCTGCTGTAGTCATTTCTGATGGAAAATGCGATGGTTTCCAGCTACAGACCCACTGTTTTAAAAAGATTATAGAGGGTTGTAAATTGCCATTGTTAGTACCTGAGCCATGCGTGAAACGACTGGCTGAAAGAATGAGCGGCAAAGCTGAAGGGGGAAAAGAAAAAAGCTGAAAAAAGATTTTGAAACTTCTAGAATGGCTTGTTGGAAAACTACATACCTTTGTGTTTAGCAGCTCTCATACCTGTTAACAGTGAGTGATCAAATATCTTTTTCACAGAGGCAGAAAGGAGTGGGTGTTATTGTACGATCAGCTTCCTGCTTTATAACAGAGATATGCACATATAGCAAATAGGGTCCACTTTCGCATTCATGTATTTTTAAGAAAATTATTAGAATGTTAGATGTTATGAGAAAACACTAAAATGCAAAATTTTTAAAGCACTGAGATGGTTGTGAGGAGAGATACTTTTATCATTATATTGCAGTATTAGTAGGTTTGGGATTTACTCCAGACATGTTGCTGAAGTGCTTTTTGTCTCACAGCGGAGGTCCGTCCAGGTCTGAGCTTGGTGGCTGTATTTTCCCATTAGGTGTGTCTGTATGTGAGATCGTCTGTTCTGTGATGGACTGGTGACTTGTTCAGGCTGTAACCTGAACACCTCAGCTGGGATGGACTCCGGCCCCTCGCCACCCTAAGTTGGATAAAGTGCAGTGTGAGAATGAATGGATGGACAGTGTTTACCGCTGCGCTCTGCCGTCACCGCGGCACATACATCTTCACTTGGAAAGGCACAGTGTGGAGGGGAGAACGCATGGGAGGACAAATGCGTGGCAATCGACTGAATAATGTGAAAGTTCCTGAGCGCAAAGCGTAGATAGTAAAAACCCACACTGTATTTTGCGGATCAGGAATACGTCCCCTCTTCATTACCTCTCTTCTTCTTTTGTCTCCCTTTCTTATATCGTCTGCAAAACTCCCACTCCTTCTCCTCAGTTCTTTAGTTCTCTGACGCCCACTGTGGTCTTCGCCGCCAGAGTCGAGCATAATTGCTTACCTACCACACTTCCGCCAAAGCAAGTCGCCGCACATGTGGATCAAAATGAACACATATCATACTACAGCCAAATTACTTTCTCTAATTCACTCCTCGTGTCAAGTGGTTTTCCGTAATGCCGTTTTAATTATAAAAACTAATCTTCAGATTAATCATTTTTTAATCATAATCTCAGGGGCATTTTTTCTTTTCCAAGGAAAGAAAAGTAAGAAAAACAATGAGTCGATGGTGAGAAAAACAATGCAAACAATTTTCTATGACATCAGATGCCCGGCAAAAAACACGGAAGCAGGGTGCTGCTTCAAGATAAGACCTGCCAGTCACTCGGAGTGGCATGTGATTGTTTTTATGTACCTAATCAAGAGAGCCCTGATGATTAATTAATGGTGCAATGTGGACAAAATCAACCCCGAGGCTTGTTAATACTGTAATAAATTACGAGTGGCATTTAGAAAACCTTTGACACTGTAATTCTGTCTTTATGAGGGAGCAAAACATTCCATGGCAGGAGTGCAAACCTCGATGAACCTCTTCAATGTTAGTAAATACCAATTGCAGTCAATTAACAGGCTTTCTAGACTTGTTGAACGTGTCATTGACCAAAACCGAACTGAACTTCATTATTTCTGATCCTGTTGAGACGAAGGCCTGCTGAGTTTAGAAGCTGGTGACAAGAACAGGCAAGTTTTGTTAAAGTTTCCAAACTAAACATGGAAATATGCACATCGATAATTAGAGAAGGCTCAATATGAACTGTAGAGTAACTGAAGAGTCAAATTGAGACCCAATTCTTGGGGGCATCTTGTGGAATTGGAAACTTTACAAGTAAAACCAACCGTGTTTCGGTTCCACGAGGATATTTTCCCCTGAGTTTATTGTGGCGACAAAATTCTGCAACGAATTTCATCGTTACCTAATTCATTTATTTATTTATTTATTTTTATTAGGACAAGTTGCTAAGTCTGAAAAAGGAAGATGGTATATTCTGAATCAACTTGCTAATCATCTTTGGATGGTGGATTACATGATGCTCCATGAGATTTAACTGCTTTAAACTTCTCCACAGCGTTGTCCCGGACCTGGCTGGTGTGATTCTTGGTCTGCATGAGGCTGTTTGTTCACAGATGTTCTCTGATGAACATCTGCGGCCTTCGCAGACCAGCCAAATTTATACCGACATTAGTTTGCACACCAGTTGACTTTATTTGATAAACAGACGCCTCGGGACCCAGAACACAATGTGGAAAACTTCCAAGAGGTATGAATACTTTGTAAGCCACTTCTTTTATCCCATGGGATAACTGTTTGCAGGTAAACAATATAATAATATAGTGCTGTTTTCAAATGCTTGAGGTGAATGCGGTTGCGTATTGCTAGGAAAGCACCTTGTTTATGAATGTACTAACAAACTGAGCTGGTGTTGTAAAAGGACATCTCTCCAACTTCCCATCGGGCTGTTCTACTTGTCCACTGCAGCTCCGTATACTCCAGCTAACTCGTGAGGCGTGGCTACAAAATGGCCTTGTGCAAACGCAAAAAGACAACCTGGTTTAACACACCATTTCAGGATTGAATGATGTTGTAGCTGCAGATGGATGGATGGAATTTGTTCTTACATGTTATAATGTTTAAGTAGTATCTGTTTTGTGACTACATAATAGGAAGGTCTGCTCAGAAAATGAAAGTGACAGACAACATTTATATATGGTTGGTTTTTGGTTCTACAAAAAAAGAGCACAAATGATTTTATGTCTAAAACCAGTTTTTCTGACCGATGCAACAAGTTAACAGCACAAATAGACAGAAAGTTGTACAATTTGGTCTTACGACCTTAAAGCCCTTTGACACTGTAAGGGTCAAACTGTTTCACATTCGCATCACCACTAATAATCGGGGCTCCATTTATCAAACTGGCCAAGTGAACTGGTATCAGCAGTTTTCTTTGTCAGTGATCATGAAAATAGAGTGCAAGAACAACCCTGGAGTCACTGCAGACTACCAACAAGACAATTGCTGACCTCTGTGTGACCTCTTAAAAAATGACATGTCATGTTGTGATAGGTTTTTAGTAATGACTTACACTGAAGACTTTAAATATGGCTGAAGAACAGTACTGATATTGGACTAATGCTAATATATGCTGACACCACAAGTATCATCACTAAATCATTCATCATGTATCATACATGAGGCATAAACAGCATGCATTATACAATCTACAAATTCCTTTTTTTTTTTTTAACCAGACTGATCAACAAGCACATAACGACAAATGAGATAATTTTATTGTTGTGAAGCACGTGCACTAACATGTAAGTTAACCCCCCCAAAAAATACAAAAAGAGGTCAAGGTGACGTTAGATTGCTTCAAATAGACGAGTTCAACATATAAAGCATCAAACTCATTCTAGTTTCGTCTCAGACGATTGTTGGCAAAGGCCCGTTGATGCCGAGGTTGCTATTTCTGAAGGCTAACATGAATGTTTTCACAACTTCACCATGCCTTGTTTTCATGCTCGAGCTCTTTCACGAGCAACAAGGCGGCCGAGTTTAACTGCTGCATTGTGAACATTGGTGCCATCTGCTTCACTTCTAGGTTTCAGTCTTTTGAGATTTCCCTTTCCTCAGTAGCCGAACAAAGCGTGAAGCTACTTTTATTGACATATTGCCATCAATGTCCGCAATTTGGACCGCAGAGCCATATATTTGTCAACGCTAATGGCGAGCATTTGTGCCAGTGGGTGCATTTGTGGGAAGTATGAAATTGTTTCTTCAAGGCTTTTTGATGTACCAGGGGGAAAAAGATGCTGCTTTCAAAATAAGTAGTTGCTTGCTTATAAAAAGTCAGAGTGAAATACAAGAAAATTGTATATATGCTTGAGGCAGACGGTAGTCACATCCCTGGAATACCATGTGTTGTGTGATTACATCTTATTGGAAGTGTGGCGAGATATTTTGGTGAAGTAATGAGACAAAAAGACTTGGTAAAATTCTGATCTTTAGCAGGTTAATACATTCAAAAAATGCAAAGGGTTCATGACTTGAGTCACAATGACCATGACTCGTAACCGTTCATGAACGTGGATTTGGATAAATTTAAAGTTTGCAAAGGTGTTTGGGAGGAATTGTGTTAAAGACAGTAAGAGATTGGCCACACAGACAAAAGTCTGACAAACTATTGTATGTCTTCATCCTTTGAAATGGTCTCTTGACTTGAAAACAGCGATGTTTGAGCTGAGGACACACACGCACATCTGGTCAAACACACTTACAGAGATGCACACAGTCACACAAAGATAAACCACCGGCCACATGCATACAACGAACAGCAAGCCAACGCACTATCAGATGCATTCGGTGCACAGCGATTCATCTCTGTTGATGTTATCTGCACATGAACACTGTTCTGTGCTCTCAACGTGCCCCTGTTCATTCAGCTCTTAAGAAGGATAATTTCTCAAAGCACTGTGACACACCACCCCTCTTCCTCCGTTCATATGGCCGTTCTTCAGCTCCCGCTCTCTTCAATTGATCTTTTATTTGACTCCCGCCATCATACGATGCACTCCTCAGTCAGACATCTCTTCCTGCTCAGTGCTCTATACTTCTAACTTCACATTTTTATACATTCGCTGCCTTTGTAATTTCTATCCAATTCCTCTCTCAACACCAATTTGTCCTCCATTTGATTTTCTCTCCCCACCGCTAAATCACATATCATTTCTCCCACCTCCAACTCCATACCACCCTCCGTTCCACTCTCCTTTCACAGTGGAATGAAAGCAGGTGTACCAATATAGGAGCTTGATCGTTTCATTTAATAGAGGCTCTGTCATTTAATGGTAAGGCTTTCTTTTATCTTATGTAGGAACAAAGAGCGGGTCTGCTGGGTCTAAGAGGCCTGCTTTGAGACAACTGCTTATCTGACGGAGGGAAACATTGGCGAGTGGCCCGCACAGTTTTGAACGATTACTCTCTTATCTGATAATGGCTTCCCAAAAGTCGAGAGCATTTAGCAAATGGATGAGTGTTCGGCTATTTGAATGCTGGGATTATTTTCCAAAACCTATTTTCAATTTATCTTACAACACTGAAGACGATTGATAATTTCAGGCTCCTTTTGATAGGTACTTGAGTTTCCTTTCACCCATCGTATCTGCTTCTTTGTATGCATTTTATTTTATTTTTTTGCATTCCACACTTTGCATGCACTTTATAAGATAAGAAAAGTCAAAGCAATATTCGATCTAATCCGGTGACTGAAAAAGTTCACCGTTTCCACTGTTCCAGGTCTTCTATACTAAACATTTCCTATTTTGTTGATGTACATTCAAAAAATGGGCATAAAGAGTGCATGCTATTTCAATTTTAGTCCAAAGGCAAACCTGGACTAGTTCATTTTTTCATACACATTTGCTTCATAACGCCTCACACCTCGTTCAAGTGTAGATTGGGCTTGGGAGCCCTTCCATGTGAACTTAAATAGAAAGTGTGCATTTGAATCTCAGGGTGTGTGACTTTGTTTCTGTTGAATTCAATGATGTTGAATGAATTGAAAAGTTTACATTGTTGCAACAATGCATTTGTCCAAACTGCAGGCTGATATTTTTCTCTTTCCAGTCTCTGATATAAGGGACTTTGTTGCTCTTTATTGTTTATATGATAATGATTTGACGGATAGTTAAAACATAAAGAAAGCTGAGACAAAACCTCAAAGTTTCTGAAGCTGTGATGAGTAATTCTCACATTATTAGACACTTTCAGGGCAGAAATTATTAGCAAAATGTCACTAAAATCAAATAATGTCCCTATTATGGATTCTATTTGTCAGAGTTTGAACAGGGCTGATGTAGACAGTTCAACACTTACCTCACTCATGCTGTTGATCTGCTCCAGAGTAAGTTGCAGCAGTTGTTTGTCGCCGCTTTCAGACATCAGCTTGAGCGCAGACTGCTGGAGGCTCGGCTGGTTTTGGAGCAGCAGGGTGGTGATGTGTGTGATACACTGGGAAGGAGGAGGGGAGGAAATAGATACAGGGGTGGTATTTGGGAAGATAGATGAATGGATAAATGTGTGGATGAAGATGGAGGGTGTGACATAAAAACAAAGGAAGAAGAAAATGAGGAAAGGTAATCAGTTTATAGAGCGAAAAAAAAAGAGAAAGGAAGAACAAAAGAGGGGAGCCGAGACAAAGGGAACGGTGAAGGTTAATCAATGTGCATACACTGTAAAGACACAAGGTACTTAATACTTTATTAAAAGGTTTACACACAAACACGAGCACACACAAGACACACAGCCCTATTGGAGCCACATTCGCCAATGTATGGATATCACAATGCAATTTGACTCCCCCATGCTCTGGCAGTTTCATTCCAGCAGATTCAAATTAAAGCTGTTCAGAAAAGAGTAAAAGGCTCCCCTCCTCCCCCACACTAATATTAGACAGCCAGGCAGACAGTAGCCTATTCACACTGAATAGCATTAGCACTAAACTAATATCACAGTCAGCTGGCCCTAGACATACAGAATGGCATTTGGCACAATGCTCAGCGGGGCGTGAATAGCATTAGGCGCCGTCAGATATCAGAGAGCTAGTCCATACAGTGCAAAGCAAAAAAAGCAAAAAAAGAAAACCACGTTGCTGTGGGTTACATGTTTAATAGCTTTAGTCCCCTCTATCAACATACAAGCTAAAACGGCGGTGCTGCAGTGTGAATGCAAACAAGCTTAGTCCAGTATTGTGGCAACAACGGTGAGAAAAGATAAATTGAAACCGTGTGAGAGCTGCGCTCGTTTGCTTAAACACAAAAGTCGTGTGTGTTGGAAGGATTTCTGCTCGTGCTATCCAAGAACAATGATCAAATTAATCTAAAACAGAATATCAATACTATGTTTACATATTGACTATGGTTTTGTGGCCATATTTAAATAATAGTTAATGTCAATGGGATTTATGTAAGAGGTTATAAACTCATCTTGGCATGTCCTGTGCACTATTTATTACTACTGCCCTTCATCATAATGCTTTATTTGGAGCCAGATTTGCTGAACATGCCCCCCAAAATGTGATTCTATTACAAGATAGAGGGCAAAACACATACGTTTTTTATGTCAATGAATTGAACACTTTTAGGTAGAATACAGAAGAGACAATTTGTATTCCATTCTCATGTCATGTGACATGCGAAGAAATGGGTAGAAATTAGTACCTTTCCAAAAATGGTGGTCACTCGCAAGATGAAGGACTAACCTCAAAGAGCGTTCTGTTCATTTGGCAAGATTCAGACGCAATAGGGGGAACATCAACCCTCAAGTCTATTGAATTTACATTTCAATGTCACAACACAAATGAGATTGTAATTTATGAACCTTAGTGAGGATGTCACTTTTCATCCAAGAACTTGATTAATCATCATGTGACTGTAAGTCTATTGGAGGAAGCCATACAATTAATTCCCTGTATTCTGAAGCTGTCGGAGGCCTCAAGGTTACAGAAGTGGGTTTGTCAGTTTGAAACCCACTGCAGGCAAGTAATCCACTTTGAAAAACATGATGGAGTTTTGTCCTTACCTGTGCAGGGAGCTTGTGCTTGGTGCTGTATAGGGATCTCACCATGGAGACAACCTGCTGACCCAGGTCTAATTTGACTTCTGACTCCTGGCAGCGGGACAGAAGGGCTGAGGTCAGCACCACCCAGGGGTTATGCTCTGATTGCGCCCTGGAGACAAAAAACAAGACAAACAACTGATTAGAAAGTGTGTGTGTGCATTTAGTCTGATGCCGAGTGCTGGTAATTTCTGTGGTGAACATAAAGAGGACATAAAGTGCATTTACTAGAAAATACACAGTGATGTCTTTTGCAATCAAAAAAACAAAACCAATCAAAATTAATTGATGAAGCTCTTTACAACATCCATGATGACCAAAGTGCTTTCCAGGAAAATAAGGCAGTAAAGTGAGAAAGAAAGGAATTACAAGTGAACAAGAATAGAAACATTACACATTATATTAACAATAGAGTAAAATAAAACCAAACCGAAATGAAATGAAATAAAATGTCACCGTATTACTGAGTATTAAAAGGCCGTCTAAATAAATAGGTTTTGAGCCTGGATATAAAGAGGCAAAAGTTGGTAAAGGTGCATTTGTCATAGGGAGAAGTTTTGTTTGGCACTACAGAATTGAGCAAGAACACATTGTTAAACCAAAGACAGTGTTTCCAAGTGTAAAAATCATCACAATGTTACTTGTCCATTAGTGTGCTGCCCTTTTACAACAGATTGTGATCCTGTTTGACGATGACAGGCTTACAACAGGCGACTACCATATCAAAGCCATTCTGCATAGAAATGTACACACTAATACAACAGCTGCATAAAAGGATAAACGCATCACTTCCCATTCGAGTCACAGGCTGACATGAAAGCAAACAGTGATCAAGATGTTTTCAGACACTCTAATGAATCCTGACAGTGACGTGACTGAGGAGAAAAGATGGCTGACCACAGCACTCCAGCAGTTATTATTAAACACCTGCATGCTTCATTTACCCCCAACTGGTGCGAACAACAGGGGACAGCTGCCAGCGGCGACAGCCGTCACTCTGTTTACATGCTTTTATGAGTTCTTCAAGACCTTTTCTAATGCCTCTGGAGTAACAGATTAGCTTCCACTGAGGATCTTTATTACTACATATCAGTCCTAGGGAAAAAAAGAAGACGATGAAAACCACTCAACAGCTTATCTGTTAATTAAAGCTTGGTTGATGGATTGACCCTGTGGAAATTATTAATTTTATTAGTATTATCATTAGCATGAAAAAGGAGCTGGATTAAAGCTTTTCGATTGAAGATGACTACTAATTTTGGTGGGTGTGGAGGGTGGAGCAGCTAAATCACGACCAAGGCCTCATTACACACGGATCAGGCTGCACAAGGAGAATTAGAATTACACGTGAGGCTGTAATAATGCAACCGAAGTTGAACTGGTTATGTAAACTACTCACAAAATGTAAGGAAACGTGTGTTTGTTAACAATGCTAATAGGCATTAACCTCTTTTCTACCTGTGTCAAACAACTCAATTGTCTTGTTTGGAGCACTGGATGATTTAATTCTGAGGAAATAAGACAAACAACAAACAACAGCCGCAGTATCGCGTGGACGAATCAGCCATCGTCACAACAGAATGGCAGGAGGATGACCCAGAGGTCTCCAAGGAATTTACAGCTTAAAAGCTGATTACTGTTGATACTGTTCACAGTGCTGAGTGGCTGTGTTATCAACTGTACATCTCAACTGATCCGACAGATCATGTCAATGTTGCTGACAGACTTGCTGGTGCAATAGCAAAATAAACTGTTTCGGTGAAGACGTATGAGCCACATACACACAGCAATGCTGCTCATCCCACAGATGCATGTTATTACTGATGTGACTCCAATCAAACAGGTAACGGTGAATGAGGAGATGTGTTTCCAGAGGTCAGAAGTTACAGCTTGTGATGCTAGCCCTACTGCAAGCTATTTGCATCATTATCTCAACAAGCGGTGCATTTATAGTTAAATCGAGGGGAAAAGGAGACAAGAGGATGACACTGAAGTGAAGGTCTGGTTTCAGGATGTTAGATTGGCCTGCTGCCGTGTCTCGAAGGCATGCTTGAAGTAAGCTGTGTCGTAAGATCCTATGAGTATCTGTGCAGGGAAACAAAAGAAGTGAGTGAGAGATGGATAGAACCTGCAGAATAAAGACATGGCGTGTGATAAGGAAATAGTGACAGCGGGGACTCCTGTGTCTGTGTGTCCTTCAAGAGAAAAAGCAGCTTTCCATCCGACTACCGGGGCGTCTTGTTCTGACAAGCTGCTTCACCTTTGGAAGACGGGAACAAACAGAGAGCACTTCTGCTACTGGCAACACTGCTGCTTCCTGTGCCTTTCCAGGGGACGGGGAGGTGCCTCTGCATGCTACTATGGCTGTCTGTACGCTCGCCAAATCTGTCACAGGGTGGAGTGTGAGTCACAGCCAGCCCCCATCTGTGCTTTGAATCATGACTCAGTTTAGGCGGACAGACTAAAGGATAAGCTTTTTAGATGCAACACTCAATATAGCTCCCCAGGCAGCCTCTTGTGGTCTTACTGAAACAAATCCCCCCCCACTCGACACACACACACAGACACACACGCTCTCACTCTAAACACATTTCATTTCAACTGGGATTATAAACTGAGTCAGACAAGTGTTGAAGGTTAACCAGAGATAAAGCCCTCGAGTCCTGAGCATCTCAAATGAGACATTTTACGGTAAGGTTATTTAGGGTTTTTGTGTCCTGAATTGTGGGAACGTAACAGTCGCAGTCGCACTAAAAATAAGGTACAGTGAGCATAAATCTGATCATGACCTGAATCTCAAGGAATCTATGCATCAAACAAGCTCACTGCATTGAAGGTGAACGTTGCCCTGAATTGCCCGAGAGCAATATCAATTAAGGGTGATTAAAGAAGGAAGAAAAACCAAATAAAAAAACCCCTCCAACATAATCACAATCTTAGTTTGTGCTCAGCATTTGTCTGCATTTACATCTAGAATGCAATACAACAGGAGCTACCGCAGTCTGCAGTCAAAAGACGTGATTACAGCCGACTATCCCGGCGTCTTGACTACAGCTGCTACACGAACAAAGTCAGCGGAGTCTCACTGAAATCCGGGGGTGAACTTGATGCAGCTGCATCCAAGCCAAATCCCATTTCTCCTCCCGCTTTGTTGTAGACTGTGTACTCTCAGTTTACAAACCAAGTGACAAATCTACTTTCAAATGCACCGATGAATAATGATCTTTTTCACGCTTGTGCATGTTTTCTTCAATTGTGCTCATTACACCGCTGCGACTCTCAAAAATCCTCTTCTCTCATTTTGAACATTATTTGTCTCCTGCTCAGCACATTTCTTTCACTGCAATGTTAAGCAGCTTTCTCTTATGTTGGATACTTCAAAACAATATCAGCCTGGAAACGAATCAAGCAGAAGAATAAGTGCTGGGTCCAAGAACTGGACAGATTCTGGTCCATCCCGGGTGGTGGGGGAAAGAGCATCTAAAGGTCTTTCTTCACAATGAAAGCTTTTCTGGGACCCCAGGAGCGATTTCAAAAGCTGTATCCACTTTTCAACTGGAGGATACAGAGTTTCACAGCTATAACACAAAAAAAAAGTCACTGTAAGGCAGTGGTGATTTCTGCTGCCCCCGGGAACCGGGGGGGCCAAAGTTTGCTATGCTGGAATCTGCTGTTTGATCAAACAAAGTTACTGTGGCGGCTACACTTTCACAGTCCAATTCATACAACACAGCCCAGGGTGAGTTTCATATCAATACAATAAAAGGTGCCCATGACGCTTTCTGTGCAGTGTAAAGGCAGACTGAATGAGAGACAGCCTGTGTGAGCACACCGGTAAACACTTGCTAACTTTGTCAGTGCAGTTCAGCACAAGTCAATTATTGATTCTTAATTCAATTGATGAGGTCACTTAAAACATTATCAATATGAGCCTTGGATACGCTTATACACACAGATGAACATTGATTGTTCGCAGTTGAACAGTTGGTCATTGTTTCTGTGCCACAGTTTATTTCTTTTTCTTCCGAATCAGTACCTAAAGGTTTAAACCATTTCTCAAGTTTCAGAAACCAATTGAGTAAGGTCGGTAGAGAGTCAGTAATGATCCACCAGTCAAGCCCAGTCAACTTTGCAAATCAAGCAGATAGTAAAGATAAAGGAGGACTAATCATCATCTGCCATAGCGGTTCTATTGACGCTTACAGGACTGTTTAGTCTCCCCTGTCATATTGTGTACACCAGACATAATCACCTTCTAAAAACTAAGAACTACTTCAAGGGTATTATTGGCTACAACAAAGAGGCTTTTTCTGACTGACTTCCTGAATAACATAGACTTGCATTGTTCAGCCTCAGCGACAATTGATGTTCATATATATGAAGCAGTTCAGACAGTTATTAAAATTGATTTGCCATGGTACTCACTACTTTCTCATTCCTCTTTGTTCTGGATGAAACAGAGACCTTCTATTTGCCAACTCCCCCAATTTTCTTTCCAGTCTGAGGCACAGTGTCGTTGTAATGAAAAGGTTTTTAGGGGAGCGGGTTGTTCTCCCACCAACCAAACTTCTACTTGGAGAGCTCAGGGATCTATTCATCTGGTCACTACTGTTCAACTTAAATAAATACATTTCTGACTATTTAAAAAAAAATATTTGTGATTCTTCATCATTTTAAAAGAATGACTATATTTAGAGAATATTTCTCGAAAATATCACTTTGGGGGACAATAAATAGAAAGTCAATAACTGTCCCATTTTCAACCCAAGTGCAGTGATGAGTGTTTTTAGAACATGCTCTCCATGTTACTCAGAAGGCTACTAGTTGCCCGTGGGCAGTGGGTTTGTTTCCCTTTATGTACATTAGCTTGTAAATGAGCATACGTTTGTGCAACCCTATTTCTACTTATTCATACACACCCTGGAGAAGAACTCTTCCTTTTAATGTCTGATGGAAACTGTTTAAAAATGCAGTCTGCTTTGATTGAACTGGAAGGATAAACTCCAAAAAGCATGACCTCACTGTTGCACTGTGGTCTTCAAAGTATGCCTCACTTTTAATCGAGAACAATGGAGCAGAAGAAGAGTAATCGCGTCATTAGGCAATTATCGACAATATGAAAACTCCTCAAAGCTCATAAGACACCAGCTGGTGCAAGAAGCTCAAAGCCCCAAGGTCCTTTGTACAAGTACGCAATACATGTCGCTCGCTGATTAAGAACACAATTTTCAATTCTCACTCTTAGTAAAATAAAAACACATTGCATCGATCCTGCCATGAAAACATCAAAGACCTCTTGTGTCTCTGACTTCTCAAACATACAAATCTACCATATGAAACTTGTTTAAATTATCTGTGGTAGACCGTGAAGCATCAAAACTCACAAAGCATGTTTTAGTTTAAATACAGAAAAAAGGGTTCTTTCACACAAACTAGTAAAACAGCACTTCGTTTTAAATTGAATCCAACATTCAATGAAGATGTTATAAGGGTAAGGCTGCAATGAAAGGCACAGCAAAAGAGAGAAAATTACAACTGCTGAGAACAAAAGATGACCAATCAGTAGCTACTTCAGGACCTTCCCTGATTATGTTGCCTTCAGGGACAGTTGGCACTTTGAAAGATAAAAATCAACATATTCTACACACTGTATTCACCTGATACCTGTTAAACTGAGGACAAACTTCACTCTTACTGGACAATTCTTGGCAATTACAAACATATATAAACTGTAAAATATTCTAGATGTCAAGTTTAACACCCATACTTAAAGAAACAGTTTCCCATTTCCACATAAGACTTTGGAGCAACACAGTGTCACAGCACAGATTACAATGGCGTCCTCTTCTTCAGGGCAGCCTGCCCGCGTACAGGTGAGCAATGTTACTTTTTGGCCCCATTTACATGACGGCGTTTCATGTGACAACATCTAATCCATTTAAAAAAAAGTGTTGTGTTTACACAGCAGCAGTGGACACATAGACAACGAAAAATTCGTATGCCGTATGTTTTGTTGATGAAACCACACAGATATGTGTGCAGGGAACAAAACGCTATAAACGTGAAAACAATGGAGAGCAGCCGACATCCGTATGGACTGATGACGAATCGAATGCAATCAGGGGTGAGTGTCAATTATTAAACTACCGATATGGACGATAAAGCTAGAATACTGACCACAAGTCAAACCACGATGGTTTCGCCATGTTTGTTTACAGGCGGATGAGCAGAAGCAACTATTTATCATAGGGGTGGGACGCGGATGCGCAGCAACAACGCTCTGTCACCTCCAGCCATCTCAGCAGGAGGGAATCGCAACCGTGAGACATTTTCATAATATCAATTCATATTTACTGTACATCAAATTACAGTATAGAGAAGTGTTCAGCACTAATTTAATTTTGACCTTCAGTAAAAAAAAAACATTTTTCAAACTTTAAATTCTGGTATTTTAATAAATTTTAATAAAGGTTGTCTCAAAATGATAGGGGAAAAAATTATTTTAGGCCAAAAGTTTAGTTATGACATACTTGAATATTTTCTACTTACTCCTATCAAAATTTTTTTGAAAAACAAAAACTCTGTCTCAATGGAGACTAGGACCAAAGTTCAGTTCAGGTACGCCCTCTTAGGTGAGGCACAGTACCTGGCTGACTCACCTGCTGAATTTTCTCTGCACTTCACTGTATGATAAGCAGACCATTTCTCTCACACATACATTAAAGGCATGACGCAGACTCTAGAGAGTCATGCTGTATAACAAATATTTCTTTAAAGTTCATATTGGCGATATGCTGAGGAACAGAAATGGGCAGCGTTATGTGACCCGGTTTGTATTGGATCACAGTCAGACATGAGGCACAGCTCTCACCCGGGATTTCTGCCCTGTGTTTGAGCGTGAAATACTCATATTCGGTGATTTTTTACTTAATAAAATGTCAAAAATATGTAGAGTCATACTAAAAATGCATCTTTAACACAAGTCATTGGCAGACTGATCCCGGAGTTTCATTAGGAGACACTGCATTCACCTCTATTGTTATGCAGATGATACACACATGTATTTATCAATAAAAGTAAATGACCACTTATCAGTCTTGAATCTCATCTCAAAAGCTTAGATGACCTGCAAGTTTCTGCTCCTGTTTGGTTCTTCTTCACCATCTGTGTCCAATCTTGCTCTGATTGTCACCATTGCAGGTGAAAGCTGCAACGTCTGTCTGGTTCTGCTTTGCTTTCTTCCTAGGGACTTTCTTCTCTACGCTCTTTTTACTTGCCAGCATGAGCTGGGTTTAATTATGTAAAACTGCCATAGGATGGCTACATTGTAATTAGCACTATGTCAATTACCCAGAATTGAAATTGAATTGAATTAGTAGCTTACACTTGTCTAATCTAAGCTGATTAGATGCTGGCAGTATTTCATAATTAGTGGATACTTCAAAGAGTGGTATGAACCTTCCAACAAAATCTTCATGAAGACTAATGACGAAAAAGTAGGAATATATGACTTACACTTCTTCTTTCATCATAGGCGGCCAAGCTTGTAAAAGGAGAATGAGCAACTGGAAGTCCTCAAACGTGTGTGCCGCTTCCAGAAGCTCCTGGAAAAGGGCAAATCGTTTGTCCTCATTCTCCACATCTTCTATCTGGACCTGAGAAAAAAGCACAGGACAGAAATCAGGAATCAGTTTCAGACCATAGATTACAGGACTGTGAGGATCATGATTTCTAGATTTACTCCTGAGCATGAAGAACAATGTGATGCTTTAAGGGCGTTTAGAGAAAGCATCCATTTCTTTCAAAACCTGCTCCATGTGTGATATTGCAGTTAAATATATGTTATGATGGATGCTTGTATCATCCACTCAGAAGTTCCCCCAAGCAATCTGCTATGCTGGCCACTTCCAGCAAACATCATCCAACATGACAACATGACAAAAATATGCAAGCAGCTTTCAGAGATTTCAAATGAAGCCTTGCCTCCAACACACTTGGAAACCTAACAATTGCAGTGGAAGTTGTGGACAAGATATTCTGAAATGACATTCATTTTGAATGTAGTGGAAAATCCCACACAGTCAATCTGGAACTCTATCAAATCCTTCAATGCTTCAAATGGAGCGCTGAATGGACGGAACAAGGCTTTCTGTGCAGTGGCATAATTCATTGTTACTTTAAAATAAAAAATAAAAAATAAAAATCACCTGTGGCTAAACTTGCTCTGCACTGCTTTGAGGAAGAGAGTTATTGAGGGGGAGAGAAAAGAGAATGAGCGTGGGTTAATGTGGAAAAAGTGGGAACGGAAGGTGGTGGGGAGAAAGTAATTAATTTTCCTCTCCAAGGTTGGGTTCTACTGTGATTTAACAGTTCAGAGAGCCGCTGATTTCTGAGGGGAAAACTACAACCTGCCAAAGCATGGCTGCTATAAAAGCAGCGTCGCGCACAGAGAGAGAGAGAGAGAGAGAGAGAGAGTGAGCGAGAGAGAGAGAGCGTGAGAGAGAGAGCGTGCGAGAGAGAGAGAGAGAGAGCGAGAGAGTGTTCGTTCTGTGATATTTAGTATTCAATATACAGTGCTACTTAAAGGGTATTCATAGCAATTTAACATGTGCAATTACAGTACAGGTAAACATGCCCCTTGTGCACTGCGGCCAGTTTAAAATTTACCTCGAAAGTCTTCATTAGTGTCCTGGCAATATGAGACTATCCTAATGAGAATGTAGGCATAATATACATATCGAATGCAGTGGGATTGCAGGACTTACAAATTATTGAACCATGCAAACTTTCAGAACATGTACGGCTAATATATGTGTCAATTAATTCTTCTGAGGTCAGTTCACAGATAAAGCATCATTATAATTGTTCATTCTTGCTTTAGAAGGGCACCATTTTTTTTTTTTTTTTTTTTTAATTAGTGTGGACCTGCCGGAAAATAACATCTTATGAGTCAAAAATCTGCCAAAAACTCAGTTTATCAGTAGTTGTCTAGTATTTAATCACCATGGCGTTATTGCTGAATGTAAAAATACATTATGCAACTTCACAGTCAATGACTATAGTTACAACTGTAAGATAACTGCAGCAAAGGTCATCTTCAGCAGGCCCAACAAATGCATAGATACAGGTGATGGTGACCTTCAAAGACGATAACAAGATCTAAAGTTGCCTGATCAGGCTTGAACTGACAGTATTTTAAAAACTGCACTTCAAAGTTAAGACTGCACGTCGTGTCGTGATCATCATCATCCTCAGCTCACGCCAAGAAGACTCAGACCAATTCCAGGTCAGGGACTATTTGTGTGACCTTTCTATGGGCTTTTTAAAAAGTGCTTTGCTTCCCTCCACAAGCTGCAGACATGCACGTTAATATGTATGATGGTCTCTGTGTCAGCTCCTTAATTGATTGGACACCTGTCTCGTAACAAATGTCAGCATTGAATAGGACCATCTTACTGAAGCTGGATAAAGCAGCTATCGGGGAATGAGCGATGGATGGACAGGCAGAAAAGCTGCCCATGCGAGCAGTGTCATGTGGCTACCATTTCTAATGTGACAGTTTTTTGGTTCACCATTTTGAGATGAATATTTTTAACTTAAATGATGAATAATCGAGTTTTTGTTGTGGTGTTCTATCTTCTCGAATCACATGTTTTACATTTCTGCAACAGCTTTATCATTGACGGACAGGATACATCAGTAAGTTTGTCATCTTAAATATTTTACCACGGTATCTTTACATTTCAGCCTGAAGCTCTGCTGCAACCCACACAGAATCAATTCAACACTTGGTCTTGCCATTGATTGATCCTTTAGTTTGATGGTCAAGGCCTGATGAGCTGAAGTGATTAACGGACGATCTACTTGCTCCTTTCGCTGTTGCTTACACCAGCCCAGTTGATGACTTCCCATTAGGGAGTCCTCAGATCAGCTGAAGCCTTTATCTGATGCTCCAACTGATTCTGAGATGAGGCATGATGAACCTTTAATTTATGCTTCGAGCCGCATGCCAAATAACTGGCAGCACAACAGATCCACTCCGAGTGTTGCAGCCAATTGCCTTATGATGGGGAATTGGGGGAATGAATGAGTAAAGCTGAAGCGCAGGACCCTCTGGAAATGGAGGTCATTTGGGAAACAGAAATGGAATCTTAACTACCTGTAAAAAGCCTTCACTGCAATCTAAAGCTCTCAAATCCATCACTGAATGTAAACTGCAACCCAGAGCCTGTTCATCATTGTTATTGCCTGAGTGCATTATGAATACTGAACACTTTCTAACTACTGAAGCATTTTATAAGTTTTACGGCCACATTCATTCATTCATTATCTTTGAGAATTCAATGGTTTGCAAGACCTTGGGTTTCCCCGATAATGTCCTGATTACATGTTCCACCGCAGAATAGTAAAAATGATGAACTGCATATAAGCGATCGCATCACACACACACACACACACACACACACACACACACACACACACACACACACACACACACACACACACACACACACACACACACACACACACACACACACACACACACACACACACACACACACACACACACACACACACACACACGCCTATTGTTGACGAATTAAATCACTGCCAATTACAATGTGGCCGTGAGGCTTTATTTTCTTAACAAGGACCGATGGCAATTAATTATGCCAAGTGACTAAAATCAACATCTCACAGACTTCCGTCTAACCACTGCCCATTAATTATATGCGTGCCGTTTGGCTGTATCCTCGTCCCGCAGTGGTGTGAGTGATGTAGCGACAAAAGGTCTTTTAAAAATACAAGATCCATAGTGTAGCATTTTCATCCAGCCAGGTAACTAAAGCTGCGGTTCCACTGCACTTTCTGTGCCGGGGCGGGTTTTCATGCGGTCCGACTGAAAAAGTTGTGGATGGTATGGAAAGAAATCGCAACCACCAGCTACAATTTTCCGCGACCCCCTCCATTGAGGTACCTCGAACCGAGGAACGGCTCTGTGAGGAGAAGCGACAGCGCCACTGTCTGCTGATTGGTGGTGACGACCGCGACGTTCGACTTGCCCAACATATTTAAATATTTCATCTGCCGTAAACCCTCCCGTTGTCGTTTACATATGCCACTTTGCGCTCACTGGTTGATTTGTTAACTGGGTTTATAGAAATGTCGGTTCGCAACACAACATTGCGGTCTTTTAACGAGATACAGACACATTGCGGTACCGTAACGTCCCGCTCCGTCACGTACTGTGCGGTGGAACTGCGGCTAAAACGGTCAGCTGGTAAAGAGTCGGTTAGTCAATAAAGTGTAGCAGTTTTCACACATTTACACAACTTTTTTCAAGTGAAAAAGCATATCTCTTTTTTGCATTCCTGTTTCAGAAAAGTTTTGCATTTCCACGGCAATGGCAGAAATGCTGAAAATGCAGTTTTCATACTGGGTCACTGGGTGCTGTTGTTAAACATTCACACATTATCAATCACTTAACTAAGAGAGTGGAAAGAACAACAACACAAGTAGAAAAAACATATAAATAGCTTCCATTACATATAAGCCATCTACGTAAACTAAAGGGTAAAGCTGTAATGGTAAATAAGCACATTTTCTATTAACAGTCATTCATGTCAGTTGGTTGCAGATGTGGCTGCTGCAAAGAGGTCAGCAAACAATATCGTATTGCAAATAATGTTGTGCAAGACAGAAGCGCACGTACATAAATACACACACAAAAACTGCACATTTTTGCTGCTTGTAATTTCAAGCATGAAACCATTTCTTCCCCTTGCTCGCATAGGAAACACTGTTAAATTATGCCGAGCGCATGCTTGCCCACTCTGACTGGAAGTAGCTGTGCTTTTAGCAAAATGATACACAGGGACATTGAAAGCAAGAGGAAAGCATGGAAATGAAGTAAGCAGACAGGAGGAGGCTGAAGTAAATGGAACTCATGGTAACCAGCTGGTGCTTTATTGTTCTCTGACAACCTTTTACTCTTCAGCACAGGAACAAGTGAAGAACTGCATGGAGGAGTTTTTGTATATCATGGTGTATGTGTGCAAAAAAAAAAAAAAAAAATGTTTGAGACTTGACACACTTTAGTTGACAGTACTTCAGAAATGTATGAATCATATAGGCTGTGTTGAATTATTTGCCCACTTGGATTTTAAGCACTGATAATGAATTAAATCTGTATCACTATTACATCTAATGAAATGTTAAAAAAGGATCTATGGTTTCTAGTCTTTTAATCACAATGACAAAACGCCAGAGAGCTGTCCAGGAGCAACAGAAAACCAAAAACATGATACCAGAAACAATCAGAAAACCTTTTAGGTATTTCTCTGGACATAGAACGAACAGTGCACAATGATAACTAGTACTGTTGTAGTAAAGAAATATCATCTGCCCAAAAGCATAACTGCTAAAGAAAACAAACAAAAGCTCCCTGATGTAGTAGTTAACAACCATTTCTAGTTACAGCTCTCGGCATATTGCCTATAGCAGACCCCTTTTCATTGTCTGTTTTACCAAAGCATACAGTAAACCAATCACTGATGGACACATATAATCAACAACATGCATAAGCAGCAGCCTCAAAAATCAAAGCAAGGAGTTGTTTTCCCATTTCTGCCATTAAATGTACTCCTGTGGTTTGTTTTGACATGTGCCGATCACATTATGAATGAAAGAGGACTTTGAACTACATTGCACTGAATGCAACACTGTGGTTGAACACGATCCCACTTCCTCCGCGGACACACACCTGTGTTATTAGTCAAGCCAACAAAACGCTATTTCATCAAAACAGTGGCAAGCACCAAAACACATGTTCGCAGTTTAAAAGAGTTTGTGGCTCAGTAAAAGCAATCCTGGATGTGCAGTTTACTGTTAATGTACTGCAAAAACATCAATTCAAAACACAAAGAAATGATGGCTTCTAAAATACTTTTACTGCAATTATTCCAAAGAGAATAACCATCAGGTAGGGTCCAGATCAGAGGAGTCTATGAAAGCTAATTTGTGGAAAAACATATTGCAATACATCACTTTGGAGTGTTGGCTTCAGCGTATTGCAACACTTCACCCTCAACCGAGAACACAGGTCAACGCCAGTCTGCCACTACTGAACGGAGGGCACATGAAGGCAAGGTGAATGTTTGCATAAATATTGAATGATGAGCTACAAGCATTCTGCAGTAGGACTCGAGAGAGAGGAAACGCAAAAGAGCTCTCCAGAAATTCTGTACTTGAGTCTGTTTGTGGGTCTCAACATGTTGTACATAAACACACAGTCTAACTTTTGTGTAAAAAAATTAAATAAATAAAAAATAAAAAAAATGTGAGAGAGGCTAATACACTTCCTCTGGCACGGGGAGCATGATGGCATAAAAAGCTCTGAAGATTGCTGAGATATTTCAGTGTGAAACATGATATTCAATGTCAAAGCAGTAGCTTTTAGCAGGGCATGAAGCCAAACCATACATCCAGCAGCACAAAGCAGCAGCAGCAGAAAAGGAAAAGGTGGACATTGGTTTTCTCTTTACAGTGGGCAGTAATAATTGCTGACCTAAATTCAACTGAAAACCTGCTGGAGAGAAAGCAAATGTCTGGCATTGCAGACACTTCTGCATAATTAAAAGAGTTTCAATGTGCCACAAAGATGCGGTGTCACAATGTGGCAGCAGACGAGCCGGAAGGAGATTCAGGATGGATACAAAAAATGCTTGATGCTGCAAAAGGTTAAACAATTTATTCACTGAGGGTCACACATTTTGTGTCCATGGTGGATTTTGTGATTTCTGTTTGGATTTTTAACTTTTTGGGTTGTAATATTTTCAGTAACTTTACAAATCTTGATAAAACAGTTTAATCAAAACAAATTAGTTTGTGTGCAAAAAAAAACCAAAAACTTTGAACGTCTGTGCTAAAAACTAATGGTGTTAAGTCTTCAAAGCACTGCTTAGACATTGACCTTACCCCCCTATGCATGTCGACAAACATTTCTGGGATGAAACTAATAAAAATGCAGATTAAAATTACATATTTAAAAACTGTAAAATAGAACACACACACACACACACACACACACACACACACACACACACACACACACACACACACACACACACACACACACACACACACACACACACACACACACACACACACACACACACACACACACACACACACACACACACACACAAGTCTGTGTGAGGGAGATCAGGATGAATCGCGATCCAAAGGACAATCTCAGCATCTCAGGAGTGAAAACACACACAAATGCACAGAGTTCACCAAAGGATAGAAATGGCAAGAAAGCAGAAAACGCTGCAGTAGACTGGAAGATGTTTTCCTCACCTCAGCTCAACCTTTACGTATGTGTGTATCCATTTATAGGAACATACATGCACCAAAACACATCAAGGAGCATACAAGCAGGCACGGCTGTTCGGTCCCTACAATCAAAAACAATCGGCTGAATGTCACAGAAGCAAAGCTTCAACAAACCCACTTGATATAATTTCCTCCATATGTCACAGTGTTTCCTGAAGGAAATAAAAAAAGCAACAACAACTCACTTAATAAATATTCCAACATCAAAGCACTCTACTGTAGCCTTTAAAACTGCCTTCAACACTCAAAGGTAATACAGAAGATAATTTTAGACACACACAAACAGTGAATGAAGAATGCTCTGCCATACTAAATATGTTCACAACATTACAGGCGCACATCCATTGATTCAAGTTCCTAATCATGATATTGCTATGTTTGCTATGAAAAGCGAAGGACATGTTCATACTGTAGATATGACTATAGTCCACGCGGAGCCCCGACACCCCTCCCTTGGATTTGCAGCAGATTCTTGACGTGCTGAAGCTTCAAGCTCACCAACACTCTTTGGTTTCTGTGCTGCTACTTCTTTTTAAAATCCCACCAAAGATTTCTATTGGACGTAAGTTTTAGAACATTGAAGAAAAAATATCTGAATGAAGTTTAGGTTAACTTTGGTAACGATCATTAGACTTTCTGCCAAGGCAATGATCACAACAATATTGCGACTTCAGAACTTCCATTTATGCCTCAAGGGCATCATCTCCTACTTCACAACATCCTGGGTTTTCTTTCAAATCAGACACAAAATCAACACGACCAGCTACTGCAACAGAAAAAAACCCAAAAAACATTCAAAGACAGCAGAAGCTACTCCCATGTGCCATTTACCAGATAATTCTGTTCATATCCCAGATACACCATTTTAATATTCAGGTTGTTTCATCTCACCTCCCTATAAAACTCCTTCCCTTTTCTTAATCTAACTGATCTTGTATGCCTCAGTTAAGTTATTGTTACACTGATGTGTGACTTTTCGCGCCTGATCATGAGATCAGAAGCCCCTGGCTGCTACTTCCAACCTCTTGTTTAAAACCCCCGACACCGTGTTTTGTTTTGCTCTGGTGTTGGTTTGTTTTAGTTTGCGTTTCCTTTCAGATGTATCTTGGGATCTGAGAATTGTTGGTACGATTCCCTTGACTCATCTATTCGCCACTCCAAGTCTCTGGGGTGGAGAAAAATGTCCCCATCCAAGATTATTTTTGTTAAATAACCATGATAGTTTCAGTCAACTCCTCCTTGTGTTCTTCTTCTTTGATGAGGACTCATAGGGTCACACATGCGATCGAATAACATCCATTTTTCATGAAATACCAGTAACTCAACCAATAACTACGGGCAGCCGTTTGTTAAATTGTTATATTTATGCACAAATTTGGTCTGTATTTCCATCCAATCAAGATATTAGAAGAGAAAACCGGGATCAAAGTGTCAGACCGTACGTGTAAATAAGACAGCGGCTTCATTTACGATGACATCGCTCCTCCAGCGCTGATGAAGCAGACAGGGTCTGAGGCACAAATAAACATGAGGCCAATTTGCTCGAGGCAATGAGGAAACACTAAAGCAACAGTGGTCATTCAGTTTTTATCTTACGTACTTCTTCTATATAACATAATAGACCATCTAATATAGTTCATCTGGGGCAGACGGAAAAACAGACGGACAAACAGATTCATCAGCGTTCCCACACAGCAACCGAGGCATTTAGCATTTAGCATAAAGAGTTTAAACGAAACACCCCCCCCCCCCCCCCCCCCACACCTCTTCCTCTACCTTTCTCTTCCTCCCTCTACCTGAACCAGGGTCTGTTTTTTTGCCAATTACCCAAATCAAGGTTTGTATCTCCCCACCCCATCTATCTCTCTGTCTTCCCTCTCCTCTCCTCTACCCCCTCACCCCAACCGGTCAGCAGAATGCCACCACCCCTGAGTCTGGTTTCTGCAAAGGTTTCTTCCTGTTAGAGGAAGTTTTTCCTTTCTACGGGCGCAAATAAACCTGCTTGCTCGTGTGAATCCGTTGGGTTTTTCACTTTTCTCTGTTAAAAGCACCTAGAAATGCCCGTGTTGTATTTGGTGCTGTAAAAATACAGTTGAATTGAATTGAATCAGACAATTTCTTATCCATATGAAACTTTTTTCCCTTTTATAAATGAATTACATTCACAACAAGTTTGAACATGCAACTCACTGCCAGAAGCTTTCAGAGAAATGAATGATGGAACACAGTTCTTTTAATTAATGGTTTAGTAAAATTAGTTCCACCTTTAAGTGCTTCAAACATTTCCAGAGCCATTCTGATCATTTGCAAGACAAGTGATTGCCACGTGTTTATTAATCATAGAAAAATGAGTGACTCAATTAAAGCATTTAAAAGACAGCAGAGAACCTAAACCAAGTATAAATATCTCAGGACTCATTTTTTTCTTTCTGCATGAGCTAAGACATGACATACAGGCCCCCTGGTTTATTACAGTTCATATACTGTGAGCCACACTTAGGTATCGCCCACCTCTTAAACATGGACGGAGTAAAACCTTCAGTTACTATTTAAAGTAGCGAAATGATAGAAATTCAAAGCACGAGTAAGTTGTTTTGATAGTCATCTAACTAAATGGATTCCTGTCAAGATAGAAACATGTCAGAGTCGATCAGACGCAGTTCAGAAGATTACAGTGACTAATCAATCAGCCGTTTGCATTGCACGTAGGCATTGATGTGATTAATCAACATGTGGTTAAAAATGAAAATGACATGAGTTATTTCCAGACTGCACAAGTTGAAGACAAACAGCTCAATCACTCACAATCAGCAGAATGTGGAGAACTACTCCTAGCACAAAATCAGTGTTGAAGTTTTGTAGTTACAAATTCAACTTGAAAACATTAAATATCATGTCTGTCAACCTGAACAAAACACGTGTAGGCTATTATCTTTAACATGCAGGACAACTTGACATAAAACACGCCTGTGGTTCAAAGGCAAATAATTGTGCAAAATGTTGTTCAGGATTTAATATTGAAGCTTTTCTATGGCTTCATTGCTTGTCAGTTATTAATTTCTGAAATGTTACCACCTAATGCTTGCCTACAAATCCTATTAATGTCCATGTGTAAAACGAATCAGGTCCCCATAAAAGCATCAAATACTGACACGAGGGCATTACCAGTGCGGCTTCCTGTAAAACCATCAAAAGATCCATTTTACACACTTGTCATTATGGCACGCCGCACACACAGAGAACACACGTCATGTCACCGCATCTGACAAAAGCTGACCTGTGACTGATATGTCCAAGTGTGTGGCGAACATATCATCATCCCCCTATGTGACACGGTGGTAGACAGGTTAATGATCAGTGCTATCATCACTGTCTGTTTTGGCAGCTCTCTGCCTCACGCTCATCACATCTTATTACCACTGCCAATCACAAGAGTGAGCACTACCAATTTCACCTTTCTATCAAATGAGCAGCACAAAGGGAGGACATCATTTTTATCAACTATGATGGAAGAGAAAAAAAAAAAAAATTGCTCCAGAGTGAAATTCACCTTTAATGGTATCTGGAAGGTCCTGGAAAATGCCACAACTGAAATCGTTCTTCATGATACTCGGGGACAAGGATTCAAGGGTGGATAGCCTGCTTTAGGTTCATCATTTGCGTCAATAAAGTAAACAAATAAGCAAATTAGAAGAGAAAGTATTTGGAGCTTTAGCCTTATTCTGGTTAGTTTTTTTGCATTGAGGCAGTTTCTATTTACTGCTCACAACTGACCTATATCCGAACTGTGTTGTGACGGTGTGAACGTTGGAATTCCAGTTTGTGCGCACCAGACCCCAATTTTATGTGGTACTAAATAAGATCTGTATTTGATGTCTTTCAATACGACCACTGCCTTGCATGCGACTTCCACATCATTGACATGAGACCGACGTCACGAATGCGCTGGAGGAAGCGCCGCCACCAAAATGTTCAAGGGCGTGCTCTCTTTGTTCCTCAATCTCCTTCTACGTTCCCTTGTCATTTTGTTTATATTTTGTCGGTTCCTTTTACACAACTACTTGAAAATGGATATACACGCGCTGACTGGTGTAGCATCCGTATTTATTGTTGTAAACATCGTACTCTTATGTACATAAGTAGTCAAGAATCATAAAAATGACAAACATTGAACAACTGATTAAAAATGCATTACGACGCACACTACAAAAATTACCACCATCATCATCCATAATGATAATTGTGTGTACTCATTCTTAATTTAACAAAATATACACATTGTATGTTTTCACTTCAACAGTTCTCATTGAGGAGCTGCTGCATAGGAGTAGATAAAAACAAACACTGAGCTTTGTGATGGAATATTGGATAATCCATATGTACATTTATATGTCAGAATCAGAGTACGAGTTCCTTTCAGTGACGTTGAACTTCGTAAATGTCAATATAATTCATCATCCTTGACTCGTCGAGGATTTGAAGACGTTTATTCAAGGTGGACTAATGAGACTAAAAAAAAAAGTAAAACCCTGACCTCAACCTTTAATCACCAAATGCTACTTTACCTGATTTCCATTTATCTTTCAGTGATTTATCCTTCCCTCAATTTGAAGAAGCAATGCTATCCGAGCAAAAATGAGAAGCATGGACAACCTGTAAGCAAACTGCCTTCAGCTGTCACTGGTGCAAATGAATGAAAACACACTAACACAGGATGGCACATTGAGGTCGAAGACACAGTATCTAAATCTAGATGATGATGCTATCATGATTGTTATCGTCTCTCCTCTACTAATAAGAGGTGTTATGTGACAGTAATGATGTATAAGAGTAATCTTTGATCATATCTTATTGGGGATTTTTTAATCATGAGAAACATCATCGATTTAAATATATTAGCATTGCAGGCGACGCTGAACTTGGCAGCCTAATCAAGGTAAAGCGACTCACGGGACTGCTGGCATTTGAAACATCATTCAAATCCAAGCTGCACGGTTTCTTCCTGAATTTGCATGAGCTGTTACTAAAACACATGTGAACTTTTGCCCCCATCAACAAAACTGCCTGATAATCTTCTCTCTGACTTGGCAATTAGCTCAGTCCTTGACCTGGTAGAGAGAGGAGCGAGAGAGAGAGGGGAGAGAGAGAGAGAACACAGGATGTGGGCATGTCAGTGTATCGGACTGGGAGTGCCAGTGGAGCTGTGGGATGCAGAGATCTCTGCGTCTGGCCTTTACTGAGTGCGCGCCGAATGAACTCATCAATATTCATTGACCTGCTCTGGCTAATGTCCCCAGCGACGGGCAGAATAAAGTTGCAGAGGTCGCACACTTCACAAGGCAAGAGGGAGGCAGATAGAGCGAGGGAGAGAATGAGTGATGCCGTGGAATTGAGCAGGAATTGTAAGAGAGAGCAGGTTTCAGACGAAATGAAAGCAAAGAGAAGCAAACTGCAAAAGGGCAAAGCCTCGGGGCCTGCAGGGGGTTAGGGAGTTTATTATGACTTGAAAGTGATCACATAAAACATGCAGTGAAAACATAAGTGCAAAGATAAAGACACACGCAAACACACCTGTACAGAGCAAACACACACACACACGCACACTTGTGTATGCAAAGTGTGACATGACAACAGGAGAGCAATGAGAAATAAATATCACTTTTCTAACCTCTCCCTCTGTTCTGGATGCTTTTCCTCCTCCCTGTAGTTTGTGGTGGATCTACATTGTAAAACATGACACTTGAGTATACATGATGGCACACGTCTCATGAGGGGAAGAAGACGAAGATAAGAGGCGGGGGAGCTCAGAAGTGAAAACACAGAAGAGGAGTGGTTCCAAAGTAGAAGTGGATCAGTGTTGGGAGGAAAGAACAAGCTCGTACCTTAGAACCATCTTGACACGCATCTCCTTGACATGATGCCACAGTGGCACACATTAACATGACACACAGACTATCAGCTGCCTCTCTGGTATATTTGAATATTAAACCCGTTTGTGCCGGGACTCCGATTTCTCCTTAATCATGCATGCATGCATATAAGGGCCCATGAATATTCAAGTAGCGAGGGAGGCCAAGGTGAAAGGACGAACGGCACTAAGTGATCAGCACGTTGGTGTAGGTGTAACTCCACAGCTGAACATGGAAGCATACGTACAATTAAGTGCAGAATCTGTTACATGTTTCAAATGTGAAATTAAACTTGATGTAGTCCAAATTCAAATGCAGGTGACGGCCCTGGACGAACACACTCGCACACTGTTAACGTGAAGCTTTTACCTGCTGATACAAAGCAGCAAAGAACAACAACAAAAAAAAGATAAGTCGCACTCCAGCTTCATCTCAGATTTTACCGTCTTTCTCCTTCGCTCTTATCGGGCACTTTGCTGCCCACTCCTATCACTCCAACTGTCCTCAGGCTCTTTCCTCCGTACTTCTTTTCTTGTCTGTCTCCATTTCAACGTCCCGTGTCTTCTTGTTTATTTTATTGTGCTGCCTCCTCTCTGGTGCTTTTTTGACTGAATCATCAGCAATCCCACTGAGTTGACAGCGTGCTGTGGCTCTTCTCTCCTGGCTCCCGAGTTTAAAACTAAACATAAAGTGTTCACAGGGAGCATAAAGAAAAAGCTGCCAAAATAAGCGGAATAACAGTGGGGACTTGGCTATCATGACAGTGACCCCTGATCTGTTGCATTAGACTCTGTCCATAAGATAACTTTCTCGACCCCATCACATTTATTATTTATCTACTCAGGGAAAGGCTCCTCTCTCGCTCTGTTCTCGCTCTGTGCAGCCCTCTCCCTCCAGTCTGAGCTCATTCACTTTCATCAGACGAATCTCTCTCAGCTTTTCTCGTTTGGGTTTCGACTCACTTCTGCAAAGCTAATTCATTAAACACAAACCTTGGACTTCCCACAAAGTTATCTTCCACTTATCTAGTTTGTAATTTGAGGCTGCATAGTGAAGGAGTGGTTAGGATTCCTGTCCTATAGCAGGAAGGTCACCACTTCAAGGTTGGGATTGGAGGTCTTCCAGTGTGGAAATTCGATGTTTTCCCTGGGCAGGTGGGTTTTTGTCCCTGTACAGCTGTGGATGGGTGTGTGATTGTTTGTCTCTGTGTTTTCCCTGTGATGGCATGACGACCCCGTCCAGGGTATAAACTGCCTTCGCCCATCGTCAGCCGAGATCGGTTTTAGTGCACCGTAACTCAATAAAGCGGTACAGACGATAGATGAAAACTGCACCAACAGCAACTTCCTTCCATCTGACAAAACATGGCGTGTGTGTGTATTCCTGTCATATCAACAATGTCGTTACGACAAAACAGTTTGCCATCCATCTGTGTGTTTTATTTTGTATTCTGCTATGTTTTTTTCTTGCTAAGGCTAATCTTACTGCCATATTGTTGTACAAATTACAAAAGACCATCATATTTATATTTACATCAAGAAAAGAAAGCATACAAGGACAAACAAACTTAATTGCTAACAAAGATATTGTCCGAGGCATGCACTCTTTTGAAAACACTCAGCTTTTAAATACTTTTTAGTGGAACCTGCATGTGGTCTCCATGTCAACACAGTGAATTGATTTGAAGAGCTCCGTCTGCCTGTGTATGCATATGCATGCCTTAATAACAACCCTGTATATATTATACGGTGTGCAAAAACAGTGACGATTTATAATTTTCTGCTTAATTGGTGCATACACAATGAAAATCAACACCTCACCTATAAATGGAAGTGAGAAATGAAGGAGGGAAAAAGAAAGACGGAGGAACTGCTGGAATACTATAAGTGGATGATGAAATGATGAGGGCAAAAAAAAAATCAAGAGTGGGAACAACACGAGTACATGTGGTGATGAAAAAATGGCAAATAATAAAAAAAAATGAACATAACGTATTCACCCAACTTCTATGTCTAAATATCTTTTGTGTGACATACCTCACCTTGTGACTGCAGTGCAGTTAGAACATCCACAGTTTGGGGCGAAGTGGTGGAGTTTCATGTTCTGTCTGTGTAATACATTTGCTTTCTGGGTAAACCACTTATCTGCCAAAGTTCATAAACGTAGATTAGAGGCTTATTGTTGACTCGAAATAGTCGTATGGGTCTGCTGAGTCTGCTGGGATTGACTGGAGTCCACATAAACCCAATCTCTGCTTCGACTCATGAGGTATGGAGGTGAAAAATGGCCACTTGAGTGTTTCTGCACATCCAACCTGTTAGGGCTGCCCAGTCCCTCAACCTTGAAGCACCTAATGACCCTACTAATAAAAGAATAAAAGTGGAAACAACCTAATCGTATGGAGTAAGACATTTGAGATACCAAATCATTTTTTGTTGAAGTGAACTTTAAAGTTAGCAGTGAACACACATCTTTCACATCCCTGGGGGAAATCCTGTATCCAAAACATTTGATCAGCAGATTGATGTATGGATGTGCAACAACTTGAGAAGAACGGCCTCTGGCTGTCGCAAATGCTGAAGCATAAAAAGGACATTGACATTTTGAAAGGTGAAATGATAAAAAAAAAAAAAAAAAGGCCTGGGGAAAAGTCAAATAGGGGCAAGGTCAGGTTGCTGCCGTCATACAACTTCACAGTCGGCTCTCCTTCGCTTGGCTCATCCATATTAGTTAGACGGTGCACTGGAAGGCCAAACAGCACAGCACCAAAACACTGTCACAGCCAATGATCCATGACACTGACGGGGGAAGAGGGGCTTGTAGCATTAATCACTGATCACTACTGATGGGCTCAGATGATACATTTTCATTGCACCCTTGTCCCAAAGCTGTGCAACACTCCGAGCCAACACAGGTGTGGGGTCCTTAATGCAATGACCCGGGGCTCATGTGCGTGCATTTTGTTATAAGCCTTTCGTAGCCATTAATGCTCGCGCTGCCATGGGATTTAGAACAGTAATTAGCATCTTCACGGAACAAAATCAAGGCCACCGCAGAGATGGCATTACACTAACAAGCATGAGCACTAAGCGCGCATGCA
The DNA here is from genome assembly GCF_963422515.1 of Blennius ocellaris. Lineage (NCBI taxonomy): Eukaryota > Metazoa > Chordata > Actinopteri > Blenniiformes > Blenniidae > Blennius > Blennius ocellaris. Next base: position 15,825,150 of record NC_137667.1, on the reverse strand, counting down.
GAACACGCACGCACAGCCACACACATTCGCTTTCTAATGTCACCTCTTTGTCTTTAAAATGTCACAAATAAGATATCCATAAGTATAATGTTGTTAGCAACATAAAGGCCAAATTCCCAATATACACAAAGACAGGCGCACAGACAAAACAGGCCCTCCGATCTTGACGGTGGTGACATTTGGATGCTCTGCTATTACGACTAATCATTCAAAATTAAGTCACAAAATCTATTCCTGGCTTCACCTCTCACACCCTCTAAGCCGCTCCTCCCGTATCACGTCGCTCCCTCCTCCACGCTGCCTAAATGTCAGCATTTCAATTGGGCTCGTTATTACTTTCCTTTTTAGGTTCCTCCGTGGCTAAGTAGTGTGTCAGGATGCCGAGGAAGGGAGGGAAGATGATGTATCTGAGTGGTGAGTGGAATATCCTCCTCTTTTTCAGTATCATCTCTGCATCTTGGTCCCCCTTTATATCTTTTATCCATCATTATCCCACTGCTCTCTCACCGTTTCCTTCTGATATATCATCGCCTGGTCCGTGCGAGGCAGCGGCTGTGAATCACACAGTGGCCTTTCCACTGACACGGCCCGGCCTGACCCAGTCTGGACATAACCGGGCCAAACAACATCCATCATGACAGCGTCGGTCTGCTTCCATCACATATTGGCCAAATGGATTACGTCCGTGTATTCGCCTGGTTTTACATTCACAGTTTGTTTGGATGTTTATGCAAAAACATGCAGAGTGGAGGTAAAGACAAAACAAAACAAAACAGATCACAAGGCGTCTCTGATCCAAGCACAGTTTGTGAATCTGAGAATGTCCTCCTTTACTGTGAACGAGGTGTGCACCAAACACAACAGGATTACGCCAATCAGATCTGTGGGATGCACAGTGTGTCAATGAAACAAAAACCGTCCAGTTATTATCCAGAAAAACAAAGAAAGCTGTGGCGTAAATAACCTCGGCGCTAAATCCGTGGTGATGATCACAGACGCTTTACTCTGTATGTAAATTTGACCTCCAAATCATCCGGGCAAAGATAGCTTGGGTATCAGAAAACACGCAGATAAAACAGCTGATAAAACACTTTTATGAAGTCAGTATATACAATGAGCGCACAGTGTGAAAGGGCTGCTTGTAGTGACAAACGACAGCTAATTATATTCTCAGTCTGCAGGTACTTTACAGCAGAAAGCTATAATGACTTGGATACCCTGGGCCTCAATTGTTTTTCATTAGTTTCAGTGCTTTAACTCTAATCTTTCCTGTTTATAAAAACAGTCATTACCCGATGAACACCAAAAAGCACAGCGATGCGGACGCCAGTTGTCAGTTTAACTGTGGAACATTTAGCTGCTAAAGAGGCTCACTTTTCACTCAGACCTTCGACACAGAAAAGAGCCGAAATGACAGTGAACGCCAGGCTCAACAATTGTTGTGTTGCCAGAAACACGACTTCAAATGAATACTAATGACGCTCACCGTCTGATGGATTTGAAAATATATGCTCACAAGTTCAACGTATCAACTTCGAAAGTGATATTAAAAAAAAAAAAAAAAAAAAAAAAAAAAAAAAGGGCAATATGTCTGTGTTGTCTTTAGAGCTGGTTTGAGCTGAACCAGAGAGGGCTGGAAGCGTTGCTGCAGCTTCAAAGGGACTGTTTTTCTTTACAGAGGGCGGGGGGGGGGGGGGGGGGGGGGGGAGTGGTGCATTCGTTTGTACCCCGAGCCCCGTGGTTATAGGTGTGAGAGCGAGAGACAGACACAAACAGGTGAAAGCATGCATTATGAACAATACACAGTGATGAGCAAGCGACCTGCAGCGTTCGCCTGCCATAGCGCGGTACCAAGTTGACGACACTTCAATGTCGAGATGTTGTTTGACATTTCGCAAACATGTGCACGTTAAGTTTTTTTGTGGAAAATAATTACGAGGTCGATTAGATTATCTCAGCGCAAAGCCGAAAAGCGTAGGGAAACACCGAGTGGCTTCAACCAAATCTACGAGCCAGCCCCGTGCTGAGCTCATTAATTAATACAATATCTCTCATATGTTTGATTTGTTACCTTCAGGCAAAGCCTGGCTAAATAACTCACAGCCCTCACGCTCGGCTCAGGTAAGCGTTTCCTTCATATTTATAAGTGTTAACACCCGTGGAGATCCACAGTAACTTGCAATGTTTCTACAATAAATCCATACTGGGGAAAAAAAGAAATGTATTACAAAAATCAATGGATTTTCTATTAACTTGTGCTTCAACCAAAACAAGTTCACATTAATATTTAACATGTCCATTGATTAAGAAACTATAGAAATGGTGCAAAATCACAACATTATTATTCTTATTTATCGATTTCCAATTTTTCTTAAAAATCCTCATTTTCTGGGGATTTTGGGAGAAAGTATAAACATAATTCATCAATTACAGTTTATCCAGCCATTGTGTATTTCAGCATATGGAACAACTGGTTGTGATCTTGAATATGAAAAATGATGTGATCAACTTAATTTCTTCAAGTTGTCTTTTAGTTGACAAATGAAGTACTTATTTTTATTGCTCATTTTTGGCATCATTTGAAATATTATTTGCTATTAAATAACTAAAATAAACTTTTATCTTAGAAGTTTTTAAAAACATTTTACAGTAATGCCAATAATGAGAAAAAAAGAAAGAGAAAGGCAACCAATGAGAAAAAAATACATACAGTATAAGGCAAGGTGAGTTGAGGACAACATTTCGAAGAACAAAACACTGAATGGATGCTGTATTTAGTGATTTTAAATTGCATGTTACATCGAAATATTCAAGCTTCTCAGCACATGGAAGTGTTCCAAGAGGACATGAAGTGCTACGCGTGAATAGCAGTGAGCATTTATCTATTCTGCAGCCGTCTTTGATCAGAGACGACAGCCTTAATCAGACGGCTTTGTCAAAACAGTGGCGAAAAAAAGAGAGCGATGAGACAAACTCCAACTTATACGACTGGCATCACTTTCACACACAAACTCTGCCGTGACAGCATGGTTGTCATGGAAATCACAGCGGGCAGCCTGCTTGTGTGTACACCGGTAATATGTGCACACTGCAATGAAAGGCTGGGAATATGCAAGAGTATGTAAGACAGATAGAGTAGTTTTACGTCGGCGTGTGTTTGTCTCGCGGGTAGCCTGCAGGGAGACAGTCGGTAGGGGGTCTTGCTGATTAGCGAAGGGATCAGTGGGACAGACGGGGAACAATACCAATGTCTTTCTTTTTCTCCTTCTCCCCCGTCGTCCATGCCAGCGTTTGACTTTCTACTCAGCGAGCGCTACTTATCCCTTCTACCACTTCTTCTATTTCATTTCAAACGAGGTCAGACAAGGGCAAGGCCGAGTCTCCGGCAGTCTTTGAAGCAACTTCTTACACTGTTTATGAGCGGTACGAGCCTCAGCCAACATGATTAATGAACAACTGCTTTCAAGTGGATGATTTACAATATGGACACTCGATCCAATTGCAAGGGAAAATTTTATAAAAATTAACAAGTTTGTGCGTGGGTTTTTGTTTTGTGTCACTATCGATATGAACACAAAAAAATTCCAGCTAACAAAAACAACAGAACATTTCCAGGCCTTGGGTTGCTTCGGGGACGAGAGAAAGTGGCTTTTCACCTGAAATGAGCTTCACTCGTACAGCGAGGCTTCTTTTTGAAGATTAATTAACAGATCCCAGGATTGTGCTCTCCTTCAAGAGTGCACGTGTGTCCCTGCTCCTGCATGTGTGAGTGTATTTCATCTGCCAAATGTCGGGAGTGCACCCTATTAGTTAAAGAGTCCGGGCCCACACACCTGTCTACCTGCGCTGACAATGGCCCACGGCAGCGCGCATACATTTACACTTTAATTAACCAGCCGGAGCCATTAATTAGTCAGTCAGATAACTTAATGATGAGCAACTGAACTGTCGACAAGACCTCAGAGGCGTTTCGAAGTTGGTGACTAAGGTTTTAGGAATGCTTTAAATCAGGGGTGTCAAACATTTGGCCCACCACAGACTCCAAGCCTCAGGGCCATGGTGTCAGGGTGAGTTTGTAAAAACATGCATTAAGCAGCCGATGTCAGATTTATGGACATTTTACTGGATTTTGCACCAGAAGATATCGTCAAAAGAGGCTGTATGTTGAGACCGGAGTCGTTTTCTGTTGAAATTCTTTGGTTTTGTGAAAATATAGACATTTCAAATGTAATTTTTTTATTCAAAGGTTATAATGGCACTATTATATCAGTCCGGCCCACTAAAATTGGACTATATGTGGCCCCTGAACTAAAATGTGTTTGATACTCCTGATTTAAAAAGTTGTTTTCCATTGTTCTCAAACAAGTTTTAGTCGGATGGCAAAGCTTCATACAGGATTTTTTTTCCCCTTCTCCCATTTGTATAACCTTGTACAGTTTGTGATAAACTAAATGCATCCAATGCATTCATCCAAAAGCCTCAAGTGCTTTTTACCCTGAAATTCTCTTTGATGCACCGATTGTGCTTCATGTCAAGTGTGGAAATTATATTCGTGAGTTTCATATTTCATGTGAAACGCAGAACAAATATTTAACCTGTCAAATGGAGACACTTTCAAAGATAACGACAATTTATAAATATAGTTCTGCTGCAGAGTTCTAACAATAGTGACAAGTGAAAAATACCTTAACAATATCCTACGTATCCCTTCAACTTTACAACAACAGTTTTATCTCTCTGAGCCGATAATCTTCGATAATGGAAACGTATGTCAGCATTCACATATTTCATTATGGGAGTTAATACTTGATACATCCTCTCAGAATTGTAGCCTCCCATTCCAAGCTCTTCAGCTCTTCAGTTCTTCCACCGTTCTTATCAATTCTTGTCTCAAGCATCCAAATGATGACAAAATAATGTTCTCACTCAGTTAGAGACTGGGCTTGGAGACCATACCCTGTGGAGAGTTTATGTTTCAGACAAAAAATAAATGCCAATAGATTGTGGTTGTCTCTTTTTCTGTTTTGAGTCCTATGATGGACTGGTGACCCGTCCAGGGTGTATTTTGCCTTTCAAACATAGACAGCTGGGATCGGCTCCAGACATGCATAACACGGGATGGAAAAAGTTGTATAGACGATGGAAGAAAAAGCTCGAAAAAGCAGGTGTAGCCTGACAAAATATTTTAATCAAACCTGGATATGCAAGACAGGCGGGTTAGACAAAGCGCTAATAAGGATTAATAGTTGGGTGGATGGAAAACAAACGTCTCAAAGACATCCAAATGCTCTCTCACCTTGAGGAGATTAATGACAAGAGTTTTCATTTCAGTGTGCTTTGGATTTATGTTATTTTCTTTCAGGTAATGTATAATTTCCACCTTGGCAATATGCTGTTTGATATGTCATCGATGCATTGGTGCAGTACCTCTCTGTCTTTGAGAACAGCCCGGGTCCTGTAGAGCAGCAGGAGTCGCACATCACTGTCGCCCAGGCTGAAGTTACTCTCGAGGATCTGCAGCACACTGATGCGAGGGCGCACAGGCAGAGACGCGTCGCCGCAGAATGGACGCAGCCACGCCAGGAGGTCATCTGAAGTCACCGCGTTGTCACTGAGGGAGCGCCGTGAGAACGACACCAGTCACAGTGAGGCAGAGATAAAGAGACAGAGATTGAGAGATAACGTGGAGAGGTCATTCGAAGAAAAAGTTAGCAAGTAGTTTAGTTTTCCTTCCAAGAAAGGGCACAGATTTGCTGAGCTGATGAAAGACTATTCGCGCAGTCATAACATTCTTGACAATAACAGATATCAATATTATATCTACTATTATAGTGATAATATCAAGATGATGATGAGATAGGCAGCGGTCATAGTTTCTACCATATCATTTTTCCTAAAATGTTTTTCATTGTCCGAAATACTCTTGATAAATATGTATTTTAGACAAGCAGTCATACAAAATATCCTGGGGTGATTGTATGTTTTTCCTCTGTTAAAGGTTGAAAGGTACTATTTTCTATAGTCTCATTCAATTTGCTGAGCAGCATCGTGTGATTGGTAGAGATGAGTAGCCTGTGGACACACCGAGATAAAAACGAAGTAAACTTTGTATAATATGGACGCCTCGAAAGACACATTATATCTCAAAACACAATGTAAAGAATGTTAAAGACAAGTTTGATTCAATACTTTATTAGCCAAGTGTCTTGAGATACGTTACGGTTTTTGTCTACTGTTGTAGTGAAGTTAATATCCAATATCTTCATCTTCCTTTGTGTTATAGCAAGAATAAACCAAGGTAAAAGCTACAAAGCTTTTCTTTTGAGTTATTCATTCAAACATTCGTACAGAATAATGAACCAAGATCACACTAAATATGGATCAGTGGTTAAACGATTTTACCATGGCTAGAAATAAAAAGTACCAATGTAACAGTGCCTATGTGCATAACTATGGAAACAAGTGATTTAGAGTCATTTCCATCACAGAATTAGTATTTGCCTTTTTGTTTACTGATGTTGTAAAACAATTGATTAGGGCAGATCTGGAGCCATTGAAATGTTGTTCTCCTGCAAAAGAAAGGGAGACCAACCTGCTATCACACAGGCTGGCAGGTGCCTTTTGTTGATTTCTCCTAATTTATTTATCAGGCATTTTACTGACATTTGACACTCCACAGGTATTAATTTCAGAGCATGAATAGAATTGAAAAGGCAGAGTATAATGAGAGTGTGATGCCGTTTTAGGAGCGCATTTGCCACTTGTGATTTATTGTGCTATTTATTTATTTATGAGTTCAGGCATCAAAACATTTAGTTGGATGATGAATAAGTTTTATAATAGGGCACTTGAGTTCAAGGGACACAAGTTTCTCATCACAAAGCAGATTTGTACGAGTGCGTGCCTGGACACAGGTAACCTACCCAGTCTGCACATTGTTGTGCACAGCGGTCACCATGGCCTCCAGAACTCCAAGGGGTTGTGGGTAATTTGTCAGGGCATCCAAGTCTCCACTGAAAAAAACAAAAAAACAAACCACATCGCCACAGTCATCTTACATGATGCCCTAATTAAGATAAGATTTTCAAATTACCACAATGTCAAGGGACAACAGCTGAGGAAAGGAAGGGAGGAAAAAAAAAATCAAAGGCTTTGTTGGTTAAAAATGTGTCTGGCAGCGATTCAATGTTTAAAGCAAATGCAGCTTTGTAAAAATTAACCATCGTGAAATTGTTTTAGGTCCTGGAGACAAGATGTAAGAGAAAAACATTTATATCTGTCTCCAACTTTTACAGCCTCACGGGCAGAGGATGCTGGGAATTTAGGAGAATATATAATTTACTTAACACTGAAAAAAGCAGGCTTTTTTTTCCTGATGAGGTGTAAATTAGATTTAAAGGCGAATAACTAGTATTTGAGCTTAAAAGGGCAACTGGAAAGTAATTTTTGTATTTTCCAGTTCTGCTGCTGCTGTGTACATGCGCATGTGTACTGTATGTTGCAGGGCCATTTATCACGACGTGAGAAAGGTGGTCGGAAAAAAAAAAAAAAGGTGATTTCCCCAGACTCGAGTCCAAGTTGCATCTGAGATAGAGTCCAAGCATACACACAAACACAAAGACTTGGCCCATACATTTCCTGCCCCGTCCACAGCCACATGCATACACTCAGGCACCACATACAAATGAGCTGCCGAGAAAAGACGGTGCAGCATTTTCTTTATTGCATTTTACCACTTACATTTTCCCTTCAAACACAGACCAGTTATGACAGATACAAAAGATGGCCATTAGCAAGAGGCTCAGGTATAAGCCTGCTGCAGCAGACTGAAGGCTCTGGGAGCCAAAAACAAGGCTGCCTCATTCATACCTGCCAAACACAATGCTTCAAGAAAACCCTGAAAAAGCATGCACGCGCACGCACACACTGAATACGGTCCCGTGCGTGTGCAGAGTGAGATCTGCAGGAGAACAGCTGTATGAGGCTGCATTAATTAAAAAAAAAAATGAAAATGATGATCAGAGAAAGGGCCTGAGCGTGCAAATGCAAGAATGTGTGGACACAAATACAAATGAATGTCTGTGCATGTGCAAACGCATTTATGTGGAGTGAGTGTGTGTGTGTGTGTAAATACAGGTGCCATTTATCTGTACTATGCACCATTGAGCAGCTATAAAACAGCAGGAAATGAGGCAGGGATATAATCAAGGCGATTGGTGCTCATTTATCAAGCCAATCTCGTGGCCTGATGATATCTGGTTGGTTTGTCAGTTTAAGCACTTGATACTTTAGAGGGCAAAAAGGACGAGGAGAAAATGCTGCCGTCAGTTCGTACCAATTCAAGCCAATTAAAGCAAGTTACTGGAACATGTTCAGCAAGCCGTTTCTTTTAATCTTGAAAATATTTTTATTTTATTTTTGGGATGTTGAATCGTGCAGCGTCCGAGTATTTGCCCCGTCCCTAAATGCAGCGGCTCTGCAGGCGTGTCGAGTTGAATCATCTCAGCCTTCCCTTTGAATGCTGGGAGCAGGAAAACACCAATAAAATGCTGTGAGCCCAACTCCCACAGGCAGCTACTGTGGATTCAATTCAACACTTCAGGCATTTGTTTTGACAGTGTTCTTTCCACCAACATGCTGAGCCCAAAGTGGACCAATATACAGCATATTTTCAGTTAACAGCCAACAAAGATCAGGCCGTAGGTGTGTGTTCAGGTGGCCTTCAGGATTCTGTACTATGTTGTGTAAAGCCTATCTTTTAGGAGGATATGGATTTTCCTCCTATCTAGTAGTAAATAAAATATCCAAAGTATATATATGTATGCAATCTGATGAGACAAGTATAAAATAGGAAAATTGCGAATGATAATGTCTACAACATTTCCAAATCCTCAATATTTTGGTCATTGAGTCACAGTGGGTGGAATGTTCATATAGCGCATTCCGCATATACTGTACAACGGTATAATTAGTTCAGCACTAACCCATTATTAACCCTTTTTAGGAACCACTCAGGGGGCTACCAGTGTGCAGTGCAATGTATGATTAATAACCAAGGGGAAACAATAGCGAGATCTGCAAAAATAATAATTACCGGGTACAGGTTGTAACCCGAGTTTTGTATATTTACAACTCGATTATCCTCAAAACCTGCAGCAGTTACAAAAAAAACAACTCCATGGCTCATGATACAGCAACAAGCTGGTCTCTGTGTTAATAAGTGTAAAACGAATAAATATCCTGCAGTTTTTCTTCATGCAACTTATGACATATGACAAACAGCTTTAGTCACCATGGTAACCAGCCACACAGCATTGAGTCTACTGTGTCTATTATACATTTAATTACCATTCTTATGTACTGTTCTGATGACCGCAGCCAATAGAATGGTGCAGGATGCATACCATCCAAGGATTCAAACGCAAACAAAAAAAGTGACAATGCAGTTTTATGATTGCAGAAAAATGCAGAGCACAAACTTATGTGAGTGATCTTGTTGAAAAGCAGCTGACAGTGACAGTCATGCACACCAGGTCTGTGAGAGCGCGAGTGAGCAAAGGTGAGCCAAATACAGTTCATACCAAATACTAGTGTCAGCTTTCACTTATTTCAAATGAAAACTTCAGAAAGGAATTGAAAGTTAAGCAATTTCATGCACCGTTACAGCAGCTTTCTCTCTCATTGTTAAACTACTTTTGATCTAAAAAAGTAAATACGTTCATGACTCAAGCATTGTGTCACTGAAAACTGAAATGTATTACCAACAATGAGCATTTAGTACATTCATTATTATAAACTGTTTCCTTGATTATGGCCTTCATTATTAGCTGTGCTAGAACCACCCAGTTATTCTAACCTAGCTCCACACAAGAAGGTCCAGCATAAAGGAAGCTATTTATTTAGCAGTGTCCTTAAGGAAACTGTGTCCATATGTATTGACAAGACATCTGGGCTTGTGCCGCTCTGGTCGATTGCAGTTTTCTGCTGTGCATTTGTCAGAGAAATGGAAGGAACTGAAAAAGGGAGAACGAAAATACCTGAGTGCTGCCACCACTCTCTGCACGGCATCGTGCAGCACGGCTTTGACAGACAGGCCGGTGGGCCCGACAGACACGCGGAGAAGCTCTCTGATGTGCTCCAAAGGCTGTCCATCAGTTGCCATCTTGATTGCCAACTCGGAAACTTTTGACCTCTCGGAACGGGACAGATCATACAGTTGACTGTATCCCTGCAGCAGCTCCTGAAAAAAAGAAGCAAAACAAGATGGAAGCTGTTGTAAAGTGTCTGAACGAAGGATCGGCCAAGTCATATATTTATTAACTTCTGTTGTTCTATATATTACCAATTAAAGGTTATGAATGTTCACCAAAGATAAATGAGTATTGCTTTTTGCAAATATAGCACAATCGTGGTACTCAAAGGGTTTTGTTCACAGGGATCCAGGAAGACGTCTCTTTAATTTATGGAACTTTTAGGCAAGAAATTGTGAATTGTGTGTCATTTTGGTCTTTCCCCATTAATTTCATTTTATGTACATGGCTCCCAATTTTTTTTTGAGAAATATCCTTTAATCACAAGTATTGTGTCCTTTGAAGTGTTAAAGTTAAGATAAGTAGAAGAGAGACGTGTGTTGGGAAAGTTGAGGAACAGGGTTTGCTTTTGTGCGTTTGAATACCTGCAGAGTTTCAACGTGGAAAGTTAGGAATACAAAGCAACTGTGCGTACGTGTGCAGAGTCCACGTTTATCTTAGAGAGAGATGTGTGAATGAGGAAGAAGGCCTTGGAAATTATTGGACATAACAGAATATGAAAGATGTTGAGTTTCTTTCTTTTTCTTTTTTTTTTTTTAAACCAATAAGAACCTGGTACAGAAATTCAGATTTTATTTTTTTTTGCATTAATCTGAAGCACAGTGAATGTTGTTACCTAGTTTGAGCAAGGATGCCCTGTCATCTCTTTTACCTGGACTGCTTGTAATATTCATAGACAGGATATTGATATTCATGTGAAATGCTTATATCGTATATTATATTCAGGATATATGGATATAATTTATTTATAATACTTTATATGCAAAATTTATCCAGAAGCAGAGACGAAGCTGAAGACTAAAGGGTGTCGGATTGAGCAACATATCACTAGAGGGGGTGTCCAGATAGCTTCACTGTGATCTCTGATGTGCAGCAGGAGAGTCTGAGACCACCAATGATTGTCGTCAAAATGTAGTGGCCTCAGTGAAGCGCCACTTAGAGGTTAGACAACACAGTGTGCTATAAATCTCAGCTCAATTTATCATCATTTCTCTGAGATGAATTTACATGATAAGTTAGAGATTAATAGAAGTGGAATATGGGAGAGTTTTCCACAGAATAACTGGCGACACTGGACTGACATGGGGACATAAAAAAGGACAAGGTTTTTGTAGCCAACAATATGTCATTCAACACAAGAAAAAGGGAATATTACATGGATTTATAAGGCTACTATAGAATTATGCTCTTCTATTCTTTGGATAGTAGCCCATAGCTTTAAAAGCACTGCACCGCTGCACTATATATAATATCTTCATTATACAATTTCCGTTCCTCATCACAGGTCAAGCCACCTGTGGTACAGTAGTTTTTATGATTCGCCATTATTCCCAACAGCTGGCCGTGAATACTTGATGGATGGCCACTGTATCGCTAAACAGAGCCCAAAGAGCTGCTACTATCCATCTTTTGTATCTTATCTGCAATTCCCTCGTCCATATATCCTTTTTTTTTTCAAATCCATCTCCAAGGATAATATCACTTTCTTCATTACAAGGAAAGAAGTGACATTTATGAGGATACTGTGTGTGTGTGCGTGTGTGTGTAGCTGGGACTCTACAAGCTATTTAATACAAATGAAAAAGGGGCTAAATAGCCTTAACTTCTGCACAGTGAGGGTCAGAAATGACCAGTTTTCACTGCTGCCTCTTAGTCGCATAGCAACACTCGGCTGGCCAAAGCATAATGTCCCATCTTTCCAGTCCAGCATTTATTTCATGTGTGCACACACACACACACACACACACACACACACACACACACACACACACACACACACACACACACACACACACACACACACACACACACACACACACACACACACACACACACACACACACACACACACACACACACACACACACACACACACAAAAGCAGGCAGAGTGAGGCGACAGTGAGGTAAGTCAGAGTGACTTTGCTTAATGAGAGATGGCATGGTGCAGGTACTGTATATATGCTTGTACAGCGGACCTCATTTGAAACAGTGTCCCACAGATTTACATTAATATATCCTTGACTGGTCCCAGTGAGGCTGGGAGGAGCTCAGTGGAGCGGAACAACTCCAAAACGGTACAAGACGTAAGTGTATGTGTGTGCAGACACCATCTGTACGTCCAAATAAAGGTGACCTCATGAACTGGCAAGGGAATAAGAAGTGAGAGTGATCAAGTGAGTGTGTGTTTGGTGAAGGAGGCGAGTCAGTAAATCTAAAGGTCATAAGAGACTGGATATTTGGTCAACTTACACCGAAATCAACCACGCACTCACCTCAGCGCTTTAGTTTAGAGTGGGGAAAAAAAGCTATTTGCTTCAGCCAGAGGAAGGATTCATCTCTTTCAGCAATAGCAATCACGTAGTTATTAAGTAGTCTGGTCTTTTATGTAGTGCAAGAATTCAGAGTGAATTTTTATGTTCCTCCAGGAAATGGTGCCAGGTTTCATTTTTGAAATGTTATATTCTGAAGAACTACCGAGTCCCTTCGCCTCACAGCATGAATATTCCCAGTTTGAGTCCGGCTGAAGGCCTTTCTGTGTGAAGTTTACATGTTCTCCTTGAATGCGAGTAGGTTTTTTTCTGTGTAGTCCAGTCTCCTCCCATCCAAAAGCATGCATTCGAGATGAATTGGTATATCTTAAACTACCTACAGGTGTTAACATGGATGCAGTTGTGAGACAATCAGATGCTTCATAAACTAATCCAGTGACTCATTTTTCATTTCTGTGATTTGTCTGTACAGTATTTGCAATCACTATATGTCACTAATATGTTCTATTTCAGATATTCATATATCAGAAATTCACCTTTTAACACAAAGCACAGTTTTGCACTTTTTAGCAAGTTGTTTACATCAAATTGAACACCGTTGAAGTTTGTGTGTGTTCTCACAATAGATTTCTTTCTTTGGAAAAAATAACAACCCAAAAATGGCTCAAGTGTGGGGCAGATGGGGTCTACCTGCTGGCTGTCTTTGAGTGACAGAATGAAGGCATGACTCAGGGTGTCCAGGTGGGCTTGTGATTGCTGCAGGTGTGCTAGAGCCTCATCAAAAGTCTTTCCTGCTGGGTCCGTCTCTTCCTGCGCCGCACTCTCATCACCTCCTCTCTTTCTGCTCTTCTCACCAAGCTGGCGCAGGGCTTTGGTGGCTCGCTTTATCACTTCCAACCTGGTCGGGATGCTCAGCTGGACACAGAGAAGTAAGGATGGAAGGATTAAAATGAGGAGGATTAGAAATAGTGTTATGAAATTCAAAGTTTAGTAAGAGTTGGGGTCATATCAGGCAATAACTAAAAAAAAAAAAAAAAAATATTAGCACGTTGAACACAGGCAGGTAAAACCTGAAGGTATCTGCAGAAAAAAAATGTCACCAAGGAACTGAGGCGTGCATGTGTGTGCATGTGCATCTGAGTGACAGAGATCATAGCTGCCAGCCTGGAGTAATTGATTTTATTCAGTGAGAACAGGTTAACCATTCATGGAGAGAGGAGAGGGCCTTTGGCGAGCAGGAGGATCTCTCACAGAGAAGCACACTCGCCCTGACAAGCCCTGCTCACACATTCACACCATAAAGACACATTGAAATCGTCCAACTCCACACTGCCAGTGTATGCCATCCGTAGTGCATTTTTATTTCTGCGATAACATCCCTCAGACTGACAGGATTTTATTCTCTGCCAGGATGGGAAAATCATTCCAATACTGCTACCTGACAAATTTGAATTTTTTTTCTTTCTTTGCGGGTTATGAGTCATTATGCAACTGTGCATCTCTGCCCTGTAGAAGCAGATTAAAAAAAAAAACAGTCAGTGTCAGAATAATCCTCAGCGACGTTTGAAATAAGGCTGAAATGCAAGACAGAGAGAGAATGCTTCAAACAAAGAGGTTATTTACGATCGATACTCGGGATAGTGGGGTGATAACTCCCGGTCATCTATCTCATCCCTTGGCCTTGTAGGGAATGGATCAATTCATTGTGGGGGGGCAATGGGTGACTGAAAGGTCAAATGAATTCCCAACAGAGAGAGAGGTCAAGATTTTTCCTTTGAGGGTTTGAAAATAATGGGAAAAAAAAGAGGGAAACACGAGGACAATGAGGGTGGAGGGGGAAGACAATGTGTGCCCTCGGGGTTAATCTGCACACTAAAGACAACAGAGGGAAAACAGTGCCTGCTGGGAATTGGAGTTTAATTGGCTCTGAAGAAGAGAGGGATCAATTAGCCCTCTTGGAGTTGTGGAGAAAGAGAGGGGGCATAATACAAAAAAAATGGAAAGAGAAGGGCTGGAGAGTGGTGTTGGCAGGGTGCCTGTATGAAAAAAATAACAGTGGGCTACTATTGATAAGGCACACCGAGGCACTTTAAGTCTACTGCAGGACATTTTTTCAAAGTGCTGTAATTATACGGCTGACATTTCTTGTGAAATTTTGTAATTTCTTTTATAAATCATGACTGCTATGTGCTTTGAGGCTACCAAGTGTGAATGTGAACGGAATAATATATTTCAAATTAGGAGAGGGCTTTTGACGTTGCCAAAATTGTGCCAGAGGCTTTCGAGAAGACCAGCCAGACAATGGAGGGCGGGGAGCGAGGAATATGACAGTTTGATGTAGTGATTGAAAATCCCCACAATCCCTGCCTTTACACTATATGAATCCTGCCTGGGTGGCTGCCTGGATGTGCTGCAATTACAAACTCTCTGTCCGACTCCCTCAGACGGTAATGGAAAACAGGGCCTCATTCGCATGGTTCTGTATTATACTACTTCTCCTCTCTTCTCTCTGGCATGAAGTAATTCAGAGGAGAAAAAAAAAAAAAAAAGAGGTCATTTTGGTCTAAATTCAGCTTACATTTTGGGCTGCATCTGGGGAGAAGGTGATACTGTCCAGAAAATGGAGCGCATCAGCAGGGACCAGCCTGTCCAGGTACTTGGCGCAGGTGTCGTAAGCATGCAGGTAGTCTTGGTCATTCTGAGGGGGTCTCTTCATTAGCTGGGGGTCTCCTTTCCAAAACAGCTTCTGCAGCCATGCCGAGTGGACGGCACTCGGGGAGACAGTCGCTCCACCACCAGTGGGCAAAGGCAGCCGATTGGCAAGTTTGGAGATGGACAGCACGTTTTGGCTGGTCAGAACTGGTTGGAGAGTGGCCAGCGGATCCAAGGATTCATCAGTTAGCCTCCGGTAGTCCAATCCTGCAAGCAATAACGATATAGCGACATTTTTAACCATACTTTCCACTTTAGAGAAAAAAACACGGTATGTCAGCATGATGTCTTCCTCTGCCACAAACAGGACAGAGAGGAATTAAATTAACACGTAGTTATAACATACTGTTAATAATTGTGCATAAAATCCAGAGAACGCTCATGGCTGCAATTATGTAAAATTTTTTGAACTTTTTGTCACATTAATTCTTGATATTGTAACACAGCACATTGCTTTTATTTTACCACAGACTTATATGTGTAAATATAGCCACATCAACAAATTAAAATAAAACAGCATATAGGTGTGTTCAGTGGCATGCCCCCTGCCCTTTTTGTAGCAAATCCTTGTCAATTTGCAATGGTGTTTACAACCCAACTGGACACAGATGTGGTTCGTCTGTACATTCTAAAATCTCACTGCCATGTCGACATACAGTATGTACCCAAGTCGAGGTTACACTGACTTTTGCAGCACCTGCAGCCAGATCCAACAAACTCTGTGTCTACAGCGTCTTCGACAGGGTATAACTTTTTATCTTTTTCGGAGTGGCAGCATCATTGGGAAGCTTTGATAAATCTCTACTTTCCCATCATCCTTTAGAAAAAAAAGATACTAAGTGCAAATCCATAACTATATAAGGTGTGATTCACAGAAAATGTAAGAGCTTTTAACTGTTGCATGTCACTATATAAATGACAACTGTTGTCAGTGGACCTTCACATTTTTTAAAGAATACATTTTTTTATATTGAGATTCATAAGGATGCAGTGGGTGCCATGGATGCTTTATGTACATACACACACCCACACACTCACCCTGGCACATGATGGATTACATGACATGCATTCGAACAAATAAGCGTCTAAGACTTTATCATTCATACGGTGACACTTTATCAGGAGGGATTTGCTTTGATGTATACAGTGCATGCAATTCTTCCACATTTACATGTTGAAAACCATGCAGCACTGTGTTTTGATATGCAGAAGATGTTCAATATCCCATTGCATGACAGTAATGCGTAAAGAGGAGCGCTCTGGAGAGAGTGAAAAGCTGATGTGAAAAACAAAGATTGCATGTGACCTGTATGTGAAAGCAGGGCTGCCTGTCTGTGTCTGCGTATGAGCATGTACAGTTTGACTGTGGACCTGTCGATGTGCATCATATCTGCCTCTGCAGTACTCTTCCAACGTGTGTGTGTGTCTGTGAGATAGAGAGAGAGAAGGCGTGCCACTTATGTGTGCTTGGTCTCCAGTGCTATCAGACAGACGCATTACTGTGGCAGCACCGCGGTCCTGTCTGGGTTTTAAATATTTAACACTGGTCTGCCTGTGGGGAGGACTCTGTCAATGATGCTGGGAACTCCTGACACAACCACACACACGTACACACACACATACATTACAACTGTGTAGGTTGAGTGTGCACACGCGCCCACACCCACAACACTTCCAGACAGGCCCAGACGGACACTTAAACCACAGATAAGAGTTACATGCACTTACAGATGTATTCCTATTCTCTCCTCGGCCCCACCCACCACCTCCTGCCTCCATCTTTCCCCAGCTGCATCTCTGCCCCTTCCTCAGGAGACCACATTCCAATAGTCACGTGGTACCATGTTGAAATTTGTTAGGAATATGGGACACACACCACCCGTCTCTGTCCTGTCTGAATGCCTCCCGAAGTACATCTGGTTGTGTCCATTCGTATGTGCCAGTACAGGACTACAAATGAGTGTTTGTGTGTCTGCTTTGGGCTGTTCAAGTGAAGCATTAATGGCCTTGGGGACATGACAAGACCCTGCGCGATACAATTGTGTAACGCCGAGTGTACACATGTGGGCTATACCTTGACAACGTGTCGGTGTTATTGTTAGTGAGTGACTGAATGTGAGACAAACAGATGGACCACAAGTGGAACAAAAAGAGTAAGATTCAAAATGCCGATGCAACAACGTCAATAGACGTGACAAAAACATAATAATCCATTTCACTTGGTAATATTGTGTTCAGTTCTGTGCATTTCCTAGTGCTTATATTGCCACTGCTGTGCACTGATTTATTAAGTCTCCTTAGGAATGAATGTTCAATTGTGCCGATGAACATGGTTACGCAAACACTGTCTTATTGGATATTTGTTCACATCACATTTGTAGGACGGGTTAATTATCACTGCCTATACAAGACGCTATTTTTTATGTTCACTCCCACATTTGCCAATAATGAACCTTTTTAAATTGCAATAAGTGACAATTTCACCAAGTGAATTGTACTAATTATCAAACATATTTGTTATGTGTGAGTGGGCTGTCGAGCATGCGGCTGATCAGAGTGTGTGGTGGAAGTATGTGGGTGCAGAGAAGAGAGGGGTAGTGATGAACACTGACACATCCAGAGTTGAGTTTGCATGCCGTCTCTTCACATGTGTCCACTGACACAAAAAAAAAATGCATTTGTGGTTAACGAGTATCTTCAAATTGCCAGTATAGGAGTGAATACGAGTGTGATCATCTTTCTTTTTCTGTATTTGCTCTGCAATGAAATTGTTAAGTGAATGTGTCTGATGTAAGTGTTACTTGTCATTTTAACAGGGGAGTTAAGGTGCAGGTCGCCGAGCGGGTCGTCTTCAAATCGTAGGGTTGCCTGTTTAATCCTTGTCTCCGCCTTCTTGTGTGTTTAAGTGTCCTTGGGCAAAGCATTGAACCTAAGGTTGGTATGGTTCAAACCTGTTGGCCAAAAAGGCCTTTCGAAGTAGAGGTTACATGTTGGGCCTGGCTTGGTTTTCTCCAGGTTAGGTTGACTGGTTACTTTAAATGATTAGTTGCTCTCATGAGTGTTGTCTGCTGATGCATTAGCTCAGTGATGTACTGTAAAGCTCCCTTATGCTCTTCCTTGGCTGGGATAAATGCAGGTGCTCTGAGAGCTTAGCCTTGGTAACAAAGGCAAAGAAGGTGCCTGGAAGACTGGAAAAGCATAAAATGAATAGTATAAAACTTAATTACACATACACTAATAATAAGCTGGTCTCTACACTGGTGGTTTGATTTCAAGAACCCAAACCCTTATAGGCAATGAAGGTCGATTGGCTAGTATCAATAATGTAATACACAAGAAACCAATTACATATTATTATGTTCAAAACAATAAGACTCTAAAGAGACCCTTTTCAGATCTTGGACTTCTTTGAACATATTGCTGCATTGATGAACACTTATAATCAAGCACCAGATGTAAGTAAACACTAAATAAAAGCAGTAACCTTCAGCTTTCATCATTTAAATAAGGCAGGTATTTTGATCTGTGGTATTTTCTCCCTGTCGTGCTGCGCTGCGTCTTTGCGCGCGATGAAATGAATGATTCCTAACTGATGTTCTGTGATAGTCAGGGAATTTATACAAGTAATATTCACACTGGTTTAAATAATCACTTTGATACAATTCTTCATCTTTTCTCAGCGAGAGCTTTGTTTGAAAGGAATTAAAGGCCTGTCCTTTACAGAAGCCCATCTTAGACATGAGCCTACAGGATTCAGTGACTCATGCAAATCGAAGCCCGAGCTATTGTTTGAAGTTGTACATTTTCTCATGATCAACAATGTCGAGCCACAGCAAAGGAAGACTGCCACTAAAACATGGCTTTTTTTTAATTTTTTTTTTAAGAAAACTGACATTATGGCTGTAAATCGGCTGTCAGCTGTTGACACACTAATGCGTTGCTGAATTGCAGCTGCATCACATCTTCCAAGTCGAATTTTTGTTTTGGTGTGAAACTGTTTCTGGATGCCTAACAGGTGTGTGTGTGTGTGTGTGTGTATGCAATTTGTGCATGTGTGTGTTAAACAGAGACAAGTGTCACCTACAAAGGCTGGGATACTATGAAGAGCAGAAGGAGGAAGTGAGGCGTGAAAACACAGCTGACACCCAGCTGACCTTTACTGAACTTCCCTGAGAAGTGACACCACCTTTGCGAGTACACAACAAAGTTTGAGCACTTTAGCCTCGAGTGCTGAACCAGTGACATGCTGCAACGAGCTCGCCGTGCCCTCAGAATATGACTCACCCCCAAAATGTCGCTTTAGCCACAAAGTCGGTGTGTGTCGGCAACTGTTTATAAGGTTCCAATGTCCAACTTTGTTACTTTTTTTGATTTTGGAAACTCTTATTATATTTGATCAAACATAGGGGAAAAGAGCAGGATCAGAGAATAAGAGTTAAAGTTGAGAGATAATATATATAACCATCATCGGGAACATTTTAGCTTTTCTTCACACTGAAATATTCTGGTATGCGGCTGAATCTAATTTTGTGTTTTTTTCACTGACTCAAAGGCCAGCAGGGTTGTCAGCATCTGTATGCGAGTTATCAGTCATGTCAAGTTGCATTTTGTTCAAGTCTTCAACGCTGGACTTGACTTCCTGACAATGAAGACTCCAGGCTGATATTCTGCCAATAAAAGAAAGGCATTAATCCTTCAATTCCCAGTGGGTTTACTGTTCACATTTGCCATGATTTAGAGAACAAAATATGTTGTTCATATACTACATGTCGAATACTTTTCATTTCGTGCCTTAGAAACGTACAACTGTCCATTCAGAGGGAGAAGGAACAACAAGCAAAGAACAATATGAGACTTCTTAAAATGTTAGTGCGTCTTTTACATCAGATCCACATTTCTATTATAGGTTTCCAGTAGTATTTTAAAGTCTTTAAATTTGTATTGGTGATCTTTACTTTTTTGGGAGTTCAATGAGAAACATCAAATTGTAGCAGAAAAAATATGAAACTGAATACTGTAGATATTACTGCTACTAATATATATAATACTAATATGTATAGACATACATGATCTACTTATAAATACATAGTCCATTCTCTTGGTTGCCACTATCCGATCTTTAACTAATTGCTCAATGCAGAGGTTGCCGTGATTGAATTTCCTCATATAAGATTAATAAAGTCTGTTGTAATCTAATCTAATCTAAAAGTAGCATTAATATGTATGTGTGTATACATTGGTTGTATATTTGAAAGCAGGCACTAGTCTAATCAGCACAGTGGATAACACAAAGGGTTAAGTAGGTAATGGGCATGGGGGCTATTTCTGTCTAGTTTTAGTCGAGAGCGAATGTGTTCAAAATTATAAAATGTTTTATGTAATCTAAATGTTTTTCAAGTAAAAGAAAAATGCCAACATATTAGTGCTAAACGTCTGGCAGTGAAATTAGAACAGAAAAAGAAAAAAAAACTAAAACAAATGTGTTTCTCACCGTTGGCAACGGCTCGAAGCTTCTTGAGGAGTTTGACATGCGAGTCTGGTTTGATTGTGGTGCCGACATAGGGCTCGCAGCCTGCGGCGTCCAGCAAGGTGTAGTAATAGAGCAGGCGGCCGAGGTCGGTTCCCTCCACAGTGGGAAGAACATACTTGGTCATGTGGCTGTAAAAGGACTGAGGGTTACACTTCAGAGTCGCAAACAGGCAGAGAGAGTCGCTCCGGGTTTCAATATCCTTCGTGGAGAGGCTGGGAAAAAAAACACAAATGGACAAATTAAGTCAGATCAACCTCAACGAATTAAATATAAAGAAAACAGGCAACGACATCACTAAAAAAAAAAAAACACTTTACAAGTGGTTGTAAACACATGCTGTATGCAATGTTTGTTCAAGTTGGGCAGGATGTCAAAACCTGAAGTTGTGTCTGAAATAGCTTTTTGCTGAATGGCAGGAAAGAAAGAACAATGAAACCATAACAAAAAGATCTGAAATGTTTATCGTCATCATGTCTGAAAAAGATAAGAAAAAAAGACACAAAAAAACACCCAGCAACAACCCAAAATTCATCAACACAAAACCAAAGAAGGAAGACAATCAAGACTGGAGAACATTTGGGTGCAAAGTAATTTGAGAAAACAGCAGCACAACAGCAGCATACCAATCGGCAGGCTTATCATCAAAGATACAGTCCCACAAAACCCAGATGAGGATTCCTCAGATTACTACTGCGAACACATTCAAGAACTTGATCTGGGCTGACACACAAAGAAAGACTGGGGGGTGGGTAAAAAAAAAAAAAAGAACGGAAAAAATGAAGTGACAGAGGCAGTGGACGTGAGGGGAGGAAATGCCGAGTTCAGAGAGCGTGAAAAAAATCTGTGTGCAAAAACTATTCAGCGATTTGTTCGGGATGCGCACGACTTGTGCACGGCTTTGCTGAACACGTTTTGGCACGGAGCAAAAAGTCAACAGCAGCAGGTGTAGCGAACAATGGGGGAGCGAAAGCAAAAAGAATACAAGCAAAACACCAGAGAGAAGGAGGGCGAACAATCCTCCGAGAGCCACAAACAAAAGTTATACAAGGAGAGACACAAAGAACGAAAAGGCAAAAGGCGAAGTCAAGCTCGTTGCTGGCAGTCACCGAGGGGCTCTGAGCAATCCGTGGCTGTCTGGGAGTGTGTTCGTGTGAGTGGAAGTCTGTTTATCTGTCAGAACGGGACAACATCAAAGAGGACAATGCTTCCTCTGGGCTTTCCTTCGCGGCTAGCTGGGAGGCTTTCGCTAATGAAAAAAATATAGAGCGCGGCAGCAGCGCAGCGGCTGACAATAAGCTCGATAATGTAAATAACACTAATCATTCTCACAACAGGGGCTCTGATAAGGCTGCAGTCAACAGAAGATCTAACTCAAAGTGAAAACTCCCTCATTCGCTTCCCGTCGCGGAGTGCAAACGCACAGAGACACACACGCAAAGCGGCCCGTCACCCCAATCAAAGCCTGATGTCTCACTAGTTAATCGCATTAGCTCCAAAGTGACTGAAAGCACTGAGGCAGCAGAACAAGAGCAACAGAAACAAATACTTGTCCAGGTAGGATGGTTTGAAGGGTGTTATGAGGATTCTTTTTTTTTTTTTTTGGGCCAGTGTACACACGCAGAAATTCAAATAACCGTGACTGGCATACGGTGCCCAGTTTTCACGCTGGGCTCTGTCATCTCATGTCTGGTTATTCTTTCATATGTGGAAAGGTGTTTGGAGGCCGTTTTTTTTTTTTTCTCTCTCTCTCTCTCTCTCAGCTGGGGAGCACATCGGCTCATTTATTTTTGGGGTGGCTTCTAGCATAGCTCTGGTTGGCATTGAAGCTCACTTTTACAACAATGGTTAAACTACGCTGGAATTTGTCGCTCCGGGCGTCACGATCTCCCGCCACCCAATCTGGGTTTGTTTTATAAGTGACACCCATTTCAAGAGGCTGGACATGGATCTGATTCCATCTGGCGGTCTATTCCTTGGCTCCGTCATGCTCTGCATTTTCCTCATTGCCTCTATTACAAAATTATGTTTGTTGTCTCATCCGTCACATCCCAAACAAAAATAGTCAGATGATAGCTTTAAATTTAGAAGCACATTTAATTGAAGTGGTAATCAGACAGTCAGAATTAAACTGTAGGGCTCTTTGGCGGAGTCGCGATAATTATTCCCCACGTCATTGTTTGAATTTATGCAATCTGCGCTTCTAATTTGTTTACAAATTACTGTCCAGCGGGGGGGTTGTAAACTTGTCTTTTGTAGCGTAGAGTTCTGTGCAGGACAACGGCAAGTGAAACTTTTCCTTTCAAGATGAGATGCGACTGAATCACAGCAGCAATATGTTTATTTTGTTCCGTGCAATGCACCAATGCCAATTCCTAATACACCATCTGAACACACAGACACAAGATCCCCTGGAAACTTTCATGGTAGAAATAACTCGTAAAAATGCATTAGAAACAGAAAACAGATATATAGACTCTAAAGGACCTGGACAAAAGAACTACTCTTCCTCCAACAGCCAACCCCGACCCCTCAAGACTTGATGTGCATCAACAACCAATTTTTAGGTAAGATTTGCACTTATACACGCCCACACCCACCAAATTAAAGGTATGTATAATGTTATATTGATATTCTGGACACATAAACACACAATTCATTAAGTTATTGAAATCGTATTCAGATTCAATATGAAAGAAGACTAAATTAAATCTTTGTTTGTGGCTGTCAGTCAATTGCTCGAAGCAAAATGACACACTGAATTGATTAGCTTGTTATATTAACATTTGCTAAAAGAATTACCGATGAGGTGAGGGCTCGAGGTTTGTCAGGAATTTTGTGTGAACACAATTACCGGAAAAAAAAACTAACAAAAGAAAACCTTCTTACATTAGTACACTGACAATTTCCGATTTGTGCTGAAAGTGTGACGTCACTAAAAATTCTGGATTTTGTATTGTCATTTCTAGTAACTATTTCACAATGCAAGGATGAAAAAACAACTAATGACATGAATGAATTCAAAGGCTTAGTTGAAGCGTAAGACCTGGTTTCTGTATTTTATACATTTGGCATGTCTATTTAAAATATTTAAAATATCACATCCATTGTGTCAGTTCAGTCAGGCATGTAATTTTTCCTTGACTGAGATTCTCCAACCCAACAGTTATGTAGTCCTGGTCATGCTCTCTCGGCTTCCCCCCCTCACGAAGAAGCATGCCAACAGTCACGCTCCAGGTCATGATCATGGCTCCAGGCTGAAATCCTGCAGAGTCTGTGGCCATGAAATCCACAGCAAACAGCGGCAGATGAACATATAATGTACTGCAGCGAATCTGCTTGAAGGGAAACTGTGGGCAACATCCCTATGCTGGAGTTGGTGCAAATGTGCCGTTTTTGGTTGCGTCTTTGCTTTAAGGATACGTTCACACCGCAGGTCTTGATGTTCAATTCCGATTTTTTTTTTTGCGTGGTCATTTCAAACACGACCTGCTGTGTGAACGTGATCGGACCACATGTTTCCAGGCCCCAGAGTACATAAGACGACGTGAAGTCATGCTGAGGATTTACATTTACGCGTGGCATGCCTGTCAGCATCAGGGTTGCCAGATGTGACTCACCGTTTCCCGCCCAAACAATATAAAACTCACAAACCTTCATGAAAACCAGCCCAAATCTCAGCCTGTGTAGCAATCACGTTAAAACCGTAAAACTATTATATTTGTAATAAAGAAAATGCTATCAAGACACAAACACACAAAATAAACTAAGTTAAAAGGGAAGAGAGTTTGGCTCCCCAATTGGGGGATACTGCTATATCTGGCAATGCTGGTCAGCCAGTGCAGATTCATTTTAAGGGGTTGTAGTTCCCTCCACAATATGAGGAGGGAAAGAAAAAGGAAAATGCGGGCAAAAAAAAAAGAGAGCACAGCTTTCCACACTTTGGCACTTATCCTCCGGCACTTATCTGTGACGTCAGTCAATGAAGAGGCAGACGCATGTAGAAAAACATCCAAATTGGTACCACATATGAACGAGGTGTGAAGAAAATCTGAATGGGGCTTTCACACGGCCACAAAACATGAACGAGGCCTAAGATGTAAATTGCAACCTACAACCACATAAATCACTGGGACTAAGCAACGCACTTATAGAATAACGTTATGTCCTAATTCTGATTGTAGTATTTATTTACTGCATTAGCCTTCAGTTTTACATTCTCTTTCTCATGTACCATTTCAACAACTTCCTCATTTGTCTAAACTTTGCTGCAATAACTCTTGATTCTGATAAAGAATCTGGTGACCTAGTATGAAATACCGAAATATCGATTAAAAAGGCCAAACTATTAGTAAGCATGGTGCTATCAGGAGTGTGTATTAATGGATTCATAGTGACACAGCAACCCTTTACAAGGCAATGACTAAAATACTTACAAGTGGAAGAGATGTGAGTTGTTTTTTTGCAAACTACAAAAAAATGTCACAAAAAAGTCTGTGCCATTCATTTATAATTGAATATATGGGCAAACTAAAAACTGTACAAAAATACTGTTTGTATTGTGATTGAATATGATGCATTTTTCCATAATTTTTAAATAAAAGCATCAATCAGATGACTTTTTGTTCTCACCTGCAATATTATTGTATCTACAATATATTGCTGTCTATGATAATATACTCGTGCTTTATAGTTTGAAGGCCAACAACCATGCTTTGTCATCACTTACACAAATCCAATATATAATACACAAGTATCAGCTATTTAAATGTGTGGCAGTAATAGTTCTTTTATGTCTTCCGAAACAAATATGCTTACTATCTTGAGGTTTAAAGAGCTGTGTCGGCAGGAATATAAATTAAATGTCAACATCAATATCATGAAATCATATTAGGGCCATTCCCAATAATGAGTATAATGCATAAGAAAAGAAGTCAAAATACACAATCTACTTCATGCCACAGCAAATCCCCCCAAAAAACAAAACACAAAATATAAAAACTGTTCAAGTGAAAATGCTTAGACAAAAAGAAATGAAGGAACTTTATAATGTTTTACAAGTACTGGTATAATTTGCATGCTGCAAGGTCTCTAGAAGGTTGAAGTGACGAGACGCTGGTGTTAAAAGCAGTAAGCAGAAGGAATGAACATATGAAGCGAATGTTAAAGAAGGAAAGTGACTCATTTAGAACATCTTCACAACCAGTAAGTGGGTGGATTCTGGAATCAACGAGTACGTTAATGTGCTTTTTTTTTTTTTTTTTTAAATCATTAATCCAGATTTTTAATCAGTCAGGAGCGAACACTTCATATTTTTCAGGGTTTAAAACCACACAAGTTCATTGAAGTTCATCGAACAGGTGGATCTTTTTTCAGTCCCATTTTTTTTTTTTTTGTTCCTAATCAAGTTCATTAAACGTTCCCCACACACTAATTAAGTTGTGGGTGCCACCAAGTACCAATATTGAGTGCAACATATTGATCTACTCAAGCCCTACTCTTCCAGATAAGGAGGATTTTAATGCACTGTAAAACCTCAGCCCCTCTTTTCCCCATGCTGGCTTTATCAAAACCACACGGAGGAGCCCACAGACCTGTGGGTGACCAGCCCCTCCATCTGTGCATCCTGAAACAAAACAAGAACATGGGAGAGACGGACAGATTGTCGTTGGCTTTTCTTCAATGAGAAAAGACAGCTGGCCAATTCCTCAACAGATTAATGGGGACTTCGACAATTACAGCCGTAAACATCAACAAGTTTTTTGGGGTCTTTTTTTTCTTTTTTTTTCTAATCGGAGGGATAAATCTAAAAAAAAAAAAAAAAATTGAAGAGAAAAATAAACGAATATTAGAATATAGCAGATTTCCAAGTCAAAACTTGGATTGAAAAGGACATTTTTCACTTTTTAACTGTAAATGTTTGTCTTTCGAGTGAAAGTTGGAAATGGGTAGATCCTGCACAACAATAAAATAATCGGCACCGGTGGCATGTGTCACGGAGCCTTTAGATGCTCGCCGTCCTATTAATTTGTTTTAAATATTTCCAGACACCTCAGCACTATGGTGGCAACTGAAGCAACATGAAGCTGAAGGATAGCCGTCGATAATAAGGCGGGTAGGAGCGCGAGAGGAGGAGGAGGAGAACAGTAACCAACAGGAAAAATAAAAACTTGACAAAAAAAATGTAGTAGGGTTATTACATATTTATTTGCCCACAAGATGCTTGGCGTTTCAAATATTTGCAGCACCTTATATACAGGGCGATTAAATATTTAATTTCAGAAACCATATGTATGTCTGCTGCTGTGTGCACAAATAGAATTTAATTCCGAGGGAAACACCGAGTCACATCACTTTGGCACTGTAGGGGCTGTACAGTTAGGATGACGTTGTAACACGGCCAATTCCCGATCAAATCTGAACTTTAAATTTGCCAGATGAGTTCAGCAGATGTGCCGCTGGAAAGAGTCGGTGCAAAATTTAGAGCTGTCCTCTCGGTCTCTGAGGATTCCTCATTAGGCTCTCAGCAAAACACGTCTTGGCCGAGGATTAGTCAGAAGGGAAGGCGCCACAAAAGACTCTTTTATTTGTCATCGCGGACAGACGGAAGGAAAAGCAGCACAAGCTGAGGAAAAACTGCTGGCAGCAGGTGGGAACTGACATGGTGAGCTTGGATCCGTGTTGTTGGAAACGTCAGTGTTTGTCTGGATCACTCTCGTTGAGCTCAAGCTTATATAATCGACATAATATAAATATGAAAGCTATAAATTAATCAGACAACCCAAGCTGGTGGGGGAGATGTCAGGTTAGTGTGATAAATGGGAAAAAAGTGTGATATGTGAGTGAAAGTCTGTGTTAATTGAGTAATTAAAAACAAAGGCAAAGTCTTTTTGAGGGACTTGAAGGGCAAGTAGATGTTCACATTGAGACTGAATCCAGTTCTAGTCGGGGCTTGGAAGTCTTTCTGTGTGGAGTTTGCATTTGGCGACTGTGATTGTTGTTGATGTTTGTTGCTGGCAGCCGTTGTTGTCGTGGTGGTCGTTGTTGGCTATTGGTGGTGCTTGTTGTCAGTTGTTGGTTGTTGCTGTTGTTGTTTAGGCAGCGGTGGCCAAGAGAAGTGGACTTGGAATCAGGAGTTGGCAGGTTCGATCTCCTAAGTGGAGAGGCCACAACTGCCTTGGGTCCCTGAGGGACCTAATGGATTTAATAAAGTATGATTAGTGATCAGTTGTTGTTCCCACAGTCCCAAAACATGCGTTTGTGGGTTAGTGGTGACAATAAACTGCCTGTAAGTGTGAATGTATGTGTGTGACGATATATTCATCCTGCCTTTTGGGAAAAGTCACTGCAAGGGTTTAATAGCCGTCATTAGAAACATCAATAATAGTTTAGAATGCACATCTCTAAAAGGTCTTTGTATGAATCCATGATGGTCTACATGGCATTACATAGAGAAGAGAGGACGACAGTGTTAAGCGGTGCATCGATTCTGCAAAGTGTCTCTTCTGGATAAATAGAACTATCTCAGGGACACTCAGATCATCCATCTCCTCCGTCTCCAGTTATCTGTTCACATTCCTGCACACATTTGACCTGCTTTCACATCGACCATCAATAAAAGAAACCCCGCCTTCTCAAAACAGTAAACTTTATGTCTCTAATGGGAAGAAAACATATTTCATGTCAATTGTTTTGCTTCACCGTTTAAATCGACTGAAAGGAGCCAGCGCTGAAAAGTTGACAGGTTTCACTGAAGTCAGAACAATAGAGCCAGTGGCCATTTTTGCCAGAGGCTCTTTACCATAGTTTTTGCACAGTTGATCTCGGAGAGTTGCTCTCCCGCTTACAGCTCTTTGGCGCTTTACAGTGTGATCAGGGGAAACCGTCATGAGTCATGAATCCTTTGCATCCATGTTACGTTAGGGAGACTTTTAATATCTTTAACCCCTTCAATTCAAAGTCAAAACAGGTAAGTTGATAAATGCCTATCTGATAGTGGAGACGGAGTGAAAGTGCATTTCCAAAATGTTTTACTATTGTGTAAAGTCATGCCTGTGTTCACGTTGACAAGAAGAACTAACAGGTGTCACCCAACAAACATGTGTTATTCGTGTAGAATGTTAAGCGTTTATGAAAATACAGTGAGTCCTGAGCATAGGTCATTTTCAGGGAATAAAATTTAAATGATCATCAGACAAAACACACTGAGAAATTCTTGCTTGTTAAACCCATTTAACAAACTGCAGTAAATTTGATATATTTATTAGGGCTGTCAGCATGAACTTGTTAACAGCGGCACGATAAATGTTAATATAACACATTAAAAATTTGTGGGGTCCAACAATGACAGACTGTCGTCTATCTCCTGCAGTGGTCAGAGGCTGTAATGACCAACACTGGAACAGACCAATAATAAGTCTAATAAATAAGATAGTGGTGACTTGTCAAGACCCGTTTAATCTAAATACTGGCCTGAAAAGCAGGTCCTGACCCCACTGCACTGCACTGTAACTGCCTGCTGCTACTTAATAAGTATAGCATGACTTGAATGCGGAGGATTTATTTCTCTAAAGGGATCAATAAAAGTCTAAATTCCATTTTGCACCCCTGCTTCTGTCTGCATACGTCTTTCCCTTTAAATCTCCCGTCTGCTCTATTTATATCGTTCCCTGCGTCCATCCATCCGTTAAATCAATACACATATTGCAGATGGTTCCAGTCGAGATTCGAGCATGAATATTCTTCACACATTTGTCATGATCTCAAGATTTTGGTGGAAACATACACACACACGTAACTGTAGTGGGGTTTTAGGAAGGTATAGGTTGTAATTTATTGTTAAGTGGAGTCCATAAACCATTTCTTTATATCAGAATGCGACAGGCGGATATTTATTGCATGCGCACACGCACGCACACACAAACACACACACACACACACACACACACAGGTTTACCCCGCTGAAAAGGCATTCTATTAAAACAAGGAAAGGTGCAGAGCTCGTCAGATATGCAGCTATGAAGTCAGAGAGCAAATAAATTATGGAAATAGTCTCTGACACTCACATCCTCTTGCTCTCAACACACACACACACACACACACACACACACACACACACACACACACACACACACACACACACACACACACACACACACACACACACACACACACACACACACACACACACACACACACAGTTATGAATGGTTTTTGTGTAGGCAATTTTAGGCAAAAGGAAGAAACAGCAGTGACACTTTTCCCCAATTACATATTTCTATTAAATTAACATATGAGAGGAGTTGCTGTGTGCACAAATAAACTCAAAATCAACAATGCAGGTGTAAATCCACACATGAAAATAGATTATGCAAACTGAACAAATGACCGAAAACATACTGTTCCTCCTGGTTTATCTAATACTGTTGAAGTGCGTGCGTGTGTGTGTGTGTGCGTGTGTGTGTACCCGCTATCAGTGAAGAGGAACTCGAGGTGAGTCATGTAGACCTCCCACAGAGGAACACTGTAGCGCTTAGCGAGGGATAGGGCGATTCGATACACGCTGTCATCCAATGTCCTAATGGGGAGAAAAAAGAAAAAAAAAAGAGTCACATTACATGTCATTATATGAGAAAGAGAAATAGCTCCAGCTCAAATCCATATGTGGTTGGAAAAACCAGATGAAACACACTTTTCATAGTCAAAAGACAATCACAGCCATTGGCATGCCGTTCGATTCCCTATTGAGCTGAAGAAAATAAGCGGATTCCTTCACAGACCACTCACTCTGTCAGGCCGAGGATGGTCTCTTTCTTGTACTCCGAGTCGGAGCTGAAGCGCTGGACGTCCACGCCGCGGCCCAACCCCTGCAACACCTGAGCCTGGGTGAAGTCCGTCAAACGCTCGTTGTACACATGAAGCTGACCGATCAACTTCTGCAACTCCTCTGGCCAATCCGAGTACGAGGACACGTGCTGTGTAACCAATTGGATCAGCTCCTTTGGGTCAGCCTTTAAAAAAAATAGGGGGATAAAGCGCATGTTTAGACATTTAAAAAAAAAGCCTCTGAGGCTTTAATGTCGGGGAATAAACAGGTTGGCTACTGATTTGAAGACGAAAACGTTTATAAACCGCTGCCAGCTCTGACTTTCAAAATTGCTCCACTCATATATTTCAGCAGGGTACTTAGCGTAGTAATCAAAGCACGTGTTTAAAGTATTTGCCAGTTTATTAATTAGTTCTTTTGAGATCCGAAACAGAAATATTTAGTAAAATGGGAATAATCACATTTAAGTTTGTGCGGATTTGTGAAATGCATTGACAGGAGATAGTAACTGCCATGAAGAACAAACAGAAAGGTGACAGGAGTAAACCAGCACGAAGGCATTTACACATGTTTTGATGCATTTATTAAATGTCCTATGTTTATTTTTTCATGACAAGCATGTTTTTCGAAGGATTTGAAAAAGTGGGAGAAAAAATAGGATCTGTATTCAGTTACCTATTTAAATGAACATTTCCTAATAATGCAGAAACCCTGAATTACTGCAGCATAATGATGAATAAAATCAAGGGCCCTCCTGATATACAGGTCTAAACTCTCAGGGAAAATGCATTTTATCCAGTCATTGCTTAAAAGTACACAAAAAAAGCCTTTTCAAAAGAACGCACCTCATGATTCTTACTCAGACTTTATTCATGTATTACTTTAGATACATACAATGTAAAATAAAGTGCCTGAGACAATAAAACATCAACGACAGCTAAACCTCATCCACACACGTTGGGATTCATTAATTTAGTGCATCGTTTACTTAAGAGGTCTAAAAGTAAATACACACACATACAGTGGCTTGCAAAAGTGTTCATACCCCTTGAACTTTTCCCCATTTTGTCACATTACACGCCACAAACAAATATATTTTATTGGAATTTTATGCGAAAGACCAACACAAAGTGTCACACAATTGTGAAGTACAAAGAAAATTATACATGACTTTACATTTTTTTCACAAATAAAAAACTGAAAAGTGCAGCGTGCAAAAGTATTCCTCCCCCCCGGGTCAATACTTTGTGAAACCGCCTTTTGCTGCAATTACAGCTGCAAGTCTTTTGGGGAATGTCTCTACCAGCTTTGCACATCTAGAGACTGAGATTTTTGCCCATTCTTCTTTGCAAAACAGCTCAAGCTCAGTCAAATTAGATGGAGAGCGTTTGTGAACGGCGGTTTTCAGATCTTGCCACAGATTCTCGATGGGATTTAGGTCGGGACTTTGACTGGGCCATCCTAACACGTGAATATGTTTTGTTTTAAACCATTCTATTGTAGCCCTGGCTTTATGTTTAGGATCGTTGTCCTGCTGGAAGGTGAACCTCCGCCCCCGTCTCAAGTCTTTTGCAGACTCCAACAGGTTTTCTTCCTAGATTGCCCTGTATTTGGCTTCATCCATCTTCCCATCCACTCTGACCAACTTCCCTGTCCCTGCTGAAGAGAAGCGCCCCAGAGCATAATGCTACCACCACCATGTTTGACAGTGGGGACGGTGTGTTCAGGGTGATGTGCAGTGTTCGGTTTCCGCCACACAGAACGTTTTGCATTTAGGCCAAAAAGTTCAATTTTGGTCTCATCTGACCAGAGCACCTTCTTCCACATGTTTGCTGTGTCCCCCACATGGTTTCTGGCAAACTGCAAACGGGACTTCTTATGGCATTATTCTTGCCACTCTTCCATAAAGGCCAGATTTGTGGAGTGCACGCCCAATAGTTGTCCTGTGGACAGATTCCCCCACCTGAGCTGTGGATCTCTGCAGTTGGTCCAGAGTCAACATGGGCCTCTTGGCTGCATCTCTTGTCAGTGCTCTTCTTGTTCGGCCTGGAAGTTTCGGTGGACGGCCGTTTGCAGTTGTGCCATACTCTTTCCATTTCCGGATAATGGATTGAACAGTGCTCCGTGAGATGTTCAAAGCTTGGGAAATCTTTTTATAGCCTAACCCTGCTTTAAACTTCTCCACAACTTTATCTCGGACCTGTCTGGCATGTTCCTTGGACTTCATGGTCCTGTTTGCTCCCCAATATTCTCTTAACAAACCTCTGGGGCCGTCACAGAACAGCTGTATTTGTACTGACATTACATTACACACAGGTGGACTCTATTTAGTCATTAGGTCAACATTCAATCATTCAGCAGTTATCAGGCAACTTCTGAAGGCAATTGGTTGCACTCAGAGAAAAGGGGGATGAATACTTTTGCACGCTGCACCTTTCAGTGTTTTATTTGTGAAAAAAATGTAAAGTCATGTACAATTTTCTTTGTACTTCCCAATTGTGTGACACTTTGTGTTGGTCTTTCACATAAAATTCCAATAAAACATATTTATGGTTGTTGTGTGTAATGTGACAAAATGTGGAAAAGTTCAAGGGGTATGAACACTTTTGCAAGCCACTGTAAGCACTGATGACGGCTCAAGGACACTTCGACATGTGGACGGGGCAAGAGGGTAATCAAAACTACAAAATTGAAAAGGAGTTTCACTCACAATATAGACTAAAACAGGAAGTTAAAGGTTTTGTTTCCTGTTTAGGTTGACGCTCTCTTTCACTCCACTTCACTGCCTCTGCATGAAAAATGTTAGAAAGCTTAAAGTTCCTCAACCAGAGTCCACACAGGAAACATTTTTAATTTAGGACCCAGTTTTAGTTGTTGAGGTTTATCTCCACTGCGGCGTCAACACCTTTCTGAAGGAAATTCATCATAAACCAAGACGGTTTGGTGACACGTTGCAGGCTACGCGTTCGTACACTCGAGCTCGCGAGATCTTGATTCACACTGGAAAAATGATTATTGATCAGTTTCACAACATTTTAGACTATTCTTATGGCTTGAAAACTCTCTTTCAGAAAGTCTGGCTTTTTTTCAGGTTGAATCAGTCAAATGTTGATATTCTCGATTGAGCTGCCGCAATGCCATCTTTGATATCCCAGAAACCCTTGCGGCAGGTTTGATTTCACTTCATGAAACATAAACACAGTTTGATGGTTACAAATTCCAGTTTGCTTGTAAACATATCAACTTTGATGTGATCGAGTTGGGCAACTGTGGATTGTAAATGAGTGGAAATGAGTGGTAATGGTTTTGTTTTCGTGTTATGTTGTATTCTCTGTGCAGAATTAACACATTTTACGGGAAGTATATTTTAAAGACTTTTCTTCTGATAGAGTAACTTTAAAGGCTCACAGTTTCAAATTAGTTGATATGAAAGTAGATTCATATCTGTGTAAAGAAAAGATGCAGAATTGTTTAGTAAGTTCAATTAAGTCTCGAGTTTAAAATACACAGAGAAGTAGGTACATTTAAATACCTATGAAACTTTAAAAGATATGAAAAAGTTAAAACATTTAATATGTGTTACAAAAGTTGAATGCTTTGAAAGTAGAGTTCTTTAAATCGGTTAAGGTTTGAAAGAAAATAAATACATAATGATGAATGAAAAATGTATACAAATGTAAAATAAAACTCACATAAGGCCTTTGTTCTACCTTTAAATACAATTAAAAGGCCATTTCCCAAAGGCCTGAGGGTTCTAGAGTGGTTTATACAATACAAACAGATCTGATAAATACCAGGATTAAGAAGATTAACAACTTAATATAAAAAAGGAAGATTTTAAAGTCAATGATGAAGCACACATGTAGTTAATGCAAACTATAAAACAAGTGTAATATGTGTCAATTTTCTGGTCAACTACACCTTCAGCCGGGTTTTTCCTCGGGAAGACCATAAAGTAAAATATGAAGTGAAAACATATGCTTGCCTTGTACATTATTCTAAAAAATTAAATAAACACAATATTCCCCACATGAAACCAGAGGCTCACATTGAACATTTATCAACTTCTTTGACTCCAACCTGCCTTAAAATGGGATCGTTACCTTGAGCGGTGACATATCGGATGAACTGAGGAGTGGCCCCCGGGGCATGTCATTACACTATGTACCACTGTGAGCTTCAAACACCTTAAACAGTGTTTGATCCAAAACATTGTTGGCCTTTCTCGGCTTTGTTGTGACGAACTAATGAGGCAATTTTTGAAATTGCTGCAATTAAAAAAATAAATAAAAAAAAGGTGTTAAAAACGAGAAGGTCGTATCAAGACTCCTGGAATTACTTCGATCATTTTCCTCCCATAAAGACAGACAGCCATGCAGGTATTTCCACTCACAGCTTCTTCCCACCTATCAAAACAGCTCAACACACAGCTCAACGTATCGGAGCGTGCAGGTCACGCTCGTGTTGAGTCAAACGGCAGAAACACATTTATGATTGAAATCGCTCCACACAAAAAAAAAAAGAAGAAGGAGCGTTACATCCTTTTTAGCACCTCGGTTTTAATTATATGAACTTCTGAGTTTGGTTTTGCCACCTTATATGATGTTGCCCAGCAGGATGAGGAGGTTGAGTTCTTGATCTTATTTGCATGAGGCAATTATGGCTGCGGGAAATGTGTGAGCTTGAGAAAAGGAGGCGCGCGTCTGTCTGGGTGTCTCTTCCTGTCTCAGCGTGTGTGTGTGTGTGTGTGTGTGTGTCTCTGTGTGTGCATTTTAGATGTGGCCTTAGTGGAAGCCGTGGAGGCTGTTTCACAGTTCAAACATCGGCCACGGATGCAGAGTGAGGAGCAGAGTTAGAATTCAGACAGATTATTAACAGGTATGAACAGAGGGGAGAAGCCAAAATAGGACAGAGAGGGGAAATAGTGGAGGGGGAGTGAGGCGACCACGACGGCACTATCCTGAAAACAATTTCCTTGTAAGAATGAAATATAAAGGACACATAAAGCAGAGGAGAGTCAAACGGTGATGAACAGACTGGTGTTTGAGGAAAATTGTGCCTTTCATGATGAAACACTCTTTGCGTAATTTCTTCATGTCATTCCTTATTAACACTGTCAACTGTCAGGATTATCCCTCACCTTTTTCCAAAGCCTTCATCATTTAAATATCTATGAATCAATCATAAAAAAGTGTTGTTGTTTTGTTTTGTTTTTTTATATTTGTAGTCAAAGAGAGCAAATAAAACCTCCCCCATTATTTGAACATGTGCCAGTTGTATTTCAAAACATCTTAAAAAGCCTTGTGCAGTCTTTTTTTTCTTAAAGACGAACATGTAAGACATTTCCAAGGCATAATTGCAGAGGGTAGTGTGTGATGTGACACAGCTGGTAGGAAGACGGCTCTCCCGACTCCCCTTCAGCTTTTCCACTGCTGCCACAGGCTCTTCCCTCTCTCCTTCCCTTACTGTGAAGCTTCTTAAGCGATAAAACAAAAACAAAAAAAACCCTCTGTTATACTGAATATCGCCTTTGCTCTCATTTTCAGTCTTAATAATTCCATGTTATATTAAGACAACCATCAAAATCCATTTGCATGCTTATCAATATGTCTGACTAAATAATAGGATGAAGTCCCCCACTATTGTAATCAAATATGAATATAAAATCATAAAGTGTAGCTTTTTTTCCCTAAAACTACCCAATGACACTGTGATTGCGAGTAATATGGGAATAAAAAGCAGCAGACAGGTTCACAGAGCAGATTAGCAGTGTCACTTCACCTCGTCAGGTCTCAAAACATACTACAAATAAACTAAACACTTCTTGTTTTAATCCAAAATTCTCTGAAATGGAAAATAATTCAATGATTCAAATAATTCTACTTTCAAAACTACAAATAATAATAAAAAAAACAACAACAGTTATAACCAATTCTCAAAAGACACAGGCTGCCATTGTTAGAACCTGATTTTTACAGTTACTCAAATACGACAGCAGCATATGGTAAGAAATAAGTGCTTTCAAAATGCTTTTGAACAATTTATAATCTATTGCAAAACTAATATTCAAATCGGAATTGACTGACCCCGCATTTATAAAAGGGATGTGTACAAACATTCACATCCCTTCATCATGCCTGTGTTGAAAATACTTCATTTCAAGTGGGAATCAACTCACAGCCGAAATGGCTGAACTGACGATACATTATCACACGTTGAACCTCGGTAATGTGGGTCTGGAAGTTCAACAATGTAATTAATCAAGTCCTCATCTAAATTCATAACACGTATCTCACGGTTAAAAAACTATGGCTTACGAATAACCCCAATAGGGGTTTAGGTGGTAAAAATGGAACATAGATCACTATCGCAGCTGCATAAACACAAGAATAAGGAAAAACTTATTCCAACACGTTCACAACTAAACACGTATATGCTGAAATTGATCCAATTCCACTCATTTTGTCTCCCCATGTGGTAAGGACCATGTGTGTTTGAGAAACAGCCATGCCTTCCATCTCCAGAGAGTAACCTTGTAATGATCTTAATGAGTTGTATTTATGTAATGCCTCACACCCGGCTATACAGTCGGTGGCCTCATTAGCACTTATTCTGTGAATGCTGTATGCAGTGTGTGCACATAATTAGT
Source organism: Blennius ocellaris (assembly GCF_963422515.1). Taxonomy (NCBI): domain Eukaryota; kingdom Metazoa; phylum Chordata; class Actinopteri; order Blenniiformes; family Blenniidae; genus Blennius; species Blennius ocellaris. Next base: position 15,787,855 of record NC_137667.1, on the reverse strand, counting down.
GGCAATACAAGTGGGAGGAAAGAAACAGGCATTGCTTGTAACAGAATAATCGTTCCATTAAGGGGACCAATCACAAGCAGGACACAAAGCTGCCAAAAAAGACGGCAAAGACACACGCACGAGGGGCACGATTTCACTAAAGCAGGCAAATCTATGCATCTAATCAACAGTTTGGTAACTATTTAGACTTAAACCTTCCTAGTCAGCTGCAACGGTGCATTCGGAGTGCATATTTGTCTAATAAGTCCCCTTCTGCAGTGACACTGCTTTACAGGGCTCCCATGGGTAAAATATAGACTGTTAATGGTTGTGGTACAAGAGGGCAATTTGTACAAGTGCACAATCTGTACAAAAAAAAAAGAGTCCAGCAAAGGCACTGGATTGGTAGTGCTTTTTAGAGATGTGAAAGTCATTCAGTCGAACTCATTATTCCACTCAATTCACCAACAGGGAGCTGGCTCATTGGTCCAGCACTCCCAAGGTCAGCATGCGCCAGCTCCAATCCTGTTGTAGCCTTGAATTGAAAAGCATCCGCAATGGCTGGGGACAATGGCTGGTTTACCAAGAGATGTCACTGCTATTAAAGCTGCAATGCAACACCCTTTTTGTATTTTTAAATGAAGTTACTTATTGAACACGTAACTATGTGTCCACTGTCGCCTTCTGGTTAAATCAGAAAACAAGTTCATGAGTTTATTAACTGTGGAAATATTTTTTTATTCCACTTCACTGACTCTATTTGAGCATAGAAACTGAAAGCAAAGCGCCTAACAATGATGCGTGGGCCTTTATTATGAAAGTGTCATAATGAATTGTGCAAAGAGCTAAAAACTTATCTCTGTGTGCGCGTGTGTGTGTGTGTGCGTGTGTATGTGTGTGTGTGTGCGTGCATGTGTTGCATCTGTGTATGCCGAGGGACGGATTTGGATGCTCGTTTTTTTTTAACTATACTCTTCAATTTCTTTTCTCTTTCACTTCTTTTTGTAACTATTCTTGTCTTCCTCATTCAGCATGGATATAGAACTAATTGAGCTGACAATACCCATGGTTCCACTGCACACTACGTGCCGGAGCGGACCGGGGCGGGAGGGTACGGACGGCAAAGCACACCCAGGCCCAACTCTGTCGCACGGTTCCCCTGCAGACGGTACGGTTAAAATGCAGGTGGGGTTGTGAATGATGCAGATATATGTCGGTGCGAAGAATGCGGGAGCAGCCGTGTCGGCCGGCTGCAGCTCATACAGTCATCCGAGTAAAGCCTTGAGCCTCCTTTCTCTGTGACACAGCATAAACTTTCTCATTCGAGCATCGTCCAGTTCCTGCTGAATCTCCTCCTCTCCTGTTACTGAGACGAGTGTCTGTACCTTGTTGAAAGAGCGCAGTGCTGTGGAGCGCGCCGACGGTTCAATAAACCCAGTTAACAAAACAACCATTCTGCGCAAAGCGGCGTATGCAAACAACAACGGAGGGTTACGGCAGGTGAAATATTTAAGTATTGCGGGCAGGACGAAAGTGACGATCGTCACTGCCAATCAGCAGACTCCTGCGTTTGCCACTCCTCCGTGTAAGACCAGTTCCGTGGTGCTTAAACGTGGTCGCCGTGTCAGCGAACGGAATCTCGCGGCTTTGGACGGCCGCGGAGTTGCGGCCGCAACTTCCGCGTTCTTCGCGCCGCTATTGTTGCAAAATGCCCGTGTGGTTGCCTGAACTCTCTAAGGTGGGACCGCACAACACAGTTGGGTCTGGTTGCGCTCTGCCTCATCGTACCACCCCGGCCCGCCGTGCTCCGGGATGAACTGCGGTGGGACCGAGGCTCGAGGAGCCACAGCAGAGGGACCAAAGAGCCGCATGCAGCTCCGGAGCCGTGGGTCGCCGACCCCTGGCTTAAATTAACATCTATGTGTCCATCATGAGTGCGAGTAATCAATACTCAATAAGTGAGAGAATGGTGACTGCAGCGAAAGATAAATGGTTGAGTAAAAGATCTCAATCCCTTTACTCAGCAGATTGCTATCGTAGCCGCAGCCTCAATTATGGCACTCACAATCGTTCTCCCGAGCGCGCGCACACACACACGCACACACAGACACGATTACATTTAATGAAAGAAAAACTTGCACATTAGAAAACAGGTAAACAGACCTCGATAGCCACATGAACACATTATTTCACAGTACCTTGTAAACACCAACGGAACAATTCTCGAGAAGAGCAGCACGATTTCACAAATGACCACTTTAGCCAGTATAATGAAAACTTCCAGTGCGAACAAGTGGAAATTGGCTCATTGTGCTCTGGGAAATAATGAAACCCCAGTGTCTGTATCCTGGTGTTGTGAGTCGCTCCGTCATGCCTCGGAGCCATAATCAGATGGGAAAGTAACGATTAAAGACCGCGAAAGTCAATAGTGGGCAACCAATTCTTCAAGAAGCAGGAAGCTTAGTGTTGTAAAGATCTCTTTACTAAGTATTACAAGACGGCTGAACAAGCCCAACATGGCCAAAGAAATATTTTAAAGCACAACAGAAATGTTTTCCCTGGATTTTCACAAACAGCATGAGAATAGATTCCGATGAATCATAAGGCAGGGAGAGGAATTTAATAGCACCGGGATCACAGTATTATTTGCTCGCAGTTAAAATGAATACACATAATGTAACTGAAGCCTTGATTAAACTCCAGAATAAATATCGGTATTTATCTGTTCAATAAAACATACAGAATGTAGGATTTTTAGGCAAACGCAAACAAGATTAAAGATGTTAGTTAATAATTGATGCAGTATCAATACCGATAGGTGGGAGAGCCGTGTTAAATAAACTATTGGGGGGGGGAAATTAAGTAATAGAGTTTTGTTATATTCATTTCATTTCAAATCAGATATGTTGAAATGTTAAGTCCAAGAACACTATAGAGTGAATGTTTAAGTGTGAGTTAAACATTATTCTCAATTTGAAAATATCAGATGAAGACTAAACATTTCAAAAACGTTTCGAACTGTAAGAGAATTTAATAAGTTCTCGCAACAGTTATCAATATTAGCAAGTAGCTAAAAGTTTCTTCTCATTCACTGTGTCAACAGTAGGAATGCAAAATGGGGGGGGAAAAAAGCAAAATAATAAAAATAAAAATGTGGCTAAAAGCGCTTTCTTTCAAGGGGAAATTGTTAGTTTTGATGAGATGCATTATTAAAACTGCAGTAAAGTAAGTAAAAAAACATAAAAAAATTGCCTGGAGTTCTTTCAATAATTTAATGGTAATATGCATGTGTCTCAAATATTAAAATTAAACTGCACATTTATATTTAATATACTAAGGCGTCTAACAATGGCAGAGTGGTTAGTGCTCTCGCCTCACAACTATGGTTCAAATTTGGGTTCAAATATGGGGCCCGGGGGCCTTTCTGTGTGAAGTTTGCATGTTCTCCCTGTGTGTGCGTGGGCTGCCTCCGGGTACTACCGTTTCCTCCCACATTCCCCAAAAACCTGCACTGGGGGTCTGTGAGTAAGGCCCTCAGTTCCCCCCAGCTCCCCTTGAGTGCTGCTCTGTGTGGCTGCAACCGATGGGTCAATTCCGTATGAATTTCCTCTCGGGGATTAATACAATGCTATAAAATAAAATGAAATAAAATAACTATAGGGTATTGTTATTTTGTAGCACAGTTGGTCAGCTTTTTATGCAGCCATCTTGTATAGTCAAATCAATTTTATTCATATAGCACATTTAAAAAAAAACAACCATGGTTGACCATATGGCTTTGCAGAGCAGTTCAGCCACACAGTGCTTTCCAGAATAGCTGTCTGCTTGAGGCAAAAGCTGGCGCTCAACAGACCACAAGGCTGATGTGAAATTATGCGCACTTGATTCTGCATGATGGAAAGTTCAGCTCTGCTGAGCAAGACTGGGAGACACTGGACTGAGACGCTGCACAAACAGGTCGGTATATAAAGAAAGAAAGAAAGAAATAGGTGTAGGATGTCTCTTTTAAGCAGTAACATTCTTCAAAATCAGTTTTTTCCCCGACAAGCCCACTGGAGTTTAGAAGCCACAACAAGAGAATGCTACATGTTTATTCCAGAATGACTTCCCGCAATTTGTCAAAAATCCAACTCCATGACAGATAAGGTTGAGCCCAGCCGACTGTGGGGTGGGTTGTAAATCTTGTCATCGATGCTGTTGTTGCTTTCTGGCTACTGCACAACTGTAGTCAAGAAGAAATAAACTACAGGCTGGTCATCGCGATTGTCAGCTTTAGAGGCAGGCTATGCAATTCAGTCATGACGCACACTGTCTTTACAGTACACAGGTGTGAGAAATGAAGATTGTGCAAGGTCACATTCTGCCGGTTGCCACTTTTGATCGATATTTACCTAAACCGACTGGAAACACCCAACAAGAGCTGCAGTTTTAGAGATGCTCTGATCAACCATCCACTTTTGTCCGAGTGGAATCGGTCAAATCCTAACGCGTGTCTATTTGTCCTTTGAAAACATCTTTGAAAAAAAGGTTTACTTGCTGGATACCAACAGGGGTCAAACATAATTCAGAATTTTAATTTAACAAAACATCTTATATGTAGATGTTAATTAAACTGACGACACCTTAACTTTGGATATTTCTTCTTCAGGCAGCTTTGTCTTCAAAGCCTCTGTGTATCTGCATAACGGTAAGAAAACAGGACGTTCATTGAGGCTTTAAAAACATATCAAACACCTTGAGCAAGCCCTCAGAGGCTTACATTCGTATTTGCAACTGAATGACTTCAGTGGCTTGAGTGGTGTCTCGTTTGCTTGCGTATGAAATTATGTGATAGCGACAAGAGAATTGAAAGAGCGTGAGAGTTATAGAGACAGTGTTGCTGCTCTTCAAGTAGAGAGTGAGAAACACTTGGAGACAGCCCGAGACGTCACAACAAACAAACACGCACGTGCACGCACAAAAACAGCGCCAGCTGTCACAGGAAAACAGATGGAACACCGATACGCTAACGAGCACGCTCGCCTGGAGTGATACATGCGCGTGCGACACCAACAAAACAAAAGTGCGCAGAGGAAAGCTTCCCGAAACATACATGCACGAAAACACTTGTGAGGGTTTGATTTGTCCCCCCCCCCCCTGCTTACCTCATTTACAATGCAAAGTGAACATGCGCATGAGATACCGATATGCGCACCCTGTCACACATATCTGAAATTAAATATCGCACTATGTACAATGTGTGCCCTTAAAAGATAACAGACAGCGAGAGAGCTAAAGAAAGCGCGAGAGAAATGTGTAAAGCATGCACAGTCAAGATAGCATTGTGAAAAGGAGAGGCCTGCAACTTGACAGACCTACGAAAAGAGATGGGGGGGGGGGGGGGGGTGGCAGAGTAGAGAAAGGAGTGAAAATTGATAGCAGAGAGGGCAACATGATGTGGACAGAAAGAAGAAAGATCAAGGGGAAAAGTTGTGGATGTGAACAAAGGAGAGACGGCACAAAGGTTGCAAGGTTTTTTTTCCCCTCCATCTCGCCTCTGTCCGTGCGGGAGCAAAAGCCACCACTTCCTCATCAATACAAGTTGAGCCAAAACAAGAGTGGACACATAATGATCACAACCACTCACTCGAGTGGAAGACACTCAAAAGAAAAAGTAAAGGAAATGAAGAAATGTGCGAGAAATAAAAGTACAACTGCTAAAGTGTAGAGCGGAAGAGGAAAAGCTGTAACGGTATATATATTTTAAGTTAATGGACTTGAACTTCACTTGAGTCAAGAGGTTGGGGAGTGATTACTGCCATTAGGATGCAGGGAGGATGTGTGCGTCACAGTGCGGGGATGAGCATGTTCCTGCAGCGCAGCTTGTTTGTGTGTCTGTGCGAGTGGCGACGTGCGAGTGCACATCCTCTTGCGAAGCCCTGGCCTTGAATGTCAACCGGGACACACTTATCCACTTCTTCTGCTGGCCTCTTTCCCTCTTCTCTTCTTTTATTTCAACATTTTACCACCCTCCTTCTACCTGGACTAAAACCCCTGAGAGCCTGAGTCCACTCAAGGAAAAGGTCAGAGCCATTTTTTCTTTTATTCTCTGCCAATCACCCCCGACACCCCTGCTGCCACTCTTCTGCAGCCTCTTCTTCCCCTTCTCACTCCCATTTTCTGATCTCTTGCTTTATTACTTTAAAAGTGTAACCTAAATCGCTTCAATACGGAAATTACTGTGTGATTATAGTGAGAAACAGCCAGACGTGCATTGAGAATAACAATTTGTGTCGCATGCAAAATAAATTAAATCACTTCTTATGAAATAGTATTAATAAGGCCGACAGAAAAACATGTGGCATGGATGAAATGTTTCTCAGTTACCAGTCAGTTTTGGCTTTTTTGTTTTTAATTTAATGCCAACATTGTTTACAGCGCAAGGCATAAATCTAAGACAACTTACCGATATAGTCATATGAAGAGATCATCCATCGAGGTTTGTTAAAAGCTTTATGTTGATTATTTTATAACTACAATCCTCCTTCACTTCTGTTTTGCAACTTTTTAACCCGTCATTAATTTTATTTATGATTTTTGGTGCTGTGAACATTAAAGTATTACTTCACCTTTACTTAATTTTTAGCAATACTAACATTATCATTTTCACAAGAAATCAAGAGAGACTCTGGCGGGTCCCAACACCAACATACGCAAATTCACCCACACAATCGTTCACACACAGAGCTGATAATCAATGCTGACCTGGTAGAGAGTGTGATTCTTGTCCTTCAAGCAAGGCATGAGGCGGGGGTAGATCTGCAGGGAGTAGTAGTAGGCAGCCAGCTGGAGCGACAGGGCAGAGTGACACTGCTTCTCGAAACACCTGTTGGCGTCTAAAACCTGCATGGATGGATGGACAACTGTGAGAAGAAATGCAACAGGATGTATAGTACCCAGATATGCACCGAAAGAAAGAGGGAAAAGAAAAAAAAATAACATTTCAGCCTCATAATTGGTTTGAATTCTTGAGCTGTGAATCCCGCCCGTCACTGCATTCAAATGATGCAACTTCTTTGAAACTCAGTCCAATCAAATGTGGAGTCCAGAAGCAAACCAGTAGCTCAGAGTCACAAATTTGTCGTTTTTCAAACCACTGGCAGGGAAAAATATCCGTACTTGCGGTGTTGTGTCAGCCCGAGCAGATCCCACACAGTCAGTAATGTCAGTGTAATCCAAGAGGAGTTAACAAGCCTTCCAGGAAATATCTATGTATTATCCAGTTCAGCAGTTTAATGTTTTCATTGCATAAGAGACTTCACCTCCTCCACTTGAACATATTATAATGCTGTTTGCAGAAGGTGTCTTTATGTCTTGCACTTTCATTTTCTTTGATACCACACTTAGTCTGACAGCTGATGATGGAACGGCTTCGGCAAACAGCTGGAGGATCAACGTAGTTTGGAGTATATTGTCAATGCCATGTCAATGCCAGCTTGATTTAAGGACCGCATACCACTTTTTAAGACACTTTCTATGAACCTTAGACAAACTGCATACTGAAAACTGTCTACATCTCATCAAGACGAATTTAAGAAACAATATTGATGGACTCAATTCATCTCCGTTGTGTCTCGGATCAGGGGATGTGTACATAAACATGTCCACCTACCTGAGGCAGGGCCAATAAGTAGGACAGTGCGAGCATCATGTCCCTGGGAAATGCGTCATTGGCCAATTGCAGCAAAACTAGAAGGGATGAGTAGAGGAATGTATTAAGTTCTGTATTAACAACACGGATTTCCTGCTTAGACGAGTCACACTGAACATTTGTCAAGCAATTTGTCTGAGCACTGCCAGACAAATGGGAAGGAGATGTGATGAAGAAAGAAGAAAAGAAGAAGAAAAACATGATAAAATCCTCGGATTGTTCACATAGTGTGCATGTTTGCATGCCTCTTTAGTGTGCATGCACATGGATACACCCTGCAGAGAGAATATCTATTACACAAAGAGCAAGTGCTCTTTCCAAACTAAATGTAAGTGCACTTTAAAGTTGAATCCGTTAACTGCCAAATTAGTCAACTATCAAAAGCCAAGACAGGCGGAGGAGGCTGATGATCAAAATCCCCCAAATCGTCCTTTCCATCTGGTTTTCCTCTTACATTTTATGCAGTGACCAGCACAAGCTGGTGACTGACTACATTTCCAACTAAATGTTTTCCTTGACAATCAATGGGTATGGGCCTGTTTTAAACATGTATTTTGTAGGTACATCTTATATATAATGCAGATAGAATTCCTGCACATTGTGCCATCGAAACAGTTAATATTTGAGCCAAACAGTAGTCTACAATAATCTGATGAAACAATTCATTCAAAACTCTTCAAAACAGAGACAACTGTGACTTCAAACTAAGGGGAAAGAATACTTGATGTGGAAATGTCTTGCTTTTGATGATTTGTACTTAAACACAAGTTGGAATGTTGAGAAAATGTATACACAGATGTATATATGTTTAGACTGTGGGTAAAGCAATGAACACAGCATTATTCCATCTTTGTCATAAATGGTTGAATACAATGTTTGTTTACTTTTAATTCAAACACTTGGTGTATGGATATTGAAGGAATATCTCAAATGCTCAATTTGCTATTCTTTTCCACTTAAATCATAACAGTAAGTGCATATTGAAATCATAAATGTCTGAAAAATACACAAAAAATCTCAATTGATTCCCAACTGCTCCCTGTCTGCTGCACAGGGGCTGCTGACATCACCACAGAGAACAAAGTTCCCTGAACTTCCGATGTATGTGTGATACGTGTAAAGCAGTCTCATTACAGTAAAGTTAATCTATAGAATCTAAATAATCCACAAAAGACAAATATAAAATGTTTCATTCTCATTGTTGCTACTGTTTTAAAAAAAAATCTTATTTTTCTATTTAATTGATCAGAAAGTTCTGAGAAACAAACCTAATAGACGGTAGAAGTGTCGCGCAATACCAGAACAATTCTACCCTAAAGCTATGAAGCGGTGCAATAATGCATTCTTAAGCCAAATATACTTTTTAAACTACGTTTTGTTTCATCATCCACTGTGACCAGCTTCAAAACCATTCAGCTGCGATCTTTGTATTGTACAGTTAAACAAGAGTGTGTATCAATAGCACACTTTTATAGAACAAGTCTAATTTAATACATTAAATGTTTCCCTTTCTGAAGGTAAAACTGAAATCTCGTGGAGTCAGTACAAGAATAGAACTGGGACACGGTCCAGGTTTTTGCTGTGCCTGGAAGGCTGAAGGGATTTGGAGTCTACACAGAGCTTTGGGCACAAGGAAGAACTTATTCCAAACCGGTTCCCTGACAGCCACAATAGTTGCACACAAGGACGCGCAAACACATTTGTAGCGTTACATTGAACGCCATATATTGAAGGCACACTGATGCCCAGAGTTAATCGCTTAATGACGAAGTCACTCGCTCACACTGAGGAAGCAGCAGGAAGAGAAGAGGAAGAGGCAGACAGAATCACTTTGGAGTCTCAGACCCAAGGAGAAGAGAAGCCTGTGCTGATGATAAGAGCCTGAGACAAAATGGAACAGACAGAGAAAAGTAGAGCATGGACACTGGGAGAGAGGCAGGAGCCAGGGCATGGGAGGATACAAGCATTGTACAAAATGCACACTAATATGTGTTTATGTAAAAGGAATAGATGCGTTATTTGGTTCACGGTGTGCATTCGTGAACCAGGGTGGAGTAATGCACCACTTTAAAGAGCCGTAACTGCTCTCTTAAACAGTGTGCCCACCCGCCTCCTTCCCTCAGTTTCTTTTTTCCCCCCTCCCCTCCTCTCCTACCCCTCGGGTTTCAATGAGCTACACCTCAGAATGAGCTGATTACACGCCTCTCTAAAGCTACCGATACCATCGGGACAGGAATTACCAGAGGGGTAAACACACACGCACGCACACACAGAAAAGATAACCCTGACTTTAAAGCATACAATATTTCTGCTTGTGAGAGAGAGAGACGGGGGTGGAGAGAGAGAGAGAGAGAGAGAGAGAGAGAGAGAGAGAGAGAGAGAGAGAGAGAGAGAGCAAAAGAGAGAGAGAGAGCGAGAGAGAGAGAGCGCAAAACAGAGACAATGATAAAGAGACACCGTGCAGGGTAGTGAGGGCATGAGAAGGTACGTTTTTGTGTGTGTGTGTACCTTCTTGCACACACATTTCTTCTCCTGTGTCAGCTAAATCAGGCACATTGTTAGCGGGGATGGTGAGACAATGACTTATTACTTTTTCACCTGTGCAGACAGTGTGAAAAACAACTGATTACGGCCTGGTCACTGCGCGGCAAAGAGCATTCTTGTGTGCGCGTGTGTGCTTGTTTCACACCCTTCACTTTCCTACGTCCAATCCCATCGAGTCACTTTCCACTTGTGTCATCATTAATTACCTCCACCTTATCTGCAGCAGGTAAAAAAAAAAAAGAAAGAAAGAAAGAAAAAGAATCAATATATTTATTTCCTTAAAGGCCATCTCCTAGTCTTTTTTTCAGTACGGCTGGTGTGGCCGGCCAGCACGCCAGACATTTATCGAAGGTCGTTATCGGACGCCTTGCCGTACAGGACGGCTTTTCTCTTTCTCAACACGTCTCAGTCCGCGGCAGCGCCGAAGGGAAGGTGACTTTTAAGAAGGGAGATATTCATTTGAATGACAGCAGCACCAGCACAGAGAGGGAGCTCGGGTTCAAGTCAAATGCGTGTTTGTGTACAGAAAGCAGTGGCACTGATTGGTCCAAGTGTCTGCCTTGCATTTCTTCAGAGTCCATGTTGCAGAAGTAGTCCCAGACACACCAACACACAAACATTTGCTCTTTATTTTTGTAGTGGCATTGATTTTTTTTCCAAGTGCTGTGATCCATCATGCAGTGTGGCCTTGATGTTTTGACTTGATGCTATCTTTCTGGTATCGCTGCAGTGATGCGCCATTATTTACTGTTGCCGCGGGATGTGTGAGGATACATTAATTCATCAATATGAGGCGATTCTTTCCATGTCGTCCCCGGTCCACCAACACGTATAGGCCCCCGGGCGAGACGGAGGAGGGGAAGATGGGGCAGGAAGTGAGTAGTGGGGGCCAAACACCCCGCGCTTTCTGCAAATACCTCAACTTCACAAAGACGGAGCACTTTAGAAACGGCGCACGGTAAACACCGCTCACTCCATCTTTGTCTTTCCACTCTGACAGACAACTTCAAAAAATAAAATGACATATGTTTGAACAACAAAGAGTCATTGTTATTCTAAATAAATAGTGAAATTGAGAAGGATTTCTGTGGCTTGAGTTCTACAAATGTTGTAGTGAGACCCTGGAGGCATTTCTGAATAATTTTCACTTTCTTTTGCGGAGGTTTTTGACATGGCACTTTAAGCTCATACTTAATATTTGAATCAGCTCCTCTGTGCAGCCAAAAGGTCTCACTACTGTGCAAACACAGTGCAAATCAATGAACAGTGAAAAAAGAAAACTGCTCACTAGGCATCGTCTTTTTACTCAAAACACACAGTTTTCAGTATTACTAGGTATTTTTTTAAAAAGGTGTATTTCTCCAAGACTACAGAGTAGAACTGTTATGTGATGAAGGAGTTCATGTTTACTGTTACATGCTTGCTGCTTAAAAGAAGCTTGGATATAAATCACTGGCTTGAATTAAGTAAGATATAAACTACGGCTGTTATTGACAACATAACCTGCAATGATTTTGGCGATGTGTTAAAAGCTGATGCCTCTGGAGTAATCATTTCATTTGGGTGAGCAAACACCAATGGGAGGAAGGCCCTATTTTACTAGTCTGGCCCACCCAAGATAAAGTTGGGCTGTATGTGTCCCCTGAATAAATATTGCAAAGCAAATAAGAAGCACAACATCACATAAAATGAACAAAAGATGACCCGTAGTTTCTACGTCGCCATTATCCTTTCATCTACAAATAACACATCTGCCACTTAAGTGCTGTTTCCTGTGTGAGCCGCTGCCAAAGCGATGCCACAGAAGATCAAACCATTGTTGTATGAAAGGCAAGTTTTTGTAACTATGCAGATATTTCAAGAACAGCCAAAACCGGTGTTGACGTTGATCTTGAGGATGAACTCTGTGACGACTGTGAGGAAATGTATTCAAGCAGCCGTGAACATGTTAACAATACACTGCAAGGAAGCTTTTCTGTGTATAATTTCCACTATAAATAAAAAAAAAGGAGGGAACAAAATTAAAACATGGAGGCACAGATGGTGAGACGATTCAGACAATATGTTTTGTGTGTCATGCAGAAAGAGTTTTATTTCTGTCACACCACAATCTCAGTTACGACGGGACACAAGGAGCAACATATAAACACAAAACTGTATTAGTTTTAGAGAAATAACTTCAATACAAACTATATTAGATACTTTGATACAAGCCATGTGGGAAATTGGGCAGCCAACATAAACTGAACAATCTCTGTCTGGATATTAGGCCTCGTAATATATTTAGTCAGAGTCCTGCCAACTGCAAATTTAGGGCCAAACTGGATTTATTGCTTCAAGGATAAAGGGTGGAAGGTGAGGTAAGCAGGCTAATGGCATCTGCAAAAGCTAATTAGAGTCATGAGTCAGCAAATATGGGATCTAATCAGATGAGCAGATGTGGATAGAAGATACTCTTGTGCGTTTAGATATGAACTGTGCAAAAATAGATACAGAGTCTACAAATAATTTAGAAATGTGGCTTTGAAGCCTTGAAGTGGGCAACCAGATAAAATGCCTATAAATACTAACTGCTGAATACGATTGAGAAAAAACCCTATTTATGACAACTGTTAATGAGAAGGACACATGCAAGGAAGCCCGTGTTTTCCATTATTACACTGTCATTAGGAAATAGAATGAAGATTTAAATGGATAGCGACGATAGGGTTTTGATTTGTCACTATATTATATATACACTGCTACTTTCACGATGTTTGGATTTATTCTGTGATGACTAAATACTAATTGAGTCTTTTTACAGAAGCGAGTCATTTTAAAGGTTTGACATCCTTTACTTCAACTATTTTGATATGTGCGAAAAAGTTCTGCATCCTCACCTTCTGTCGCTGGAAATGGGGTTTTTCCTTCAGTCTTGGCCTCGGCCAGTTTTCCCGTCCTCAGCAGGACCTCAGCAAAGTTTTCCTGGGGCAATTCCTTGTGAAATGAATACACGTCTTGAGTCTAAAAGACAGAATGGACAAAGGGAGAGTGATGACGTCCTTATCATTTTGGTGAGAAAAGCCTCACAGAAGCCAGATCAGAGAAAAAAAAAAAAAACATGGAGGGATGCGATTAAGAAGACTGAGCATCACACAGTGGTCACACAAGATGAGAAATGAAGTAAACAGTTGAACTTCAGGGCTAAATAAAGTGTTTCAACAGCAGGGCATTTGGATAAGTTTGTTTATAGTATCGTTGAGTTATTTGTCAATTGTATGGGAGGTGAACAATGTAGTTTCTGCCCTGACTGGCATCACAGCTATTACTTACCACAGCGTGTACAGAGTGTATCCTGTCTGTCCTCACCACTGTCTCTGCATCCATCTATCCATCCTGCCGCATTTGTCTCTCTCAATCAGCCTCCCCTCCCGTCGCACTTTCTTCATCGCGAACGTTAAGGCAAAAACTAATCCCATTGATCAAACAGCTCATAGACAGATGGATGTGGGGAGCAATTATTGGTAGATGGATGATGGAAGATGGATGAATGCTGAAGATGAAACGAAGGAAGGGATTTGGAGAGGCCTATTAAAATGTCATGAGAGGAGATGTATCGGCCCTCTTTGTTTCCCCTCGCGTCCCCTCTTTTAGCTATCCATATGATTTGTGTCTCCGAGTAAAAAGTCGAGTCATAGCCCAGGGCGACCATTTTCTAGGTGTAAAGGTCAAGCGACTCCTCTTACTTTTGGTCTTTTCGACTCGCATAACTCCCTCTGTCAACAATTTCTGCTTTCGACTTTTATAATCTCCTCTCCTCCTCTGCATAACGCAATACCCCAGCTGCAGTTGCCTGTTTCTGATTTTGCTCACTAACATACCATCAATCTTAAGTTCATCCTTCTTTCCCTGTGCTGTTAGGACTTTCAAAGTGCGTTTAGCATTCAAATGACTTCATTTGAAATCAATATTCATTTTATATTGACACTGTTTTTGAAGGAATTTATAAGTCAAAGGAGGAAAATTATAATTAAACGCCTGAAGTCATAAGACTTTTGAAGCATTTGTAATTTACACGGACAGCTTGAGGTTAAACACCCCCCCCCCCCAAAAAAAAGAGAAAAGGAAATGAGGACAACAGGAGAGTGCAAGATAATGAGCCATGACACACAGTGCTATCAAGTCACTCACCGTATCTACATAGGGATCCTCAATGAGTTCCTGATAAAAGGGGCTACAGCCTTGACGCTCCAGGTTGGAGTTCTCACACGCCCCTTCCTGGCTCGTGGCTCCTGCACCGCGACCCTAAGGAGCCATCAAAACATCATTAAACTTTCACAACACGCCCAGAGCACTGTCATCTCTCTCTGTCCCACAGCTCACATCTTTTCTATTTTTCTCTTTCTTTAGAAACTTGTGACCATGAGTCCACCCCACCTCCCGATGGCTACAGAGACGCCATCAATCTACGCCCCTGCGACCGCAGAGCCGGTCCAGCCGCCGGCATGCACTCCATATTAAAATATTCAACAGGGGAGCTAATTAATTATGCAACAGATGAGCTCTTGATTGGTTGTTTTTGGATGAAGTCTGGGAGCAAGAGTGTGTCAAATATGAGAGCGCGGTCAGACATGCTGCCTGTGTCTTTCCATGTGTGCACACATGCACACACACGTCGTTAAGCCCAGGAGTCAAACAAAGACTAAATATTACACTTTGGATAGCACATACTGAACATAAACAGATCAGATATACACACTGCAATTGTGAAAGCTAAAAATTGGTCAGTTGGTTCACCTATTTAGATTTTGAACACAAGAGGGGTCTTTATATTCATTATTTTCAGTATTAATTCAATTTCATTCAGTCTGCATACATCAAATCAAAGTACTGACAGATTATTTAAAATACAACCAGTGTATCCATGTGCTCTTACATGCCGTGGCCGGAGGTAATTGAGTGATTCCTTCCACCAACGGTGGTCACTGACAGTAGTAAGCACAGCCTTGGTGGTCAGCCCCGTCGTGGTCAACACCTCCATGGTCTTGGCTGTGGTTCTGTGCAGCAGGTCTCCTGCCGTCCCCGAAGAGGAGCCCACAGCCTGGGACCAAGCGTTGACAGTTGAGATGAATAAGATGATAGCAGAGCGTGCCACTCAAGTGTCTCTGTGGCGGCAGCAACCATTAGAGGCTTTAAACCTGCAGATTACTCTGCGTTGCTGCTGCAAGATTCTACAAAGAAACTAGAAGATCCCTGCATGTGCATCATTATTTTAAATCAGAGTATATGCTTAAGGGTTATGATTGAGAGCACTGCATGCAAGAGAATCACAGCATGAATTGTTCAGTAAAGCATGTAAATCATGCTCCTGGAATAGAATAGAGTGAGCACTGGAAGAGACCACTTGCAAAATGCCACACAGTAAACAATATTGGCGAAGGGCAGATGCATTATGCACAGACACAGTCTCGATTTACCAGAATTTCAGTGATAAGGATTATCACAGATCGAGTGGCAGACTTCTTTCAAGGAACAACTGCTAAGTTCTCCAAAGGTTTCACATTTTGACTCAACGTGAAACCTAATAGTAAAAATATTGATTCTTGAATGCTACAGGCACAAGCTTGTCTAGACTAAGCTTAGAGCATAAAAGTGGAAAATAGCTATAGTGGCTTTTGCTTCAACAAACCCTTTAATAAGTGTTTAGAAAGGCTCAAAACAAAAGTTCTGTTGTGGCATGCTTCGTTAACTCAAATCAGTCACTGTAATAAATAGTGACTTGCAGAGTTTGCCTGACAAAAAGTAACTTGGTGTTTTGGGATCCATAACCCACACATCCACAACTGTCAATATATCAGTTTTCATGCATGCTTGATGGGATACACGTACACGTTATTCCAACTTTAAAGACGTCCATGTGTGGATTTGGTTAACTTCAGTCGGAGCTCAGCCAGTGAAGTCACATAAAATGATTTACATGTAGCTCACATTTTATGAGCAATTTATACAGAAATGTTTTGTTTTCACAATGATTTGTCATGTTATGCAACTCACACGTTTGTAAACTAAATGATGAATGAAAGATTTTCAGTCAACAATGTGTCGCCTTCCTGAGAATATTGAGCACTGAAATCTCTTCATCTTTAAAATTCATAAAAACACTGCAAACAAATGGTGCATTGTGCTCTAAATGACAAAGCACACTCCAATATTCCACAGTATGCACAATTGAAAAAGATCTGAAGAGCACATTTAAAGGTCTAGTGGGTCAGGGCCAAATTGTTCCGTGCCTTCCATCAATACTTTATTTGGCAGGGGAATGAAGTTTGGGGAATGAAAGGAACAATAGGCAAGACATACGCACTCAAGAAGTTTGTTGAAAAACACACACACACACACATATACATGAATGCATACAAACAGTGCACACACACACACACCAACCCCCATCTAGTCGGTTTAAATATGCACGAGTGAGAAGTAGGGACATCAATACGACAATAAAATGACAACAGACAGCTTCAAATGAGCACCCATCCACACACTAAGGGGATACAATGCAAGTCATGAAACATTAACACCCACTCAAGGCATCATAAAGCTGGCACTGCCGAAGGGGAGGAGAAGGGGAGGCATAAATAAACCAAGGGAGCTGAGCAACCTTAACACTAGATTTACACCTCATCAAATATGGAGCAGAAGGGAAACACACAACCTAAGTGAAAGGACAAAAACACACCCACACAGGAGTGCTGGAGCAGACAGCTCAGACAAAGAACGTGCATGGGAAACCACACAAACCGTGAAGAAAAAACAAACAAAAAACAGATACTGTACAAATAGAGAAACCAACCTTTGGAGAGTCTGTCCCATCCACCTCTCCCTCAGTCTCAGCAATGACGGGCTCAATCTGGTAGTTAACAGCCTGGTACAACACCTACAGGACAGCGAGGAAATAGAGTGAAAATAGTGTTAATCTATTAAAACAAAATGTGTTGTTGCAATTAAGCAGTCGGACTGAGACTTCAGGATGAATTGAATTGCCGTTACTGTTGGTTTAATTCAAAGGTGAAAATGAGAATGATGAGAGTCCGAATTTCTAATCAGCTCCGTGCGGGCCGCCGCTTGGGGTGTTATAACTCTGAAGACTGGGATGGAAGCAAAGAACTGCACCAAAAAAAAAAAAAGACTTTTTCTTTTTTTGTCTGAAAAAAATTCAACTCTGATATGTTCAACCGAAGACTTTTTGAAGGGCTGAAAAAAAAAACCATCTCGTCATGTTTAAAGAAAACTAAAATGATAAATGATTTTTTTCTCGGTAATTATTAAATGAAATCAAACACATACAATTAGTCCATTGCTTTTCTTTTGCATTATGTCCAGAATAGAAAAGAAAAAGCTCCACACTGTCTCCAATGCAGTTTCAAGTCCAAGGTGATGGGTGTTGGAGATGCAAACCAAGCAGAAGAGGATCTTTGTGAAAAGTTCCCAACGTTTTTAATTGCTTTCAAACATTATTCATTGGATTATCCGCTGTCAACGGGATTGAATCTGCATGCACTGCCCTGCTCATACCGCTTTCCTGCAGATTCCTCAAAGTAACAAACATTTATATAGCTCCTCATCACCTTTAGGCAAAACTGCAATGTGTTTGGGCGTCTGGGAGATGTGAGTCACTCGGCTATTTTTGCATCGTATCTTAGTCGGCTCAATGGTACAATGTGATGAGGTGTTCTGTTGTCTCTAAATAGCAATGTAACTTGCTTTAAGACCAACAACAATCGATTGTGTTGATGTGGAAAGTATGGTCTAATTTAGTGTCACATTGAGAAGTTAATTGTTTTGACAGTTGCTTCTACAGTCACAAAATTAACGATGCAACTATTACAATTCTAATTATATTCTATTGAAGGAAAATCATCCCAGGTGCTAACTCTGGATGAGAGGGAGCACTGAGGCAACCCGATGGGGTTTTTGATGAAATATACACATCAGCCTTTTTATCTGGCATTGTTCAATCAGTAGTCTCAGAAGCTAATCACTTGTTTCTCATGACAAAGTTTCTAAGCTTCGACTATCCAGCCAACTCTTTCATTTGTTGACAATTGCAAACTTCTGCTCGCTGCTTCCGTCAGCCGGCGGCTCTTGGCCCTGAGCTACTCTTTTTCACACAATATTTTAAGACATAAAAGTGTCTGTGATCAAATGTAAATGTATTCCGTTAAAACTACAAAAACAAGTAATTCAATGTGTTTGAAATTCCAGTCTCATCTCCTATGAGATCGGATTGCCTGCGCAGTGTTTAAGCTCTGCCAAGAGCTCATCCACGCATTCTTATTTCTCAACGGCGACTGATGGCACAGGCTTAACATGAAAATACACAGCAATCAATGCCCGTGTCTTGGAAGCCAACCTGGGTTTGCAGGTCACTCGATGCGGCCAGGAGGCCGTGGATGATGTCGGGGGGACAGTGCGTGAGAGCAAAGGCTAACAGCTCGTGCCGAGCTCTCAGGTCTTCGTAACCCTCACACTGACCGAGAAGACTACACACTTCCCACGCTGGGCTGTAACCTGAGGAGATGCAGAGAAAATGCAGAGAGGAAACGTGGTGAGAAAGCACGGTGAGATGGCGTCGGAGAAGTGAAGTAAAAAAAAAAGGAGAGAGTTTCATATTGAAGTGTCGGTCCATCTCTAATCGAAACCCTGAATCCAACCAGATAGAGAACACGATCCTATCAACACCTTATGATCCAGGAGGTGGGACACATGCTTGCACTACGAGGTGCTATGAATATCCAGAACTGAAATACCAAGGGAGCAATGCAGAGATAAGGCAATACAATAAAGTGTAACCTTGCCAGCCCCAGGGATATTAATACACATTTAAGTCTAAAACACATTTCCCCTTGAAGAAAATATCAGCCTGACACATTGTAATAACTGTGCTCCATTTGTTCCAGCTTCATCACAGTCAGAAACCAACACGCTGCCTTGACTTCATTCCTACAAACAGATTCAATTATTCCCACTGCGTTCGCAGACAGAGAACACTGCTGCTTATCTGATTACTCAGCCTCTCTCTCCCAGGCACCTTTGTCTCATCCACACTGCCTCCCGGTGCTCAGGAAGGTGGCAGGACTCAGAATATTTCTATTTACTTTTCATTACTCGCTGACCACTTAAAACCTTCCACAAGTAGAAAGTGTACATTTAAATGTTATTTGACTTTACTCATTAGAAACTCACAAGCTTGATGCTTTTTTTCAACTTGACAGTTTACTTACACACATATACAGTTATGTACACGCGCGCACACACACACACACACACACACACACACACACACACACACACACACACACACACACACACACACACACACACACACACACACACACACACACACACACACACACACACACACACACACACACACACACACACACACACACACAAAATGGCAAAAGGAAGACGTTTCCAGCCAATTAACAGCTGAAGGAACTCACGAAAAAGTATCCCATTTCAAAGTACATCTGTTATTCTGAATGTTGTGATAGTTGGACGTGAGACACAGATGGCAAAACATCTTCTGGCAACCTCGGTCCACTCCACTTAATGACTGTGAGAGACACTTTGGTTTGGTTTATTTTCAGTTCAAAGTAAATGGTTTAAATGATAAAGGATAGTTGATCAGAGCACCCTTGTGATTCCGGAATAATTCACGTAATAACCAGGATTCTATTAACCATGAACAATTAAAACCCAAGCATAGGTAACTCCATAATTTCAAACACTGGTAGAAAATATATGTATATTTTTGGCGGGGGAGAAGAAAAAATTCACGTGGGCCTCCTCGGGGTATTTCGATTTCCTCAGGCAAGTTAGATTAATTGGTGACTTTGACTTCCCCTTAAACGTGACTGTGTATGTTTGCCTGTTCCCCGTCATGAACTAGTGATCAACTTACTGATGTTAAAACAATTCAATAAAAATGTGATAAAAAAAAAACGCATTGTTCCAAATTATGGTTTTGAATATTTATGAAAACATTCAGTGGGTCTGAATTATAATAAACTGAATTTAAAACAAAGTGTCAATATAATATATTCTACAACCTGCATATGAGCAGGTTGTTTGAAACTGCAAAACCTTTGCAGCAACTTCATTAAAATGAATCAATTAAATACTGCTGTCACCTGTAAAGAATGCTGCAAATTGCCCAAACATGATGGACTGTGGCTACACCAAAGCTCGTTCTTTTGATTAGTGTAGCAACTGAGACATGAATGGTGTTTTGTGCAGCATTGTTTGTGCGTGTTTTTGTGTGTCTGCATTCAGGGTGATACAATTCTTCTCCTGATGCTTTGACTGGAAATAATCAATGAGGACGCTCACGAGTCTCACAGAGGTCATATCTACACAAGTAACCTCAATACTATTTCACAGCACAGGAAATCATTCCTTTATTTCTTTGTTGTGCCGAAACCTTATTGGAAAATAATCATTATCCAAGCATCAACCACAATCTGAACCATCGGGTGAAGCAGAGAGTTTCAGTTATGTCTTGGGGAGACCGAAATGCAGCCTGAAGCGCAGCTGCCTGCGTCTGGACAAACCTCCATAGCTTTCTCGGGGTGACTTAAGAGATACGACAAGCTTCAAAAACACCTGTATTCGGCTCATGGGTGGTTTTATTATTTCTGCCCTTTAAACACAATCAATTTGACTGAACGAACTTTTTT
The DNA here is from genome assembly GCF_963422515.1 of Blennius ocellaris. Lineage (NCBI taxonomy): Eukaryota > Metazoa > Chordata > Actinopteri > Blenniiformes > Blenniidae > Blennius > Blennius ocellaris. The sequence goes on along the minus strand of NC_137667.1, from coordinate 15,766,921 downwards.
TTATGTGTGTTTATCTGAATCACTTCAAAACCTTTCCACAGTTGAATGACCTGTCATTTTTTTTAAACGTCAATTAGTTCCATGCCTTTCTTTTCCAAAAAGACCCCCCCCGCCCCACGCCCCCCCCCCCCCCCCCCCCCCCAATACTGAATTGCCCTTAAGAATAGCCTAATAATGTGAAACAGCCTCTTTAAGCAAGATTTCATTCAATTAAGATAACCTGGCACATAATTAACAACCGTCTCTCACAGTGACGCCAGTTATCAAAAGTGACAAGGCACAAACTTTCACACACAAACCTGTCGCTTGCATGTTAATTCAGAGTGCAGTGTCGTTTCTCTGTGGTTTCTTGAAGTGTGCCCACAGTCGGCGACCTCGCAACGAGTTGTTTCACGGCACTCTTGTCGACGACCTACCTGCAGCCATTAGGTCCTGACAGTGGATGTAAGAGGCCTTGAAATCCAGACACTGAAGAGCTTGCTCCGCCAGCAGCATCAGCACTTGTCCTTTCCGCGTAGCCTCATCGTCTCCTAAACACACGGACACACATACACCCAGATATTTCTTTAAATCAGTGTTGACGGATGCAAGCCGAATGCATGGAAATCTTTTGAAAAATGTACTGGAAAGTCAACATGTCAAAGATAAGCAGCAAATCTCATAATCCTGCCCATCACAGACAGTGTTAATCATGTTGCATCTTCATCTAGTGATCCTGCACCGCGAGCACAGAGTTGAAATTTAAGGACATCCACATACATTAGCTGAAACACAGTCTGGGGAAAAAGACTACAAATTAATTGGTGTCTGTCGTAAATGAGGCTATTGCTGCGCCTGTTCATCTCAAAGAGGAAGTATTAAATATTAAAATATACCAGCCCACTGTCTCACCAAATAAGAATAAATCTTGTGTGTGTGTTAACATTCATGTGGCAGCTCAGGACAAACTTTGATCTCACCGTACGCCAAAACAAAAGGGAAAGGACAGGCCGATCAAACGCAGCGCGGGCTGAAACACAACTTCTGAGCAAACCTGTGCTCGGACGATCAAAGAACGGGCACTGACATGGAGAAATGTGACGGCACTGGTATGGTCTGTGGATGTATGTGTTGTGCAGTGACTGATAGAAATGTGGAAAGAGGCGTTTTCCCAATATTTTCAGGGTGACTGGTGAAGCGGTTTCTGAAAAAGCTGTTGAGACATCAACGTCGAGGTGTTTAGTGGCCCAAGTCAACACGCCTTCATTCACCCCATGTGTTTGTTTGTTTGGTTTTTTTTTACAAACACTTTCATAAAAACATTCCCTTGGCATTTATCTCAAGCTGATCTAAATCCGACATCATGGATATCCGACTGAAACCTTTCCCGGTCCTTGATGGGCTAATCAAAGCCTGTGATGAAATGCAGAAAATGTCAGAAAAACAACTAACAGCGAATAGTCAAGCTAACATGTTTGGACCCCTGAGGTTTAGCATGAGGATCCTTTCAAGTCAGCATATTTGGAGCATGATAATTAGTGATTTATTGAGACAAAAACATTCTTTTCTTACCTCGACTCAATAAAACTAAATGATTTAAAGAGCATTAGTGTGGAGGCAGACACCAAACCAAAAGGGTTTTTAAACTAGTATGGTGGTGATACCTGCATTAAATATTCACCACAGAGCCCCGGAGCTATGCACCCTTCAAAAGCCTCCCTCCTCGATTTATTTATTTAAAAATTTGTTTATTCCTCCTCTTATCTCCCTTTGCCCATTTTTTATTTTTTTTTTCTGAAGCCACACAGAGAGCTTCCTGCTGACAGCATGTGAGCAGCGCAGTCAAATAAATGCCACAAGGCCAGTTAGCAGGTTTCCTTTTGCTGGTGACAGGCTCCGGGGAGGGAAGACAGAAGTACCAGTTTAAGGGACACAGGAATAAAGAGAGAAGAGCAACAGCAACACACACAGAAAAGTCAAGCACATATTCTTGAGAAGAACAAAATGGATTGCGATAGATTGACAGGGAGGGGAGAAGACAGAGTGGTCGTGGAACTTTGGGAACAAGTGAAAGGATGAAAACGTGGATTCTCCTTGAAATCGGGGGCTCAAACTCTCAGTGATTAAAGAGAGACACTCCATGCTATTGCTTAGTGCTGTGGTCTGTGACATTAGGTAAACCGATGGACAATTAAATCATTCAACTAGCAACAACTGTGAATGTAAACATGATGACTGTTTTGCTGAGGCACAGCTCTGTTGAGTTGAAACATTTTTTTATTGAGATAAAAAAAAAAGACATGAAATGATAGAAATGTGGGGCAGATAGATAAAAGAATTGAATTTTAAAGAGGAAATGGAAAAGAGGAATGTCAAACTCCTTTTGCTTTTGGGGCCACATACAGTCTAGTTCAAGCTCAAAAACGTTGGGGGCAGCAAAGATATATCATTAAAGTCTAAAAATGATGAACAGTTTTCCCTTCACTTTTGTGCAGAGTATAATTTAAACTGTAAATCTAATTTGTGCTTCTTTCAACAAATGTTGAGAACAGTCTGTCACTTGTATTTTTTTTTTTGTGTGTTAACTACCCAGCCCTCAGCTTGCATATTTTCACCCTGCCAGTATAGCTTTCATGCTAATGCTGTCAGATGCCAGGTGTATTGTCTTCATGATTTATTGTATTAGGAAACCAGTCTGTTTGCTCCTTGTCAGTTTTACAATTGTCATGTTATCTTGTGGGCTGGTTTAGACGCCCTGATTTGCTGGTTTTGGCCTAAGGGTTAGTGTTTGACAACCCTGTTATAGATATAAGAATATAAGAGTGGGAAGAGTGAATATTTCATTGACCCCATTGGGGGAAATTACTTCTCTGCATTATGTGCATCCTCGTCACAGTCTACTGGAACCATACATGCCCGGAGCCGTGGTGACCTGTCAGCAGTGTCAATGGAAAGTAAGGGTTTCTGATCCAAAATCCGGTTCTCCACCGTTTAGAAATTCACAAATGTATACATCATTAAACATCATCTATGACAGTGCCAAAGTGCCAAAATCCTTCTAGTTCAGGAGCCACAAATGGCCCAATATCATCCCGAGTGGGACGGGACTGGTAAAATAGTGACCTTTCAATTTCAACTTTTACGTTTTTTCATTGTTGTCGCATTGAGTAAATGGGTTTTTTTTGGGTTTTTTTTAAGGTCTATGGCTTTGTAAAATGTTCTGCAATTACTATCAAAAGTTACTACCATCTCAACTTAATGCCAATTTTAATGACACTTTCTGGTTCAAAATTATAAAACTGTTGCATTTTGTGACCGTTTGCATGCATGTTTTTACAAACTCACCCTTACAAATTGTGCCAAACATGCGATGGGTTGACGCCACTGTTCTCCAACGAATGTGATTTTCGGAAATGATTTAAAATGTATTGAGTACCTTCAACAACTGTTTTGATCATTGAACTTATTTCACTATAACAACCCCTAAAGTTTCCTTTGACTAATGATGACACTTTTGCACTTCAACTTCTTAAGAATTTTGTGGAGGACTGCTTCCTTCAAAGGTTTCGAGTTGGATTTAGGTCAGGGCTCATGGCTGGCCAGTTAAAATGAACCATCTTCTCCTTCTAAACCACTCCTTTATGCCTGTGGATGTGCTCTTTGGGTCGTTGTCTTGCTGAAAGACTCAAATCCTTCACCTTAAACTTTCCTACACTGTTTTTTTCCTGACATTCAGCAACACACTCAGCTCTAAAGTTTCTTGTTAATCTTCTGATTTCCTAATTCCTTTGACACGTTCATTGCCTCCAGTATGAGAGGCAGCAAAGCAGCAAAGCAACCCCTGTAGCATGAGGTAAAACTCCAACATGTTTCAATCATAGGTAGGCTGTTCCTTTTTTCATTGCCTATAATAAACTGATGGTCCACCTCTGAGAAAACGATTCCATACTAAGTTCTCTATCATTTAAATTTGCTTTGTGCTTGTGTCCTCCTTCCATCATCGTGGCCGTCCTTCATGGTCACTACTTGGAATCCTTGTTTAGTTTAGTGTGCAGACTGAAACAAACACTTCAGTTTTTTCTAGGTCAGAGTGAAGCTCTTCAGTTTTTCACAATATACAATCTTTACAGTACTTCTTGCATGTTATTTCCACAGCCTGGGAGCAACTTAAAGTTTTTGTTAGTGTGAAACTTGCTGACGATGTTACAAATTGAAAATAGGGCTCTTCTGAGATCGCGATATAGATTTTGATATACAATACAGTCATACTGGATTTTTTTCTTCCATTTTGCGTGAAGAACTACTTTTTCCTCAACCGGGTGCCAATAATAGTGTGGAACACATTGTCAGAAATATTGTTTCACTCAATGCTGATAAGACATCAGTAGCAAATATCAAGGTCTTTCAGACAATAAAAACATCAAAACCTGGGATTAACTTGTTTAAAGTAACTAACATCCCGAGTATATAACTGTCATATTAAACTGAATGCCCCTTTCCGGCATATGCCGGCTATAAAAGATGGATCAATGGTTTTGTCAGTGAGATTTCAAGCAACACCAGGGAATAAACAGAGCTTCAAAGGGGCTGACTCACAAGCGCCGAAATACATGATAAGACGGACACAGCAAAAGCACATTTCTATTTAAGAAAGTCTATCCATCCATCTGCTATATCGATTTATCCTGTGCAGAGCCGTTGAGCGCCGGAAACAATTCCAGTTAAATACGCGCGAGGGCATCCCCAATTAACCTCACATGCATGTATTATCGACTGTGAGAGGAAACCCACGTACGCACTGGGTGAATATGCAAACTCCACACAGAAAGGCCCGGCTGGCATTTGAACCTACAACCTTCTCGCTGTGTGATGTGAGATTGCCACTTAAGAAAAAATCCAGTCTCATAAAAACTTCACTCAAGTTTAATTTGCTTAAGTAACTGCGGAGGGAAATGGAAAATTATGACAATAACGACAGTAAACCCTCGTACAGTCAAGTGGATTTAAAGGAACAAGTGGACTGCTGCTCTCAGAACTCTAACGTCCAGCCCTGAAGAGAAAGAAAAAAGTGTTCCGATAGCACACAAAGTAACGATTTCTGGTTCGTATATGTGTGTGTGCGCGTGCGTGCGTGTACTCGAGTATGGATTTTTTTGCTATTGCAAGCTGCAACATCTCTCACGAATATGAATTTCCCTCTTGTGTGAGAACTGTCAGCAAACTCGCGAGAAGAACCCACGCATGCTGGGGTACGACTGTGTAGGTGGTCTTTTCTCACTTCATCTCAGGAGCCTTGTGTCATGAAACTGCCACCACGGAAGTGTAGTTTATTGAACATTATTCCCAAATGCGTCTTAACGCGATAAAAACGCAACGGTTGTGAAATGCAATTAGAGCGAGCGGTGGCAGATGAAGTGTTGTCTTGTGTGACTGCGGGCCATAAATACCTGACACTCGGAGAAGGACGGCCAGGTTGAGCAGAGTGGTGGATTGCTTGTAGGCTGAGGAGCAGTGGGCGATGCACTCCTCGATGAGTGAAAGACGGTTCGATCGCAGTCGCACTGGAGGGAACACAAGGAGCGTAAATGAGAGGCGTGTCAAGACTTGTTTGGTTAATTACTGTATTCAATATGAAACAAGTTACAGCTGATGAGAAAGTGAGGGGGACATTATGTGCAGTGAGCGATGCAGCTGCTGTCATGATGTCAGGAACATCATGACAGGCTGCAATTTTTTTTTTTTTTTTTTGTGGTCTAACCCAGCCTATATCACCTCATATTGATTAAGACATTGTATGTGTATATTTTTTCACACAATTATATATAATTACATGAAACATAGGGAACTCCTGGTTATAATAAGTATATATATTTTGTCATTGGAAATGCTGAAACTTTACATCTGCACTCATTGATGAAAACTTTGAGACCACTTCGATCTTATTTTCACGAGATGACCTCTAAACACTAACAAAATATCCACATACGTATCGCCTAACCTGTTTGCCAAAATGCCTTTAAGCTAAAAGCTCCGGGCCATGTCCGTCTACGTCTGGATGTTAAAAACTATTTTGGGGGTTTCAATGTTTGATTTTTGTTTCTCGGTTGTTTAGAGGTGCAACAAAAATGTGATGTTCAGGTTAAATTCATATAAGCCCAAAATTGGTCTCACCAATTAGCACGCTCGCCTCGCAGCAAAATAAATCCTCAGTTCAAGTTTGACCTTTATGTGTTGAATTAGTATCTTCTCAGGGCATGCATTGGTTTATTCCGAGTACTCGGGATTCATCCCACCAGCCAATAAACATGAATTAAGTGGTGACTAAATTAAATATAAACGTGAGTGTGTGTATGTCTGTCTGTGTTCGGGCCTGTGATTGATGTGTGTGTACGTAGTCAGCTGGGATCAACTCCAGCCCCGGTGACCCTGAACTGGATAAAGTCATATAAAATCTGGATTGACTGACAGATGTTTTTATGTGATTGTATCTTTATTTGCATGTCACTGTCATTATGGCATTTGTGATGAGCCATTTTTCAGAATATCTGATGCTACAGCTGTTTTATCTTTTCAATTAGTGGTTTATAATTTCATCAATCCCTGATCAAGGACTCTGTTCAAATGTACCAGCATCTGTTTGATTGACGATTCATACATTTGCAGGGGTTTGAACATGCTGTTTGGTCTCCCACAGTGTTTTTCTTCTTTATTTTTTTGCACAATAAACCATATGTGGGATGATTCTTAAATGTTTAAAGTTCTTTTTTTTGTTGGGGTTTTTTTTTTTTTTTTTTTGGGTGGGGGAAGGGGGTGGGGTGGGTGGTGCATGATCGCCATTTAATTAATTTGCTCATAGAACCAGTGATTTTCAGTCTTGGACCTGGTGAGCCACTGTCAGTCACAAGTAACTGGGAACCAGTAGGAGTCCGACACCCCAGTGAGAATAAAGCATGCGACTTCAGTCAAAGTGTGAGCTTCCCACATGGAAGGAGGAATTTTGGGGGTCACTCAGCATGGCAGTGATTTTGGTGAAAGTTATAAAAAAAAAGAACAAACTCTAAGAAGAAATTTGATATTTTGGGCTTATTTTTGCTGTTGTTCATTGGTAGTCTTTACCAGAACACTTCTCGGTACTTCAGTACAACAGACTGTCTTTTTGTAATTAAGAACCTTTTATAATAGGCAGATTTGTCAAGACCAGAAAATATAATGTCAGCAGAACAAATGTTGATGAATTAAGTGTAGAATGTTGATGAATTAAGTGGAGGACATAAATTGTACCTCCTGAGCATCGTTTTATCTCCTCTTGTTTAATAGACAATAATAATAAGTAGCACTGCCGGAGGCGGCCATGTTCTTTGTGCTTGTCAGTTAGCATTGGTATATGAGATCTACCCAACTGGTAACTATTCCAGCTTCACCTCACATGAATGTAATGATTATTTCATCAATAGGCTCTTATGGAAGCCTGATAATAAGGCCTTCACTGCATGCATGACAGTGGTATTCCAGCACCAGGATTGGACTCCTCTACCTTCAAACAAATCAGCTTTTCATATTTCATTGCAGCGTTTTAATCTATTTCCAATATATGTGAGATTCAAACTTTTTCATCAGTTCAGTTTGGTTCCGAATGCAGAATTTCGTTGAAATAACTTTTCATATTCTTTCAAGCTTGAGCTGAAAACCTAAGAAATGGTGTGTTTAGAAGCTTTGTGGGCCTCGGTGTGTTCTCTGCACCCCGCTGAGGATCTTCATGGCTTGGCATCACTTTGGGCAAGGCCTCGAGGGAATTGAGGGGAGGCTGGTTTGTATGAAGCATTGCCTTAGGCTTTGTAGGAGGGCTGCAAGAAGCAGCTTAAGATGGATTACCTATGCTCAAATCCTACGACTTCATACTTCTGCATGTTTATCTCTGAGAATTTAAATTCAAAGGGGCAGTGCATTTACTTTGTAAGAGGGAAAATATTTTCTTTTTCCGTGTGTGTGTGTGTCGATACATGAAATGAGAGCGCACGGCAGGCTATACGGAGCCCCAAAGTCAGTCCCCAACCACTAAAAATTGGCCTTATACAATAATCAGAGATTCAAATGCTATGCAATACAAGAAAGAAACCACTGCACTTTTGTCTGTACTATAGCTCATTCTCTTTCATGTGTCCCTTTCCTTGCTCTGTTCAGTTTTGTGTCTTCTTAAGACTTCTTAGTACTGTTTTCACTTTGTAAGTGTACAATGACAAAATAACGTGTGTACACCACAGAGAGAGTACAAGCAATCAAAAAAAAAGGATCAGAAAAGTAAAGTACAAAATAACATTTATCAAAATGAGAGTGAGAGAACAGGGACAGCGAATGAGAAGGAGAGCAGTTTATAGCTCTTTCGGTCTATGCAGGCAGGCTGGTTCAGTAAGGGCAGAGGGAGGGAGGGAGCAAAGGCCTCGGGGGCAAACAACACCTCGGTGTAGAGGTGAGGCAATGAGGGGCAAAGCTCCTTCAATCCAGCTCTACTGCTTCCTTTAACAAAGATACTTTCCCTGAAAACACAGTGCAGGGTACAGGAGTTAGGGGCTCGGGAGGAACGATAGCCCGAGTGTAGAGGGGAATACAGATTGATGAGATGTAGCGCTGAAGTAGAAATATATGAAGGATGTGTGTGTCTATGTGTAGCTGGGAGCGCACACAGACTCAACACTTCAATCCTAATTAGGCCATCAAGCAGATGTTGTTTGTTCAACAGTTGAACCATAAATAATCATATATTTAGATATAGAGGTAACATATGGAGGGATGAAGCAAGTGACAGCAGAGAGGGACACAGGATGATTTGTGGGTAGAGGATGGTGATGAGCAAGTGTCCTTCCATCGTTTCCATATGTGGCCTTGAGCACTTCCGATTACAAAGTAAGAGTCCAATAAAGCAAGCATGTGTTCAAATTCAGCAACTTTTTTTTTTTCTTGGCCCTTTTCCAAACGAGACTGTGTTACCTTGCAGTGGCAGGATGTTGACACTGAAATCATCGAGCTGGCTGAGGGCAGTGATGAGGTCCAGCTCCTCCTGGACGGCCGGAGGACAGTCTGTGATCAGCTGGAGACATGCCCTAGCAAAGATAACCACACATCAAATTAACAAATTAACAAATCAACAGTCACAGATCTATAGTTACACTATTTCACTTCATTCACGCACAAGCTAAAAGGCACAGACTCTGAAATGAACTTTCAAACAGGGAAAAAGAAACCCGTTAATGACTCTTCAGTGGTCCATTTTTGCCCCTCAATCTGACAACTACAAGTGGGTTTCTTTTTTTCCAATGAGGTTATGAAAAGGAAATGCTTTGCGATTCAAAATCTGAATGGCAATGTTATTTTTCTGTTATGTTGCTATGAATTATGACAAATGCATATAATTAGTGCAATTCTTGCTGTCCACTAAAGGCACTGTTCCTCTTCAACATTGTTGTTCAGTCATGCATATTAATGTACGTTGTCACAGCGATGGTCTCAGTTGCAAATGCAGCAGTTGTTGGAAAAGCACACAATATTTCAAATACCCTCTAACAAAAGGTCACCAATGTATTTTTTTTTGTTTGTTTGTTTTTTTTGCAATAAACAATTAAAAGTTAAAGATGCCTGTGCAGAATGTATCAGGTCAAAGTGATAAGTTGTCAGAAAAATAAATACCTACAGTAAGACAGAACAGCCCCCTAATAATCTCCCAGAACAAAGTGGTGAACAACTGATCTCATATTTATCAATGTTTCCATAGAAAAAGAAAACATCAGTTAGATCAGCAGCACTGGTGAGGTAAATAATAAAATATTGGCTATACAGTGAAGTACCACACATATTTAATAAAAAGCACAGCAACACCACGGGGACGAAGATGATGGATGGATGGACGGATTAAAAATGGGGAATACAATCTTTTTTTCCCCCCTTTTCAAAGTTGGAGCAAAAAGTAATTGAGTTTTAAGTCCAAACGTCTTGATATGACTCTGCAAACAGATTCACTTACAAAGTCTAGACTAATGTGATGGATCTTCAATCGGGGCGTATTCTCTTGTAATGCAATCCGCACTCATTACCCCTAATAGGATTATGTGCTACATTGCTTAGCTTAAGTACCGGTATATTTAATGTGTGTGAGTGTGTGTCTGTTGTAAATGCTAGCATACCCAAATAATTTCTGAATAACATAAATCCCAGATGAAACAACAGCTTATAGAGGACTTATGACGTCAGCGGTGGTTAAGTGGGGCGGAGGAAATTTGTCCTTGGGATATATGTTCAATAGAGGAAGGCCTCAGCATTTCTTCCACCCTCACAGTGAATAAATAAAGACAACTTCAAGAGAGAGAGAGTGCCCTATAATCCTTTCCAGCATAATGAGACAAATCTAAACGATACATCTTAAAAACAACATGGCTCAATATTGTTAACTGAAGTACAAACACTATGCAAAACACTCCACAGAGCTTTTCACTCTTTGAGCATGGCTGATGTTCTTGCCAGGAACAAGAGGTTTGTCCTGGCAAGGATGAGAGTGAGGAAAGGGCGGTGGATGGGCGAATGAGAGACAGAAAGAGGGCATACTGATTATGTACTCTTGCTGTGAAGTATCTGCAGGCGTGTGTGCACGTGTGTGTGTGTGTGTGCGTGTGTAGACAGCCTCAGTAAAGGCGGCTGTGAAAACATCCCATTTCGGCTTCAAGAGTCACGATGTGCTTTGCAGCCTTTACCCTGTGATTTGCAGATTAGCTACCTTGTGTTGCACAGACACAAAAGCATACAAGTTAACACTTGTATTGCAGCTATCGATGAAAACACAGGAGCAGACACTTTGCCCTTCTTTTGACCAAGCAAAGCTGTGCACCAGCACATTGAACAGCAGCACACTGATGCAATCACCCTTTGCTTCAAGTCTGTGTTATTTCTGCGGGAGCGCTCACTCCTGCTCATACAAAAATCTTTGGAAATGAGCTTTCTGAAAAGTGAGGGAGACAAGCAGCAGCAAAATGAATCATGCCTTTAGGGTTTATTTCAGAGTAGTTTCCACCTTGTTTTTAAATAATGGCCATCAAAAGCATGTGTATCCTCCACAACTTTGTTTCAGCGACAACTAAAGGTAAGTTGAAGAAATGCGAAAAAATGGCTATGAATCAAAATCCACATTGTCGCCACACAAAGGTGTAGATATATGGAAACATAAGCTTTTGGGTGAGTACATCCAATGTGTTTTGAATGCAAATATTTAGATACTAATAATAGTTTGGACTAGCAATGAAATGTATGTAATTAGGTCTAAAACAGGGGTGTCAAACATAAGGCTTGTGGGCCTTCAATTTGTCAAGTTGAGATTGTAGTAATTGTCTATGGCATTGTGAAAATATAGGCGTTTTCATCATGTACATGTAATCTGAACCAAATCAAATAAAAACAGTTTTACTTGTAAAGATTATTATGGTACAACTCAATGCAATGCATCTTAAGTTCAGCATGTTCACTGCGGTTCACTGGCAAACATGACAAACAAAATAGTCCCAATTCTACACATCAATCAGACAATATAGTACAATTAACTGCAGTCCAATCATTACTCTTACCAAGTATCACCCTATAGGGTATCTGCTAGTTTTGGGTAAATGTATCAGCTATTATGAAGCAGTAGGCAATATGAAGTGTACAAGAGTCTAACGTGATTAGATACAAGAAAAAGAACAACCATAACATTGTGGGTTTAGTAAACAGCAGTAGTAAGCTGAAAGCTGAAATTGTTTCTGTAGCTTTAACTGTTTGTGGAAAATATAGGCACACAAACTAAAGAATGTTGTGCTTGGCAGATCAATTATTTGCTTTTTGGCAATACATCTCGTACCACTGCAAAGCCTGATTAATTCCCTTTAAAATGGTGCTCCACGTATTTGTCCTACTATTTCTTGTTGTTGACTTCACTCATTCCATCCACCAAACAAGAGTCCAAGGCAAAGAAAAGCAGTTTGACATCAGCAGTGAAGATTGACGACACTGAAAATATATTTATGGGCGCAACTTGCACAACTCAGCTTTGCAGCTAATCCAACAAATGCAAGTTCTTTATCTATGTGGAAAAGAAAAAACGTCTACCAAACACAACCTTACTTCCCGTCGGTGAGTAATGTAGTTATTTTCATGCACTGGGGATAATAACATAGTTTCAGAACTTTTTGAACTACTTTTACATGTTTGCCCTTCGTTTATTACTTTGTGTGAATGTGAATCTCAGTCGCAGATTGTGTTTCCTGAACAATGCTGCAAATACTTTTCACCACTTAGAAGGGATCATTTTTATATTTCCAAAGCAGGGTCTGTTCTTGTCCTCATATAAACTCTCACCTTGTGCAAGTGAATATATTTGTTTAGGACACAGGTAAGTGCAATATGTGTATCTAGGCGAGACTGTGTTTGGTGTTTTGGTGCAGAGGATATAATGTGTGTCTGCGGAGCAGTTATTTTGATCTAAAGGACGCAGGCAGCCAGTCCGCATGGACTATTAATTTCAAAGCAACAGGCCCACATTCAGACACGACTTTTCGCCCGATATCTGAACACAACAAGCGTGCACGCACGCCCACACACAGTGGGAGAGCTACAATGGATGGTGTTGTCCAAGTGTGTGGAGGGGGGGGGGGCACTGTATTAGTTACTATAAATGAATGACGACCCAATTACTGTCCCACTTCCCCACCAGGAACAGACGGTAAGGTTAGACAACCACCGGGCCCCCTCTGGGTTGTGAAACCAACAAGAGACACATTCGAATACTTTACTTGGTTTTGTACTATATGTTACATACAACGGGAGATTAAACAAAAGCAAACACCATCATTTTATTCTTGGTCAGCCATTGAGGAGAAAAAAAACCACCCACATTAAAAAAAAAAAAACTTTCATCACGAAAGCAGTTTATGAAAGCCTGATTGTAGTGTTGTTGCTATAATCCACATTGGGATTTTCTTGTAACCGTAATGGCACGGGAAGATCAAATCTACCTCTCCTTCATAACCGTTTGAGCTCATTAAGAATAAAATGGGGGGAAATACCATATTGTCAAAAATAACAAACTACATTGAAACCTTAGGGAAAGGTTAATAGTTAAATCAGATATGTCAAACACATTTTAGCTCAGGGGCCACATTCAGCCCAATTTCACCTAAAGTGGGCTAACAACTCACCCTGACAACATGGCCGATATCTCAGCTCAGGCCTCAGTGTTGAGTTGTGTTGTGTCTGCTCCGTTTAAGTAAATTGTCAAGAAAAAAAAACTAAATTTTTACAAATGGCTTGATAGTGCTAGTTTGCCAGCAGCAAGTTCACTCTCTGCATCAGCATCACCGATATCTCAGCTCCAGACCCGAGTTAAACTCACTTGATTTGCTCTGAACAAGTTTGCACACATAGTTTGCCTCATTTTAAAAAGTAATATTTGTTCTGATTCTTGTAATGGCCAACCGCAACGACTGTGAACAAAAAAAAAAAAGATAGTCGAGAGCCAACAAGAGGCTGTTTACTGTGAAAAGCCAGATATGCTGTCATAAAAAGCTGTACAATTAAACCTTAATTGTGATTGTAAATTGTTTTCACTTCATTAATATAACATAAATCTCAGAATGTGTGCTGTATCAGTTGATGCTCCATTAATATCATGACCTCAGACATTATATAAAACAGAGCATGTTGGAAAGTCCATCCATCTGGAAATGGAATACACCTACTCACCTGGCCAGACCCATACAAGGGTCTGTTAGTGCTGTGGAGGAGTTGAAGTATTCTCGGGCTGCAGCCAGCACTAAGTCCACGCTGTTATCGTAGGCCACCTTCATAGCATAACCTTTTCCCCGGAAAGACAAGCTGACAGGAACATCCTGACTGACCTGGAAATATCAACGCCCAATGTGGGAGGCAATGAGATGGCAAATTTCATCATGAAAGGCTTGATGTTTGAGTAATCAAATGGTCATAGTGAGTGTAACTCTGTGAAGGAAAATCTCATTGAACGTACCATGGAGCAATGCATGAGCTGCCCTGCCAGACGGATATTCTCCACACGGCTGGAGCACAGCAGGGACTCGACAAAGACCTGCAGCAGTCGGGGGGATGAGGATGTTACACAGGAGGAAAGTCTATTTAACAGTCTACTGTAAGCTGCATTATTGAACAAAAAAAACATTCGAATTATTCAAAAGTTCAAGCTTAGATGTGCTGGAAGTAAAATCATGCAGTTCGGTGTGGCACATATAGACCGAAATGTCAGAAAAGACACAAAATATATAGACAATGAGCATCTCATTGAACTGGTTTGGGTTCCCAAGTCCGTCGTATGATGTGTGGTTGTGCTTTGGTGTGTTACCTGATGGCAGGTCTTTGGTTTGAGACAAGTGTAAACATTCTGCTGCATGTCAAGCAGATCCTGCAGTAGACCTCTCCACACAGTTTCACTCACTGCAGGGGTTCTGTACAAAAACAGTTACATTGGCTGTCATTCAGCAATACATTCCAGATGCAAATGGAGATCATTTGCAAGTATAAAAATAGGATTTCTAAGATCATAACAAGAAAAAATCTAAACTTATAAAAATAATGCATATTCATAGGATGAATGCAGACATTACTCTGAGTTTATTCATGCTAATGCGTCTTTCTAACGTCATACTTGCGGCCAGTGTGACGGCACAGTTTGATCATCAGTTGGTGGGCCTCCTCTTCGCTGCTCTGGCTGTTCTTCACGTACGAGATGGGTTTCTGCAGTCCATGCTTCTCCAGAACCTCAACCACGCTGTTAAGCATACACCGTGTGATACAGTGGATTATGGCAGGTATAATCACAACAATAGGATAAGGAAACTCACACAATGAAAAAAATAAAACAAACATATGTTTTTCTAAGTGCATTATTCATCATGTTTATTCAGTGTGTGGGGGACTTAAGCAGACAGGTTGACTGGCAGCTGTAGATATCACAGTTGCAAATGACAAAAAAAAAAGAAACATGGCAAAATAAAACCTGAAAACAATCCAAGAAAGAAAGACAGAGGATGTGTACGCTCTAAGCCGTTCATTATTTTGGCAGCAGAAAGTCATTTGCAAGCCACATCGCAGAAGGAGAAAGCGTAGAGAAAGACTGAAGAGCAACGTGATAAACTGCACGTCAAAGAGATGGTGCCTCTTTCTAAGTGTGCGTGTCTGGGAGCATGGGAACGGAGACAGTCTTATATGGCTGCAAGGGTGTGTGTGTGTGTGTGTGTGTGTGTGTGTGTGTGTGTGTGTGTGTGTGTGTGTGTGTGTGTGTGTGTGTGTGTGTGTGTGTGTGTGTGTGTGTCTGTGTGTGTGCGTGCATGAGGGATTAGCATCGCACCCCCAGTCTCAACAGGGTCGTGCTGCTACAGATGTTCACTCTCTACTGCAACTCATTACCATAGTAAACAGGTGTGTGTGTGTGTGTGTGTGTGTAGGTGGGGGGAGGAGAATAACAAGCCCTGATATTTACAGCAGCGTGTGTGTGTGTGTGTGTGTGTGTGTGTGTGTGTGTGTGTGTGTGTGTGTGTGTGTGTGTGTGTGTGTGTGTGTGTGTGTGTGTGTGTGTGTGTGTGTGTGTGTGTGTGTGTGTGTGTGTGTGTGTGTGTGTGTGTGTGTGTGTGTGTGTGTGTGTGTGTGTGCGTGCGTGCGTGCGTGCGTGCGTGTATGTTCCTGGTGCACATATTAATGCACCAGCAAGTGGTCGTGGCAGCAGCTGAAAAATGCTTTTATTCTGGAGGCACTGGAAGAGCAGACACTTTGCATTTACTGCCTGATTCATCTGTGTGTGTGTGTGTGTGTGTATGTGTGCAAGTCACAATAGTGCAGCACAAAATATACATGCACTCACATTCCAGGTTCCCTCAGGTGTGTTTGTGCATGGCTGTGTGTGTGCGTCTGCATATGTGTACCGGGTTTCATCTGTAAAGGGTGCGCCCAGCCCTAACACTGTTTCCTGATGCTCCTCCCTCCTCCATATTCCAATTCCCTCCAGGCTCCTGTGCTTCATCCTTATCCTCCTTCCTTCCTACTCACCACTCGTCTGTATTTGGAAGTTCACCCAGAGCAGATTGTTGAAGAACAGAGCGTATTTTCACACAAAAAAAAAAAGATAGAAGGATAGAGTTGGAGAACACTGGTGATTATAACCTGTAACAGAGAAAATGCCAGAGGCTATTTAAATACCACGGGACCAATGCTAGTCCTTTGATACCGTGTGTGTGTGTGTGTGTGTGTGTGTGTGTGTGTGTGTGTGTGTGTGTGTGTGTGTGTGTGTGTGTGTGTGTGTGTGTGTGTGTGTGTGTGTGTGTGTGTGTGTGTGTGTGTGTGTGTGTGTGTGTGTGCGCGCGCGTGTGCGTGTGTGTGCGTGTGTGTGTGTGTGTGTGTGTGTGTGTGTGTGTGTGTGCGTGCGTGCGTGCGCGTGACCATGAGTTCAAGCCTCCTCTCCTCCTTAGTGTTTCCCATCAGGCGCATAATGGGAAGAGGGAAGTAATAAGCTGTGCTACACAGTGAACATTTACCTAGCCATGGACCATTAATCACAAAACTAAAGGGCTTGTTCCTGTCAACAGTTTAAATGCCCTGCCAACAGGTACAGTAGATATGTGTGGATGAAAACCCCCAGTAAAACCCTGTTTCATTCAAATGATTGTGAAAACCTAAAGACATTCAAGTCAAGCTGTTAGAGCGCAAGAAAGCCCAACAAATCCTCATATCTCAGACTGGAATGAGCTCATGTTCAGCACTCATCTGCGCATCTGGCCTGAATGGGGCTGGAGGACGGAGTAAAATTGAAAGCAAAGCAAAAGGCAATACAGACGATGTGGATGAGCTACATTACCTGAGGTGCTTCTCAAGTTTGTCCACCTGATCATGGAGTGAAGCTGTGACGTCCGTCTCGGGCCTGTCGAAAAATATAACAAGCAATTTATCAGACACATGATTAGAATTGACATCTTTCACAATAGATCCTGCTCCTTTGCCAACTAATAATTATATTGATCACAATCACATTGGCAGTCTGAACATTGACACATGTGCTACTGTTGGTATGTTTTGGTCCAGTTTTCTGAAAAAATAGCAGCTTTTCCTAACAGTCAGTTCACATTACTGATGCCTTTACCTGGAAGATTATTGCCCATTAAGGCAGCACGTAGCATTGAATGGGTTCTCGCGTACCCACACATGTGTCGCATGTCATGGTTTTGTGCATGTCATCCCACTTCCTGTTACCAGCAGGTGGCGCCATGGCTGACGATCATAATTGTTGTATGGCTGTGATGCGGGCCGGACTCTGACGCTACGTATCAAGTTTGAGGTCAATCTGGCCACGTTCAGTCTATTTACATCGCACTTCCTGTTCCATGGCATTCTTGACCGTTGCCACGCCCTCAGATGGCGTTACGACTGAGAGCCAAAGAGCAAGGGTGGCGCAGGGAACGCAACAATTGAAAAGAGGAAAATTCTGGAAAGAGATGCAACAAAATCTGCTAAGATTGGAGGAGCTCACGGTTAGAAACGAACAAATGAGGACCATGAGGATGGAGTTTTGTCTCACATCCAATCAGAGCAGAGGAAGGCTCTCAAAACAGGAAGTGTGACAGGACTGGAAGCTACTTTTCTGAGGCACCTTACTGTGAACAAGAGAGTGAGTGCCGCCATTTCTCCCTCGACACTGGAAGTGACCACTATACAGGAAGTAGTCTTCTTCGCCCGCAGACAAGAGGCGTGCCGCCATTTCTATGTACATTATGTCCTTTTGCTTTTTTTATTCTGAGGAGTTAGTGGAAAAGTACATTCTTACGGTTCATAGAGTTTTAATAAACCCATAAAGAGAAGAACAAAATCTGTTAGAAGTGGCTGTAAAAGAGCTTTTCCCCCTCTTAGCTTCATCTAATGTAAGTGAAAGTAAAATAAATGTGCATCTGCTCATTTTATTAATATTCTGGCCCTGGAAGTATTTTTTTTTTGTTGTTGTTATTATTGGGTCAAAAACACAACCTACAATGAATACAATCCACCAGCAATAATAAGGTGTGTGTATATATATATATATATATATATATAGATAGCTATAGAGATAGCTATAGAGATAGCTATAGAGATAGCTATAGAGATAGCTAGATAGATAGACAGACAGACAGACAGACAGACAGACAGACAGACAGACAGACAGACAGACAGACAGACAGACAGACAGACAGACAGACAGACAGACAGACAGACAGACAGACAGACAGACAGACAGACAGACAGACAGACAGACAGACAGACAGACAGACAGACAGACAGATAGATAGATAGATAGATAGATAGATAGATATAGTTATGTTTTGGCCTTTTGGGTGAGTTGAACTCCGTCTTCTGAGTATATGTGGGTGGAAAGCACTTCACACAACAACAAGGAATGTCCATGAATGAACTTTAGTGAACTTCAGCAGGTAAATACAGGGTTTTAACAGCCGTAATCATCAGAGTCAAAGGTTTCGAATGGCCTTGGATTTGTCACTTCGCCCCACACCACACATTCAGATGAAGGTGGTATAGCGGTACTCTTACCTCGGGTCACGCTGGTGACACAATAATCTGTTTCATTTGTTACCACTTCATCTTGGAGGGTACCAGTTCGTCCCCAATGAAGACCTCGCCACTGGTGTAGACGACAACATCATGAGCTTTCATCAGGTCATATCCCAGGAGGACAGAATTGTGTATGGGGGCCACATGAAATTTTAAAGGTGACTTTCAGCCTACATTTCGCATTCATGCCATCTCTTACACCAGCATTAAGAAGGTAGGTGTGGTGTAAGTTGTCAGAACTCTCAGCTGAGAGACCATTATACAGCTCTTCAGAGATGACTATAGTCTGAGCTCCTGTGACCACCACAGCCTGTGGGGGAATGTTTTGATTTCTTAGGACTTTTAAGAAAGCATCAGTGGCCAGTCGGTCTTGCAGCTGGATATCTACGCCAGGGTACGCAAGTGTAATGAGGCGCCACACCTCTTCTGCAAATTCAGCAGATGTCTCTTCCCTGTCAGAGCGCCCCCAAGTTTCCTCGTTGCTGTGGGTGACGGGTGTGGGTCTTGATTTCTAAAATGGTGAGTGAGCTGCTCCACCAAGAGAACATAATCCTCCTTTGTACATTCAGGCAGTGGAACAAATGCACATGGTATTGCTAGTTAGTTCACTTTTTTTTTTTTTTTTGCAGCCACAGGGCTGCAGCTGCAACTTCTGTGTTGGTTTGGAGAGAGCAAACGTCGCCCCAGTGAAGTGACACTGGAGCGCACTCTGTGCAGTAAATCACTGACCAATCAGCCGAAGGCTCCTCAAAACTGGACCCATTCTGTTGTCCTGAGTACCCCAACGGAAGGGTGACCGAAAAGCGGTGACCTTTGGAGTGGTTATTTACGTAAAATGCGCAATTCTTGCGGTGTCAACCCGAACCGTACCGGACCATCCTGTTCCATCCATGCACCTTTTGTGCAGTGGAAACCGGGCTTTAAAGAGGAGTGAACCTGCTCTTTTCAGTGAGACACACCCCCTAACACTGGCCTGTAAGATTCCCCATGTGCAAAAACAGAGAGCAGCCTAATAGGTCACATCCACTAACAGTTGAAAAATCTAAAATGACTTGCCTTGCCACTGTTCATAATGATCCAGCTGGTTGTTGAATATTCATTAGCAACTGCAGCTGGAAATACATGTACAGCCTCTTGACTTAACATCGCTTAACCCAGCTGGTCCCCATATACACAACAATGATCTCTAAACTGCAGACCTCAAGCATACCCACACGTTTTTCTGTTTTTGAGGTTTCTGATATTAACGGTGTCAAAAAACTGTATAAAACATTAGTTTGCACTGAGATATCTGAGGTGCACTGAGATATCTGTTGCTGGGAGTATAATTAGAAGCCGCTGTTAAACTAAGTCCTCCTTTCTTTCTCAAACTCATAATGACGTGCGAGTGAATGGGCAGCGTGTACCTGCATTCCAAGATTATCCAATCCAGGTTCTAGACTCAATAGCGATTGGACTTCCCGTCAACAAAAATGAGCTGAAGCAGCAGCAAGATGTGGACCGACTTGTCGGTGACAGAAACTACACCTCCGACCTGGACCTCAGAGCGCAGCAGGTTGTGGAGGAACCAGATCTACTGGAGGCGAGCCGGACCAAAATGTGCAGAATGGACAAATTAGAGATGTCCTTCCGCAAAACGAGGTGCAGTGTGTAAGGAATGCAGTGGGTCATATGTTGTGAATTTCTGATCCAGGTGAAGTTAGCTTTTTTTTTTAAACAGTGTTTGTATAGAGAAGCTGATCTCTTGAGAAACTGGAGTCAGACAAAATGAAAATTGTTCTGCGGGATAAACAAGTCGAACCATAATCTTATGTTATTATTCCCGGGCAGACCTGCATCCTCCGCTGTGGTCACAGCTTGTGCAGTGCATCAATCGGTGGGGCAACATGAACAACGACTGTCTGGTCTCAGACGCCGTGCCTGGCAATGGACAATTGCATTGACGGCATGTCCACTATTACTCTACTGTTAAATTAACTTCAATCCGTCTCGGATCATTAACCTGACAGCATCACAACGACTTAATTCAAATAGAATTTCTTTGTGTTAATTCAAACAGCTAACCCTAACAAGCTGAAATTTGCAGAGAGAAACAAGTACAATCTGAACATGATGCCAATGTTAAATAACACCTGCTCATGGATACAGGAAAGCCAGCTGAGGTTTTTGATGCATTTTACAAATTTCATGCTTTTACAGATTCACTCGCACACTTTGATACTGGTGACTCTTTACAAGCTGGAAGAGAGAAATTTCGACTCATGGTGATTATATGTCCATCATTCATTTACATAAATTAGCAACAGCAGATACCAAGGCCCTGTTTAACCCGTTTCTCATTTGTAATATGCGTTTACTGCATTGTTATATTGTTTTGCATTTCTCTTGGATTTTTCAAAGAGGATTAAAGATTTAAAGCTCAAAAGTTGTTTTCAACCAAGTTGTTCTTGTTTGTTCTGTATATATTTGTTCTAATTAATCTAAATAAAGATTCTCCTCTGAACCTTCACAGTCATTCCTGCTGACAGGCCCTGACAGTTCTATTCATTTCTTAGATATAAAGTATAATTTCCCTCAGATAGGAAAAGTATTCTCTCTGTTAAATTAAGATCGTCTCAGATCAGCCAATCAGAAAACCGATCTTTGTGGAATAATAATAACATTGCACTTTCAGTGCTCGGACCCTAATTAAAAACTGTTCTTTTAAGCATTTTACGCAAATGTAGTGCTCTTTCTCAATATATTTCATAGAAGAATATTGGCGCACAACAGCATGAAGCAAATATTTTTCCAGAGAGAAATGCATTTAATTTAGACTTTTTTTTAAATCCAGGAACTGTGCTTCTAGCATATTTTATTGTGTTTAAATATATATATATATATATATATATATATATATATATACTGTCACTCTTCCTTATAGAGTCCATACAACTTGGTCTAACCTCTTGTCAACATTTGTTGACAAGACAACATTGTCAACAGCTCTAGGTTTATCATGTGAAAAACAGCTTGCTGCACTTTGTGACACTGACAGGAAACCACACAGTCCAAAGGCCGCCACCTCTCAGAACATGTCAACAGCCTCACACAGTACATACAGTACACTTCCTTATCGAAATACTGCCTATTTCATGTTTTGGGTCTCTTCATGAAGACGTTTCTCCGGATTCCCTGGAAGTTGGCTCCTCTGAACCTCATCTGTAATAAACTCTCTGCATTATGGTCGAGCCCAGTTAATTCACCCAGCTCCCCTCCAGAATGTCTTCAACACTGACAGATTGCAGTACTTTAAATATTGTGATGTCCTTCAACGACAGTCCAGGATGTGGTAATACAATGAACAGCCTATAAAGAGTTAAAATAATTATCTAGCGTATTAAAAATAATTGAACAAAAAGCAGAGGATTGTTTGCATCATGGAAGTATGTGCACAGTCTCCAAGTACATGCATCCATGTGTATTTATGCTTGCACAGTGTACTGAGTAAGTGTGGGTGTGTGGCCGAGCACTGAGAGGTTGCTCCGACTCCCCACTAAAAATAAAACCCCACGATGCTTTGCCTTGAGGCAAAGGATTCTGGGTCAGGCAGGCCCGTGGCCCACTAGAGTGCTGACCCTGACGAAACAACCTTCTGGGCTGAGCACATTGCTGTGTGTGTGAATGTTTGTCAGTGAGCACATCTGTGTCTGTTCATTTGAACGCATCAGCTCTCGGTTTTTCGAACGCAGGCAAAATCTTGACTTTTCAATCCATTTTCTTTGCATCCTTTTCTTCACTAACTATGCTGCTCGGCCTCTTTTTGATACCCGCCTCTTCCTCACTATTTAATCTCCTGTCCAGTTCTGTGTTTCCTCCCCTCGTTGAGGGAATGCAAGATACATTCTTGCGAGCAGATTGAGACCTTATTAAGCTGTCTCACAAAATATATCGGAAAATTGCGCTGAAACTCATAGTCATAGTTGTTTTCCTTTGGCCTGTAAAACTAATATTCTCGACTGGGATGGCAATTTCAGCGCTTAGTAAGGAGGAGAAATCACTCTTGAGAAATTTTAAGTTGAAGGCACTGCATATGCAGCTGCCTTGCAGCACAGCAAATCCAAAGACTGCAGAAACATTCAAAAAGTCTGACAGGTAAAGCCAATGCTTAAAAATATGCAGGAATAAAATGTCAGTGTTTATCTTGATATGAGCAAGTACGAAAGAGTATTAGGGCCACTGAAGAAAAAGAAAAATTCGGATGCTTAAAAAAAAAAAAAGCAGCCTTCAATGCACTTCAGAAAAAGTCGAAAATCAAAGTTGAGATTTTTTTCTTACAGAGGTTTAAAAAAAAAATCTTCATGCACTCCAGAAAAAGTCAAAAAACCAAGACGAGATTTATTTTTTTCACGGAGAAAAGACAGTTTTTTTTACAAAGTCCGTCCATCCACATACCAGCGTGTGGGACTGCTTCTACAAAATGCATCGCAGGCTGTTTAATGAAGTGGTGAAAAGATGCTTCAGAACAGAATTTAGCTCATAAACACAGTGCAGTCATCAGTATTAGGACTATAAGAGACGCAGCCTGCAGCATTGTTCCGTCGCGGAAGTTCGTCGAGTACGAAGGACAAAGGCACGGCTCCCGGGGTGCTTTTTAAAAGTGATTTTAATAAGAACACTTTTTTTCAATGACTCTAATACTCTTCCATAAGTGGCGAGGAGCTCACAAAAAAAGAGCGGCAGATCTACTGCTTTCGTGACCTCAAAGCTTGAGATGCATAATGGTGATGGATAAATAAATATCACAAAAACACACTTGCACTGTACTTAGATGAGAACATGTGTTTAGATTTCACTCAATTAAATGCTTGTTTATACAATTTGCAAAGGCCACAGCAGTAACAACAAACCACATTTCCCCATTCACCCCATAAAACCTTTGACTGATCAACAGTCCAAAGCTAATTTCTTTTAATAAAATGCAGTCTATCATTTCACCGACTGTGTGGAACAAACCATTTTAGCTTCCGTCTCTTGAACAAGCCTATTTTTGTGATGTCACTCCGCATACGAACATGTAGCGCCAATCAAATTGAATTTTTTTTTTTTTTTTTTTTTTAATTCCAGATCGTCTAACAGAGTGCTAGCCGATCTCAAGTGAGGATTTCATTTATGTATGAACATATTCTCTCCTGCACAGTCCAGGTTTATTTCCTCTAAACTCAATTTTCTGCAAATACAGAAAAAAATGAAAACGATTTTGCCTGGTTAAGATTTGGTGTTCTATCCTGGGAGTTTTATAAATTGGATGATTAATTTGATTAAGAGTGAGCACTGAATACAGCGAGAACATGAATAGTTTAAGGCTGCTGTTTGAAGTTTGCAGGTTCTCCTTGTGCGTTTTCTGCGAGTACTCCCGTTTCCTCTCACAGTTCAAAGAGAATTGGTGAAGAGGCATATGAACATTAATGTTTGAGATTGAGGGTCCATTTCAGCACCCTGTGACACCGAGCTGGATTAAGCAGTAAAGAAGGACAGAAAATAGTGGCCATAGAGAAAAAAGAAATATTAACTCGTGGGAACGAGATAAGTTGTTACCTGAAGTTTGTAAAGTGAGGGAACAATAAAATTCAATCTGTGGCCACGAGATAGTAATTTGTTCCCTCATGTTATTAATTTGAGGTACACGTTACATTTTTTTCCCACCAATGTTGCCTCCAGCCACGTTTTATTTGCTGTTGTGGATGCTTTGAGATCAAACGATGCGGACCACATTATATATTGGTGCTTACGAACTAAACCGTGTGAAATACAGACATGTTAAACTCATCTTGGCCCAAAAAGAGAGGATATAAATCCTCCTAATGTTCTGATCAAACATGTATCCCCCACTTTATTCCTGAATGTGCCTGAGTCGAAAGCTTCACCATCAAGGAGGAATGGAGGTGTCAAATGGTAGAACTCAGCTTGACAACCGTTTCCAATGGCAACCTACGTAAACACACGCTGATCAACAGAACAACAAAAGTTGTCTTTCACACAGCGCCATTAAAAGGCACATTTAATGGCAAGAATTCCAAGCTTTCATCTACAGTGCTATGTATTTTGAATGTGTTGTCGTTACAGATGAACCAAAAATATTTGCTTCATTATCAAGAAGTACCGTAGGGTACAATATAGTAGCGTGTTCCCACAGCTACTATACTGCAGCCTGCAGTCGCAACGTGATACAATACCTGGAAGTGAAGTTAGTTATGATATTACGATGTAAAGCGAGGAAAAAGGACAACTGAAACTGCTTCGAAACTAATCTGACGCAGCTGACTTTGTGTGACAGCGCAGGAGCTCTGCAGCACGAGATTAGATTACAGCCACCGGCTCCGCCATCACTACGATACAACGCGAAGCAGTGACATCAATTAATTCGTGGCCACGAGTTACTATCTCGTGTCCACGAATTAAATGATCTCGTTCTCTCGCGTCGTTAACTTGAGTTATTTTCTTTCCTCTATGGCCACTCAGAGACTTCGTAAGAAAACAAAAATGCATGGTAATGAAAATTTAGATGTTAGGCATTAGGTAAAATGTTAAACATATTTTGGATGTCAATCGGTTTGGACTTTAAATCATCTGTTTTATTTCACTGGAGTAAAAACAAAACAGGTTGGTTGACAGTGACCATGTCGCCACAAGGAATGGAGCTTGTTTCTTCTCCACTGTGGTCGAGTACTAGAATTGCATATAATCACAGCAAGGTGCGCCAAAGTGTAGCCGAAGGGCACTTTATGTGCAGGTTGTCAGGGGCTAAAGATGCCATTGTTGAAAATTATGTTTGCTTCATTGCAGCCAAACAAAAGGCCAAAAAAACAAAACATAAAAAACAAAGCTTCTCTCCGAGTAATAATTAAATTCTTCTATTAAGGTGCATAAACGAAAGATAATCCATCTCAGAATGAGTCATTTTCTTCTTTTTTTTTTTTTTTGACTCTACAGGTCCACTTAATCAACATTTTTTTTCTCTTCTTTGTACTTTTTTCCTTTTAAGGCCTTTATTATGGCTCATTCTCCTTCAAATGAGCTGCGTACCCACACAGCCTCATGGGGAACTTAAAGGACAGGGCCTCTTGCCACACAAATTAAAATGTGTTGCAGGAGAGGCGGGGCAAGGGAGGCTGGGGCAGCAGCAGTCGGAGGCAAGAAATAGTGTATGGAGTGGAGAGAGGCTAACTGATGGCTCCTTGGAGTCAGGAGTTGAGCATTGGAAGGGAGAAGAGGAGAGGGAGGAAAAGAAAGGTGTGAAGTGAGGGAGGGAGAAGCAGGGGTGGTAGTTAGGTTTATTGATGGGCCCTAAGAGAAATGTATATGTTGAAGGAAAGCTAAGGGCGTTGGGGCCCGGTGTACTCTTATAGATGTGGACAGCTTTGCTGTCATTACCTCATGATTTACAAAGTTAAGATTATTTAATGATCAGTGCTGGTTTCGCAGAACACAAATTAGGGGCATTCAGTCTTGTGTGACTAAGTGTGATGATGCGTGCGTGCGTGTCTGACCCGTAGCCCCTCTGT
Source organism: Blennius ocellaris (assembly GCF_963422515.1). Classification (NCBI taxonomy): domain Eukaryota; kingdom Metazoa; phylum Chordata; class Actinopteri; order Blenniiformes; family Blenniidae; genus Blennius; species Blennius ocellaris. The sequence continues at coordinate 15,740,768 of NC_137667.1, read as the reverse complement.
GGAAGACACTCCAGGATATCATAGCACAGGCTGAGCTGGTCGTCTCTCTCGCAGCTGTAGATGCACTCCAAAGCGACCTCCATCAGCTGGTCCGGGTCCCCAATGATCTTCTGCTGACACTAGAGGACCAGACATGCCGTCAATATGTGCATATAAATACCTGACTGACCCCTTGCCTCCTGTGTACTGACAAACTGAAGTATCGTTTTTTTTTTTGTGGTTCATGATTTCTAATAGCCAAGAGGCTTGTCCTTGGCTGTGCCCTTATGGGTTCATAAATATAACATTTACAGCGTGGGGCTACGACACTGGCCCTGACATCACAGCAGGGCTGTGTGTGTGTGTGTGTGTGTGTGTGTGTGTGTGTGTGTGTGTGTGTGTGTGTGTGTGTGTGTGTGTGTGTGTGTGTGTGTGTGTGTGTGTGTGTGTGTGTGTGTGTGTGTGTGTGTGTGTGTGTGTGTGTGTGTGTGTGTGTGTGTGTGTGTGTGTGTGTGTGTGTGTGTGTGTGTGTGTGTGTGCGTGTGTGTGCGTGTGCCTGTGTATGCAGTCCACTTTCTGCCCCTCCATTCATGATTACTCAAGCATAACGCCCCCCCCCCCCCCTGCACTTTTGCTTTTGTGTGTTGGGTGTTGGGATACTTGCATCAGGTTTGGAGTGCTGGAAGATGATGAGGGGCAGGGCGAGGTCTTGCTGTGCCAGGCCAACCAGGTACTGTCCCAGGAGAGATCTGGCTGCAGCTTGCTGCTGGCTTTCACATCGGTGCAAGAAGGGCACCATCCACTGGAAGACATCTTTCACGTAGCGCTCCGAGTTGGACTGGAGATATAAAAAAAAATAATAAAAAATTACAAAAAAAAAACTCCGTAATACACATAAAAGCACAAAGACTGGAACAAAAAATGTGTTTCACAGCAATTAGTGCCTTCTTACTGACTATTTTTGTTGCATAATGCATTGTAGGATAAAGCCAGGGAAAACAGCACGGGGGAAAGTGCAAACTCTTCCCAGAAAGGCCTGAAGCCTGTGATAGAACTGAGGTCTGTTTGCCATCAGTGGACCAAATACTGCAGCACCATACAACACTAATGACAATATCACTTTTACTTGTTTCTTAGAATTGCAACATGGAAAAAAAAAAAGAACCTCAGAGGAGCTCTGGCTGACTTGTAAACAACTTTATTATTGAACTGCTTTATTTATTTATTTATTTTGCAATAATACTATTAGAATATTATTGGGTTGTCTAGTAAATGAATATTGAACATGCACTGTGTGCGTCTCACATATAAAGTGCCCCAACGACCCAAAAATCTAAAGCATCATCATTTCATTAAAGTTGTACCAAACGCAGCAGCCCTGGTCTGTTACCGAAAATTGAATTTTTAGATTAAATGGTGATTTGATTGTATGTCCCCATCAAAATACTGTTTTCCAAGACACTACCACTTCAGGGAACTTGTTAACCTTAATTCGAGTGAAACGTCTCACCAAGGGGCTGCACCCCTTGCATATCCAGAACAAATGCTGGGACATGGAAAAGTGTATTGTACATTATTTATGTTTATAGGCTCAAGTTAGCAAGATTCAGAATTGGAAAATTGGCTCTGAAGATGTATGCTGGATCACGTCATGTGTTGCTGCTGTAGAGGACGTAAATTCTTTATGAACAGAAAAGTTATTCCCTCATTTTTACAGCAGGAATCAACCTGTTTTCTGGCCAAGAAGAGCAGCGTTGGCGAATTTCATGTTTCGAGATGCCCACACTGCAAGTACCGCACGTACACATGTTGTAAAAAGAGATTTTAGATTTTCACTTGCACGATCAATCTACATATTTGTCAATCACATTGAATTCTTTCAGATTTAAAGGTCAAGTTTTGTTATTTTACTGAAAATACCTATCAGATTGATTTGGGGGTTTATAAGCACCAAAAATGTCACCAAACTCAGACAGTGGATCAATCCTATATTGGTTTGCAATATGACTTCCACTGTTTGTGACATCCAGATTTACCCAGAGTCATGCCCGTCTCAAAGATGAATTTATTTGCTAGACGAATGAAGTTTCTTTTCAAAACTGAATCAAAAAAGAAATACTCTCCTTCTTCAGTGTGATCAGGACAAAATATCTTTTTTTCATTCTTTTTACATTTACGTAAACTCTTTATCATCTCTTCTATTCATACTGTAATTTCAATTAGACAGCTCCAATCTGATCATATAGGAGATAAAACACAAGGCATTAAATGATGCGACTATTTAATCAGAATACTTATGGTCCACATAATTTGCTGGTGTTCTGAGTTTCTAAGGAAGGTGGCATAAGTGGCAAATAAACTGGTTAATCAAATGCTTACATCTGAAACCTGACCAAACAGTGAAAAACACAAGGAACAGAGGAAAAAGAACGGGCTGCATACAAAGCCAATGTGATGAACAACTTTTTTTTTCCCCATAGAAAAGTGTTTCCGGTGTCTTTGCATTTCCAAAAACACTGGAAAAATGCAAAATCCTTTGACATTGCATGCATCAAACTGTGCAAATATTTAGGACACTAAAAGTAAATGTGCTTTACATAAAAACCTTATATAGTGCTGATTAATTAACTGAATTTACACAAACTGCCATCGGCTGGATCCCTATAAATCAAGTGAGCATTTGGAAAGCCCAGTGCTAGCTATATTCAGTATTTGCTGAGTTTTTAAAGGTACTTTGAGGAAAAGTCATTTCAATCATCTTCCTGAACTTCCTACAGTTCTTCCATGGATTTAGGCAGTCTCAACAGCTTCTGCCTCTTTATATAATCCACACTGACTCTGTGATGCTGAGATCAGGGCTCTTTGGGGGCCATACCATCTGTCGCAGGAGTCCTTGTTCTCCTGCATGCCAAAATAGTTCTTTATGACTCTGTCTGGATGCCACGGAATAAATTCAAGGCTGTTTAAGCCCCTCTAGGATTGCATTGTGTGATGAGTAAGAGTGCAAACTTATGAAAATCATATATTTTTATATATATTATGTTTGGGGTTTTTTTTTTTTTTTCGTACACCGCAAACTATTTCAAACTGCATTCACTTGAATTTGTGTCGCACAATTACACCTGAACTTGAACTGTAATAGCTACAGTATGTGGGTTGTGCTGTGATTTGCGCGGAAGCATGTCAAGTTCGTGCGGGGCCTTGCACCCACCTTTGCGACAGCTCTGACTCAGGATACACAGATAAGAGAACATCGGCAGGAAAATATTTGAATTCAGAAAAACACTCAAATGCAAATGCAAACTTGCACACCCACGCGCAAACATTTTTGCTTTGCTGTACTGTGTCTGTGATAAAGAAAGACATCACACAGGCAAAGAGGGAGATTTAATCTAGGGGAGTTTGGTAAACATTCACACACACACATACACACACACAGGCAGACAAACGCGCGCACTCACACAGACGCACGCACACACACACACACACAGCCCAAAGGGAGTACCAGTCAAACAGCATGTGTTAGTGCAGTCAACAACAGTCGCTGGCTGCCTGCCTATATGGAAGATCCTACTGGCAGTGGTCCTCATAGGCTAAAGCTGGCAGTTATTAGCTACAATTTAGAGGACAGCTCGTATTATGTGGTCCAAGGGGACTTGTAACTGTAGTACCTGCTACAGTCCAGCTTTCATAGCTCTCCTGCTGCGATGGAAAAGAAAGTTTGTCTCATCAAATGGGAGCTACCCTCGCCCCCCCCCCCCCCCCCCCCCAAAAAAAGGAAAGTGCCTCACAGTGAGACTGCTACTCAGTTTCAAACAATGTAGCTTAACTTTCTGTTCTGCTGCCTAATCATAACACCTAATTATGATGCATTATGTTCTTTTAAGCAACGATCAAGGGCTATCAAGTAGATATACACAGGGAAAAGGGAATAAAACATTACAGCGGGAAAATAAGAGGCAAGCCATGCTTTTATACTGACAATGAAGATCCCACGCAGTGTGAACTACACAAAGCGGTATGCTTAGAAATGGTATTTAACGTAGTGATGAGTGGGGAAAGCAACATTTTGGCAACAAAAAGTTCTTGCAAGATTTGCCCTCAGGAGAATCTGTGAAAGAACTTTATACAAAACAATTAGAGAATAATACTGATGATGATCACTTCTGACCTTACGGGAGTTTAGTTAAAAAGAAAAATGATCTCTTAATGTATTTGTTGTGCTAACAAACACGTAGTAGAAGCAGTATATTTTAAGAGGCCTTTTCATTAATAACAAGACATGAAGAAGAGAATTAAACATCAGTAACTGATTTCAGTGTACAATTCGTGGAAAAAAGCGAAATGATAATCGTCACTTACGTTTTTCATGAGCAGGCGGAGTTGGTCGATGTTGCTGAGCTGCTGCAAATCTTTAAGTGTCAGACTCAATTCGCATGATGTCTCATACACCAGCGTTTCCATGGTAACCAAGTCATCGCATAAATGCTCCAGTCCAGGGATCTGTCGCTCCTTCCCCAGGCGCACCAGTGAGAGGGCGCAGTCCACCTGTTGGACAGAGAGAAAAACTAATTATTGCATTAAAAAAAACCACAAAAAAAACCAAACAATTATGATAATAATAAAACTACAAAAAGTAACAATGAAAATTTGAGCAACAACAAGATTCACATCTTAGCAAAGCTATTCGTAGGGGTAAAGACAAAACCTTATATTAACATGTTAAACTTAATTGATCATTTCTTAAGGCTGGTGATAGAAAGTGGCACTTTTGATTTGTTGATGCATTTCAGGTACTTTTTTACTGCGGCTGTCTTTTTACTTAGTGGATATGAAATCACATTTTATAGGCAACTTTTGCAGAAATCCGGGAAATTCTAAATGACTCACATGCTTTTACTTGCAACTGTTAACACACAACATCTATCCTAAATTTGGTAACCTAAAATTGTTAACGGAATTATTATTATTCACAATCTGAATATTGATTTCGCGATACTGAATGTTTAGAAATTCCTCTTTTCACCCCAGTCCAACCAGTAGAACTCCAGTCTCAGAAACTTGGGACGGAGTGTAAACATAATGCAAAATGAGCGACAAGATTCCAGTTACTTCTATCAGTTGATCTGCAAAGTTCCAACTGTTGTTTTTAAATTGCAAATTGTTCCTTCTTGTTTTTAATTTACATTTAACACACCCTCCCAATTTGAGGAGACTACATTTCCCTTTGTTTGCTTTATTGGCATTTCAAGCGACTGGCAATGTACAAAAACTAAAATGGTATTTCAGATCTTTTTATGCTTAATTCGATTCACCATCAAATAAAATGTAATTACATTTTACTGAAATGGGAGCAGTGTAAACACCTTTTGTTGTACTTCTTTGGTTGACAACTTCAGAAGTGATAAAATTGCTCATTTGAGTGGAGTGAAAAAGATGCACCGCAAGCCACAGAAACCTTCAAACATTTTTGCATCATGAGAGAGTCGCACTTTGGTGTGCTGTTGCAATTCACTGAATTTTTAGCTGGAGCATCTGCCGTCTTGTTACAAACCAGTTAAACCCAAGACACTTGAGCATCACGTGGGGGGGGGGGAGCTGCTTGTAGGAGTGTGCTGCATCAATAACAAATATATATCGGTGTGATTACGGACCTGGGAGACACTCAAAACAACAATATTCCAACCAATCCAAGACCAAATCACTCCTGTCAGTCATTACTAATGTCCAATCATTCGTCTTCCTGCAATAAAACAGAGATGATTTGAGCCTGCTGCAACCCTGATCAATACAATCCCATCCAGAAGAGCAACCAGTCAATACGCGACCACCTATACGCTGGCAGCACGCCCAGCCAATCGATGCTCCACCACCTGTGGATGCTAGCCAATCAATAGCAGATGCCACTGGGCCCCGTGGTGATGATTGCTTTTTCTCCACCTTTCAGAGCGGGTGGGCTTTCTTCGGCGCTACAGCTTGCTTACACGCAGGCACATTTACATGCACTCATACTGGCGCCGTGCCTTTGTCATCCTTATCTTATCTCAACACTTCCGATCCTGAATATATAAATGTGAGGCTTCATTAATGCAAAATACGCGCGCACACACGCCAGGAAAACTTGAGCAATTAAATACAACAAGAGAGAGAAGTCTATTGATCTGACTGTGAGTAAAGATTCTCCTGGTTCTCTCCACCCCTTCCCGTCTCTCTCCTTCCGCTCTCTGGAGAGACATTCCCCAGCTAGCCGCAGACAATTCAGATGTTAAAATCTCACACTTTTTAATTACGACCTCATCTTCATCCACTCGTCACTCTCCGTGCTGCAACACAGCTTGTATCCGCCGTGTGCAGGCTCCCTCTCTCCACCCCAGCAGATTTAAGCCTTCACTGTAATTTTCTAACTCAATTTGATTCCTCTTCGCCTCTCTCTCTCTCTCTCTCTCTCTGCCTCATTCCTTTTCTTTTTTGGGGATCATTTTCTCATTGCTCAATTTCTCATCGTTTTCTCTCTCCTCCTACGTCCTATACAAGGAGGACCACAACAGCCACCATTGCTGGCCTCCATTTGAACCCCGGCTCTGGCCCTTTGCCTCCTCTGTATGCCAGTCTCCCCACTCCGTCTCCTTTTCTGAAGGCACCCTCTTATTTTGTACTATTTTGATGCCAACACAACAACCACTTGTACTTAATATCTGTTATTTTCTCCTCCTTATAGCTGTTGATTTTCATTCCGACAGACAGCTCTTTTCACAGCACCACTTTTCTGATTTTGATGTGTGCCAACAGCCGGGTCCGTCATTGAATGAGCCGTAGAATTAGAGCATTGCTCCGCTGAACTCTGCAAAATTGTGTTTTTGCTACAAATTAAAAGACCTCATTTCAAAAGGTAAAAAGCCTATAGCTGCGTATAGTGAAAGTTTTGACCCAGCCGTGTCTATCTCAACGTCTCTCAGACCTGTTATGTCCTCTTTCTGTCTTTGTGCTGCACTAAACTAATAAGGGGGGGAGTTACACTGGCATTTAGCTCTTTTTCTCTCTTTCAGCTTACTTCCATTCTATGCCTTTTCAAGCTCATCTCCCTTTCTGCGTCATCTTGTCAATCTCCCATTCAGCATCTCGCTTCCTTCCACTCTGTGACCAGTTGAGAGCACTCCAGCTTCCTCTGATGTAGCTCCTTTTAATCAAGCCTCATTTTCCTCCATTAAAACACTCTCCCAAGCATAAACAGGGCCGGATGAGGAATGGGAGGAGGGTGCAAATGAGAGAGAACAAATGAGAGGAAAGTGAAGAAAAGGGCAGGAAGGGGGAGGAGAAAAAAGAAGAGCAAAACATGCATCAGAGCTTTTTTTTTCTAGTGGCTGTCACTTCTATGTGAGTGAGGAAACGTCTGACAAAACGCCAGAGACACAAGAGTTTAGGCACAGTCCCGAGAGACTCCTGGAGTAACGTGTGAGAGAGCAAAGGCGGATGAGGTTTAATTAAAAAGGACCAAGGGAGAGAATGAAAGAGAGAACCGGTGATTCCTTGAGATTAGCAAAGACTTAATTTAACACACACATACACACAGACACACGCAAGAGTATGAACGGCAGGCTTCCACAATTGTCTTCAAAATTGAGTAATTGAGCCCAAAATCTCTTTCCTTCCATCCTTCTTTGCACGGAGTGAAAGGGATGAAATGGAAAAATGAAGAGGATTCATATGACTGAAGTCTAGTCAGTCTGTCCACAAAGACAGAGAGACTGCTGTGACAGTCTTGATCCATCACTGTGAAAGTGGGGAAGGGGGTTGGGTTGCTGGGGCGGGGGGGCGGGTTGGTAGGGGGCACTGTTTATGATGTGGGGGTAGAGAGTGGGCAGCTCCAGCGTTTACATCCCATTACTGCACTAAACAAGTCCCATCAAGTCCTATTTTTCAGCCGCAGCGTCAAAACGCAAATGACAGAAGCTTTGGTTTCTCCTCATTAGAAGTCCATATGGCAAATATGAAAGTAACTGTCGCAGACAGGATCAAAGTGACCTTGACTGATGGAGGCTGGCAATATCTTCTCTGCCGTATGAATCCCAGCTCATCATATTCTTCTCCTCCCATCATCGGAAATATGTGATGGCAATTATATTTTCAATAGCCAGATGTCTACTAAATCTTTTTTTTCTTTTTTGTTGCTGCCCTTCTGCAAGTTTCAATCAAACAGACGGAACCTGAAAAACAACCTCGTCGCGGTGTGTAAAATCTTTCACCTCAACAGAGAAGCTGCGACCACTTGGAGGTGATTTCCACCAGTAACACAGAACAAACAGACTAATTGGAAAGTGAATGTAAGGGTCAACTACATTTCCCTTGATTGAAAGCTGTTAATTCAAGCTGGTCACAGTTTTGAAAAAACTAATAAAAATTGGGGTTTTTTAACTGTAAAAACATATTGAGAATAGTCATTTACCACTAAAATATAAAAAATATGAGCGTCAGCTTGGATGTAGGATGAATCACAGTAAGAGACAGCTTGTGTGAGGATTGTTAATTATCTCTGGTGTAATTTGCACAACGGTTGGTCCCCCCAATACAGTCTTTAAGTGGTTCAATTCCTCTGTAAAAGATTAGGAATAAACAAATAAATAATGTATATGGTAAGTATGGACAGTTGGTCCTCCGGAATTCATGAAATTAAATGTTGTGTGCCACAAGGCTTAATCTTCGGCCCCCTACATTTTAATCTGCACATGCCCCCACTTGGCCATGTCATTAGAAGACTTAGTATCAACTTTCACAGCCACGCTGATGGTACAAAACTGTACATGTCATGCTGCTGATAAAATAAGACATATTCCAACTGCCTTTTGGATGTTAACTTTTGGATGACAGAAAGTTTTAATTATTGGTCCTGAGGCTGAGAGAGAGAGAGGTGTTTGTTTTTCAAACTTATTGGCATTACAAGTAAATCCATCAAAACAAGTAAAAAATCTTGGTGTTATTCTTAACCCCGAGCTTAGTTTTATTCTCCACATGAGGAATGAAACAAATCATCTCAAGGGCACAAGACAGAGTCTTTCCATTTCTCCCTCGGGCTAATGCAAGAATGTTGAAGCATGCTTTTACTATCAGGTGTATTGATTATTGTAATGCCCTGCTTTCTGGTCTATCCAAAACAGTGCATCAGGCCGACAGCTTTTATAGAAAGCAGCTGCACAGATGTCGACAGAGACCAAAAGGCGAGTCCATATTACATTGGTTATGAAGTATCAGGATCAATGCTGTTTTATTGGTTCTAAAAGGTTTCAATGGTCTTGAGCCTTCCCAACCCCAGTGAGGAATCATTTCTTATCCGATATTTGACTGTGCTGCTGTTAGTTTAAAGCATCAGTGTTTCTTCAGTTGGGTCCACTTCGCACTCGGAGCACAGGCCAGCTCCACTGTCTTGGTGTTATTTTGTCAATCACTCCGATTGGGTGGGAGGAAAAGCAGTGGGTGGTGGTGTGGATTTCTCAATCTGCATGTGTTCAGCCATGCCAGCCAGTCGATGCGATGGCTCCTGGTGCAGACTGTCCCAGTGATGGTGCTTCATGTCCTGTATTATTGGTGCTCAGCCACTCCGAGGGTGTATAACTGTTTTTGTCTGTGGGTGCGTGTCGGTGTGCAAGCGAGCGTGTGTGTACTTTGCAAAGGATGGAGAGTGTGGCACGTTAAATCATGGATGGATGGATTTTTAATTTGAGAGATATAACATCAAAGTTTTACGTATACTTAAAATACCGGTGCATGTGTATGGACTAGTTCTTGACATTGGTCAGCGTGAAAACGTGTTTACCAATCAAACAAACAAACACAAGAGAAGGTTAAACATGTGACTTCCACTTAAGAAAGACATTCACTGTGTCACACATTTGTTCAGATGAAAGATGAAACTGTAAGAACAGAGTCACAGTCAAGCTCACAACTGTCTTGCGTCAGAGAAACACGGAGGGAGACAAATAATCGCAACACTTCCAATATTCAAGCAAGCTGCGCAGTAGCAACCTAAGAGCATTCATACCTGTCTGGAGCACGAGTCGATGTCCTGGGCTCTGCTCTGGTACCAGTCCGTCAGCAGCTCAATGGAAGGAGTGGCTGTACGAAATCTCAGCAGCTCCGGATCTTGTTCGTACAGAAAACTGTCATCGTCAAAAAGAGTTTGGTCCAAAACCGACCTGAGTAAAACGAGACAAATTGGTTTCCATGAGCAAATTGTTTCATGTACTCATTTGAAGAGAATCCATACAAACAGCAAGAGTTGTGAGAAGAGAAATTAAACCAATGCAGTTAATGATGATCAAAAGCATGACCGTTGGTAAATCTATATAGAGGATCAAAGGTTTGTTGAATTTATGTTATCAGATTCTTTTTCCAATGTTATAAAGCAACAGTTACCGAATTAAACTTAGTGACGAACAGATGAAATGGTGGCCGTCAAATACAGTATATCCACCTACAGTGGCTTTTGTTGTCGCTATAAATGGAGGCAGCTGCCTGGAAATCAAAGTATATGCCGACTGTCAGCATGAACTTTTGAGCAAACTACAAATTTTACAAAGTGTGTTGATTTTGTGAGCTGAGACATGGTGACATTACCCAACACTAATTCTGATTACTTTTCTTTTTTACTCAAGTAGTTTCTATTAAAGACCCTCATGTTAAACAAATGTCATCACACATTGATCAAAACACACAAACCCTTGAGTCATTCTGTATCACACTCATAAAATACAGTTTATGTCTGGATTTGACACCACACACAGAGCAAAGGAAGCTATGCTGGCCTCCAAGAAAATATTGCATTATCTAACAGTTGAAGGGTGAACTACAAAAAAACAAAATCTATATTTTGTCTTTGTAATTAACTTTAAATAAGTTCAATCTTTGATAGAGGATTTCAATGCGATATTAACAGAAATGCACTTGAATAATGACAAAGAGGTTCATTTCATCAAATTTGTTCTCCAGGAAGAAGTTTGTTGAATTTAAGAGATTGTAAAACCAAGACCTAATTATGAATCAGAGAGAAGTTAGTATTACAGTCCTACAGATGTATCTGTATACATTTGAGGACAATCATTAAACTAATGTGGCGTCATGTGAAATCGTGTTTGAAGGCCCGAGCTTATATGTCCTGTTGGACAGACCTCATGTTGAGAAGGTAGACATGATCAATTATTCGTATTTATAGGTTAACAATGCCTTTCTATTATTCTTTCTGAGGGATTGCAACGGAGTTGAGCAGAAGACAAAAGGTGGGTAAATAGAAAAAAACAAACAGAGGGAATACAACAGAAGAAGTGGAAAACTCTTCAACATTACTGGCATCACTGCTGCTTCAGTCATATTAACAAATTCTCACTGTGTAATTCCTGGCAAAGTGCATCATAGTATCCAAGCGATATTATAACTGTACACCAAAGAGCAATAAAAAAAAAAGAGCTTGCTAAATAAAATTGTAAATGAACCTGGCCTGCCTACAGAAGCAGGCAAGTGGCGTAAATTGGCAGCACAATGAGATTTGGTATTAGTTTGTTATGACTCTGTTTAACATTCGGATAATAGGATGTCATGTTTTGCTTCACATAACGATGCCAGCACAAGCATCTGGCCTGTATGGAGCATGAATTTTAACAGTTCCACGCTGCGAGAGGCTTTGTTACTGCGAGCGAGAAGAGAGTTTACGATGAGATATTCAATCAGGACTGTGTGTCTGTAATAATGGTTTATGGTACTATGATGCAGGGTGTTGATATCGAGGGTGATGTGGGATATTTACCTGCAGTCTTCTGCTTCACACCAGTCCATTTCTCTGTGCCTCTGCTCATCCCAAGCAATGAAGGCCAGCTCACCGACATCATCCAAACTGAAGCAGGTGGAGGCAATTCCGAGAGGATGAAGAGGAGAAAGACAGACAGACACATATATAGAGAAAGATTAGTTATAGGCAAAACAAGTCCAGATGCCCAAGCAAAATAACCCGGCAACGATCTAAGCAAATGTAAAGAAGAAGAATAAAACCTACAGTGGCAAGAAAGAAATCATAAGCCATTGCAAAATCCTAAATTTCTGTATCAACTGATCAAGATTATATCTAAGATATAACACAAATAATCAGATCCACATCACTTTTATATTTGATGTATTTCAAAGCAAAACCCATTGAAACAGTTTTATGCTATTGAATGAAACAGGCCTCACAATTTTGAGGAGGCTAAAGGCAGCAAGATCACATTTAATCAATGGACCAAAAAGCCAAATCCCGACATACCTCCCATATCGAAAACAAATGTGTGCTGGTCGGTAAAAACCCATTGTTAAAATCTGTGCTTTCTTCTTTTATGTGGAATTTGATACTAGTCAACTCTAAATCAAAACATGAATGACAATGTAAAAATAATAACACATGCCCCAATAATCTTAACTGAGTTTTAGCAAGTATGAAACGTGTCACAGTTCAGAATTTGTTGGTCAAGTATGTTTTTGTAGGTCAGAGTGGCTCGACAATGTTGCCAAATCTAAATTACTTGATCACTCCTGACCTAATATAACTTTTGAAGTCACGAGCTTATAAATTGGGCCAGACAGTGGTGTAGTGGTGACCACTGGCCTCCTAGTTAGAGGTTTCAGGTCAGGGTCAGCTTGGGGGCTGATCTGTGTGTAATTTGCACGTGTGAGTTTTTTTTCCAAGGTACTCCAGTGTCCCTCCACAGTCCAGACACATAGTTTTGACGTTGATTGGTGGATTTTGATTCCCCATATGTTTGAATGTGAGTGTGTGTGGCTGTCTTCTTTGAGCCTGGCCGTTTGAGGGTGAACCCCGACTTTCCACCATAGCCAGCTGGGATCAGTGCGAGTACTCTGCAGCCCCGAGTTGAGTAAAGCGGTAACGAAGACGGATACTAGAGAGGTTACCATACTCAAACGTTTTTATTTATAAAGTGCTTTCACACGGTCATGGTTGAAACAAAGTGCTGTACTTGAGGAGTAAAGCAACAAAACCAGATCGATGTCTCATCCTGGATCAAAATGCGTTTTAAAATTAGACAAAGAAGAGGCCTGTGTGACATTTAAAGGCAGACTGTTGCGCATTTTTTTGGAGGAGCAATTGAAAACACTCTGTCCCCTCTGAGCCTCCACTTTGATTCAGGGACCTGCAGCAGCAGCTGACCTGAAGCATTTTGAACCAGCTGGAGACGTGAGAGGGAAGACTGGCTCCAAAATGAATTGACACAGTGATCTCGCTGAGATGTGATGAAGGCATGGGCGACTGTCTCACACTGCTCCATTGAAAGAAAAGGCTTCACTTTTGCCAGCTGGCTCGGGTGAAAAAAGCTGGACCTCATTACGTTGAGCAATTTAATTGTCCAACTTAGACGCGCTGTCCATCTTAAAGACACAGGTATAACACTGACCTAATCATATTCACACCGATCAAGAACAGCGAAACACAGAGCAGAAACAAATGGGTCAGATGCAGGAGCTGAGAGCAGAGCACTTGGAGTGGTGGCATGTTAGAATTGTGTGTGCAGTATCAGGTTAAGCACTTAGGATGGGCCGATAATTGTGACGAAGCTGTGGATTTGATCACATTTTACGGCTAATTATGCAAAAAAAAAACTAAACATTTCCAGAAGTTTCACATCCGTTTTTGGCAAATGTATTGGCACCTGATAAATCAACACAGACGCTTGTTGTCAGAAACGTAACTTAAACAACAGGAAAGGCTCAGAGCTGGCAGCATATGGAAAATGAGAACTGTGGGGCATAACGAGGAAAGAATGGAAGGTGGCAAACACACAAACAACAATAAACCATTTAAAGGACTTCTGAAAAGAGTTGAATCGTGCACGGGCTGCAAATAGAAGGGTTTCTTTTTTTTTTCTAAACGCCACATTGTCACAAAGCTTTACTTCTTGCTGGTCTCCTTGAGTGTGACAGGCCTGAGGAAGATAAATAGTGAACACACATGGAATGAAAGCCTCGTGAAGAATGACTCTGAACCCTCACACGTCAGCGCTGACAGGAGTCAGACGCCCAAACACACACACAACAAAGAACAGAAGAGTCCTGCACCAATGGCGAGACCCCAGTTTAGCCACAAGCTACTTTATCTTTTTTGGAGGATTAATGCATTTTTTTCTTGTTATCTGTTTGTTTGTGGACAGAAAAATATGTACTGTGGCTGTAAAACTCAAGGAGATAGCACTGGCCACAAATCATCTATAGTTTTGGTGCAGTTAAAGGCCGAGCGCGTGCATGCTGCAGCAGTTTTTTTAGCACCCCCATAAATTCTATCCAATCACAAAATACATAAGAAGCGAATAGCGCATTTGATTTATGTCAACACACAAAACCAGGGGGATTTTTACCAACACTTGAGCTGAAGTTCATCCATTAAGATTGGAATTTCACTTCTCGCATAACAGAGATTGAGAAGTCTCATGTAAAGTCAGCCTCTTATTTGGGTTTTACCAACATTCCCTAACTCCCTGGTCTTCTTTCCTCATTAAAGACAGCCGAGTTTGAGAGTGGAGAGTAAATATTGGTGTCGGTTTGCAGATATCGAAGGGAGAAATGAATTATTCTACGCCAGCACCTCTGATCTACTTCGTGTCAGAGAGGAAGGGCAACAGGAGGGAAATAAAGATGCAAAGCAAACCTGGATCTGCCGTTTAACCTTCGTTTTTTTTTTTTTGTTTGTTTGTTTGTTTCCTCTGGGCCAATCCTTCCAAAGTTTCTCAACAAAACACAACTATTCTGAATGCTTCCACCACTGCAGAGGTCCCCTTATAGATCTGATCAATATTGCTTGAGAATATTCCCCCTCTTTCCAGTGGAGCAAGACTTTAGTATATATTGTGAGGGAGCTCCAGACAGATGGCTTGAGCTGGCTCCGTCTGCTGCAGTGCTGGGAACGTGCGCTGCTGGAGAAGCAGTTGGTGCTCACGAGCTTGGGAAAATAGGAAACTGCCCCACAGCGGCAGAGCCATGATGGATGCTCACTGCAGAGCCACAGCCGCCTGACCTCCATACTAACTCAGACAGGGCTAATAAGAAGAGAGCAGCAGTGGAGTGCGAGTGTATGTTTGTGTGTAGTTACCATGTTTGTTCAAACAATGATTCTTTCGCTCATGACTTATATATATATATATATATATACTGTATATGACATTTGTGTAACTAAGATGGGGCAGGGGTGTAAAAACTGGGAGAGTAAGGCAGAGAAGTATCACGTTAAGTCGCATTAAAGGAAAGAAAATGGCTCCACTCACCACTAAATACAGGCTTGTCTCCAGTTATTAGAAAATAATAACAGGGTGTGAGATTATTTTTCTTTGAGAAGACACATTCATCATCGCTTCACTACATATACCATCAATCCGTCTCTCTCCCCTGAAGCAATTCTCAATTCTCAAAGCAGAAATAGACTTGTAGCTCCAAAGTGAAAACAAAACGTGAATACTGGCAGACAACTGCAGTTCTTTCAGTTTGAGCATTTTACTCATTTGCCAGGGATACCACAGCAAGTCACTCTAACTTGAACCATGGACTTCATTATAGTTTTTTTTAACTGAAAGCCCTTAATGCTATAAACAAGACTTGAGTTCGAGTTATTTCTTAAAAGAAAAAAAATATATAATTAATGTCTTTTTTCTTATCATTTCTCATTGCAAGGTTGAACCTTGCTGCAAGTAATTTAAAAAAGCATTTTAGAAAAGTTTTAGAACAAGTTAAAAGCTGGAATTAAGATTTAGATTAAATGAGCATCAAACATCTCCTGCATCTCCTTAAGAAAACACTTTTTTTTTTTTTTATCATTTCAAATGCTCATCAGTGAATAACAGCAAAAGTTAATGAATATTTGCGAACTTTATCAGGACCCCACACCGCGGTCAGCAATCAATTTGAAAGGTAATTCCTCATTGTTAACGTCCGACTGTATTTGATTTGGTTTTTCCACTTCAATCAGAGAGGGTCGCCACTTTACATTCGCCTGGAGCCCGTTTTTTTTTATTTATTTACTTTTAATCACATTTCATTGTCAAGTGATAAAATGTTTCTGGTCTCCTGTTCTACAGTAGAACTCGAGCTCGTCTACACTTTAATGCCTGTGTGGACACGTGTGTCTTACCAGGCCTCAGGCAGCAGTATGGTGTACTCATGTGGAGAAGTGGTTTCTGGGAAGTTGTAAAGGATTGCGAGCCGATGCTGAAGGAGCTCCTCTCCATGGTACGTGAACAGAATATCCAGAGCTTGAACGTTACTCTCCTATGGAGAAAGAAAAAAACATGCAGGTTGGAAACAATTAAAAGGCAGTACAACCTGCACAGAAATGAAAACGTGACTTAATTACATTTACAGACCCACACAGTCATACACAGTCAAACCTACAGGTGCTATAGGATTCCAAGTTAACCCCAAACATCTATTTGGTTGGACTGAACAGGATTGTGGAGTAACATGCATTCACAGGAGAGAGAACATGCAAATTCCACAGCGAGAACCACGGAACTACACCACTGTGCAGCCACATTCATGTCACCCCAAGTGAGCAGAGATAATTAGTGAGAGAGGTTGAAGGCAAGGAGAGGATGGTCTTACCCTGGCATAGTTTCTCGCTGACAAAACAATGTTCTGACTGCGAAACTTCTTGAAGAACTCTGCATCGTATTTCTCCTCCGCCGCGTGAGGACCACCAAGTATCTCCTGTAAAACACAAGAGGAATCAATGCAAGGAGTCAAGGTAAATTGAGAGAGAAAAAAAACAACAAAACAGAACACACTTGACATCCGTGAAAATTTGTGAAGCAGCAGGAAAGCAAGAATGAATGTTATGAGTGGGCCCAAGCTCAAATTAAAGCTGAGAGGAAAAGAGCAAGTCAAAGATGTGACTGCAGATGAATGGAATAAGCCAAAGTCAACAGAGCTGCTATTTAACTTCTAGGTTAGAGCTTGTCAAGGAATACCTGTGTGCGTGTGTGTGTGTGTGTGTGTGTGTGTGTGTGTGTGTGTGTGTGTGTGTGTGTGTGTGTGTGTGTGTGTGTGTGTGTGTGTGTGTGTGTGTGTGTGTGTGTGTGTGTGTGTGTGTGTGTGTGTGTGTGTGTGTGTGTGTGTGTGTTTGACAGGAGGGAACATTTGTTGTCTTGGCCTTTGGCTGCATAGATTTATATGTATCCGTGGGTATGAAATCACAGTTGCATACACTACGTGTGTGTGTGTGTGTGTGTGTGTGTGTGTGTGTGTGTGTGGGTGTGGGTGTGTGTGTGCTTTGTGGAGAAGAGTGTGTGAATCAGTGTGTGCCTGATGGATAGCCTTTGAATGGGTTGTATGCAGACACAGTCAGCCCCAGTCGGGATGATAAAAACCCTAATATCATATTCATAGACAGCCAGAGAAAATGGATTGGGGCAAAAGGAATCTGACGAGTACTGCAGTTACCATGACAATGTCCGAATAAAGAGAGAAACGTCATTTTTTCTGAGTTGAATATCTAGCAGGCTAAAATCTCATCTCTCCTTGCCTGCATGGGAAAAAAGCAAGACCCTGTTCAACTGTGATTTGTGGGGAATGAAAACGGTGTGCATGTTACTATTATTCAACCGGAATCTGTTGTAGCGTGGTTTAAGCAGTCGCAAGTGGCCCCACTCCTACTTCAAACACACTTTGCATCACTGAAGCGCCTATTTCAGTTGTACAGTAAAACAATATTTCCCCGGGTGAGAACAGGTCAGATTCATCTCTCAGCTCACTAAGTTGCTATTAATTTTTCTTATTCCCATTCTTAAAATGCCCCTTGAGAAAACATCTTGGACAGGTTTTTAATATTGTGAAAGAGATTAAGCAGGCGAAGGAGAAAGTATCAGATGGCAAATGTTAAAAGCTCCTGCAGTTTGAAGGAATTGAGTAGGAAAGAAGAATGCATTAGTTGGCCAATGAAGAAATAACTATGCAAGCGGAGAGGCATTAATAAGGCTTGAACTAAGTATTATTATAATAGTGATCAATAGTCCTTCCAATACATGGTCTTTCTTACGAGGTGTCCATGAAGCAGGTCTAAATCGCTGGAGTTTTACTGGGTTGTTTTTTTTATAACCCCCCCAAAATTGGATGAGCATTTCAAAAACAGCAACAGAGCCTGATGGCTCCGAGCTTAAGCCATCAACACATGTTTCAGTCAGCAGGGCAAAGAACCTGCATTTCGTTTTGATTGCATAGAGAGTATTGTTATAAATATTTACTGGCATTTACAAGACCACTATTCAAATCATTACATGCAACTTCAAATTGGTGTAATTTCTAACGATGCTTTTGTGTTATTCAGTCGTAGACTGTCTTTATTGTTATTCAGCGTTTGTTGCTATTCACGTTTTGTTCACGTGAAGCACTTTTAATCCTTTACATGGCTTTTCAAAATGTTCAAAACTGGCCTGGGGTCGTGGGCCAAAACTGGCCAGGATGGTCTTGCCAAGTGTAAAAATGACAAAGTTTACAATTTGTTAAAGATCGATCCCTATGTATTCAGTGAGGATCTCATGGTTACAGTAAGAGTAGCAGTGTCGGTCGCATTAACACCAAAGTCATACTAAAATGGCAAATGTGTAAAAACACTGGAGTGAGCCGAGAACTGGAGTGTGGGGGACCTGGATATGAATCCCTGTTGCTGCAGGACGCCTGTCCAAAAATATCCAAGTTACAATGATTTGACGTAGCGACTGCTGTAGAGGGGAGCAGTCGAAAAGGCATACTACACAATACATTTTGTACAGGATGAAGGCATCTGTGCAGTCTGAGAAGAGATCAGCTTTTGCCAAAAAAAAAAGCCTGAACAAAACAGCAGAGAGGATTTGAGCTGTTTTAGACAAACCAAACAAAGCACAACATATGTTGCCACTTTGAATGCAACAAAATCCAAAGAGAAAAGTACAAATCTAGGACATGATTTTAAATCAGTTCACTTCAATTTGTTCCAGGAAGCCTCAATAAAATGGCAGTGTTGAAACTGCCCTTACAATTTGTTTGAAACTGTCAACTTGTTCAAGATATTTATCTTGAACAGTTAGCTGTTGCTATTAATATCTCTTTGTGCAAACAAAAACAAAATGGAATTGGAGACGCCGTTATTTAAATGATATCATGGGCCCAAAACACTTGAGCTCTAACTTTGTTGTTTGTAACTTCTGAATTAAAATGATTTTGACACCCCTGCACTGACTAAAAATGGACAAAACAGATCTTTTATACATTTCTTTTTGTACGTGCTGAAGCGTGGTGTTTTCTTCTATTTTGATTATTGTGCTAATTGTAAAGCAGACAGTTGTGCGTCACCATTACTTTTCACCAATTCTGAAAGTTCTACAAAAGAAACAAATATCACTTTGTAATTATCCCATGATTGCCTTCAGCTTACTTGTCTTTGTTTAAAAGCTGGAAATGCTGGATATGACCAAATATAGTCTCCCGTCAGATAAAGGATACAATTGCTTTGTGTTGCACCAAACAAAGTTGCCTTGCTTTGCATAAAAATAAAAATAAATAAAAAAAACAGACAGTGTGCAGAGAAACAGTGTAAAAGCCCATTTAGGAAAAAATGAGATAATGGATAAGTAAATATGCAAAAAAAGAAGAATTTAACAGCAGCGCCAAGATTGCCAAATTAAAATTAATTTTACCAGTGACAACACACAAAAACTGCAAAATGTCCACATTTTTAAACTGAGTTCTGTGACTATTCCATGTGAAAATGTCACTTTCAGTTCAAAGAGACAATTGTGCATCTTTTCCACTCTGTTCATGATTAATTGATTACGTATCCACCCCCCCACCCACCCACCCACCCACCCACACCCCGCAAAAAAAAAAGAAAAAAAAATCAGCAGATTAATTGATAACACAGATAGTGCAGCCCAGATTAAATCTCCTTAACTGTGACAGATTTGGTTATCAACATGTCTCGAGGCTCTGCAATTTCTCTGTCTAGGACTTCCAGAGGCAGGGTGATAGATTTTTTTTTTTTTTTTTTTTACCTCATACGTCGCCAGCCGGTCCAGGTAGGAAAGCAGTTTGAGGCGGCTCCGACACAGCTCCTTCTGCTCCAGAGTCAGCCTGAATATGCACACGCACAAACACATACACATAAATCGGCGGCGTGCCAAACACGGGCGATTCGACACAGTTAACACAGGACCTTGTATTCCAAACGTGACCCCCAACGACAGGAAAAACCAGAGTCGGCTCAAACGTCAAGCCGAGGCTGTCGACGGCACTAACACACATACAGCAGCTTTAAATTAACTGTAAATTGACCCTACAAAGCAAACCCACAGGGATCTATACAACAGTGCCTGGGAGTAGAGACGACAATACCACACGGTGGTGCCCTCTAAACCCAATCATTTACTGGGGGCAACAAATCAACTGCTTATGACCACAGGAGCCATTCAGTTGTTATGTATAGGACGCCGCTTGTCAATGAGGAGAAGGATTGTCCTTCGAGAATTAAATCAATTTTCAATGTCATTTAATCACGGCAATAAATAAGTTGGACGGCCACAAACACAGCGACGCTCGGATATATGGGACCCTCCTACGACTGAATCACTATGGCCGTGCCCATGAGGGAGGAACCACAAGGCTGAAAAATGCCAACATTGGGTCAGGTACGCCCTTTCAGTTCTCACATGAAGTGAAACAAAAGCCTTTTGCATCAGACGCTCACAAACACTCCGAAGCAACCTGACCAGGTCAAACACCGTCCGAACCCCTTTAAAATGTTTGACCCGGATCAACCGCAGTGTGACCACAGGGGAACTGACCCCTCTGCCGTCGCCTTAATCCTTAATCCTTCATTACAGAGTGCGCTATCAGGTCTTAACGGGGTTCCCCGACATCGACTAACAGAGATTAACAAAGGCTCAACAAACTCCCTGGCACATCAAAGAGTGGCGGATTAGTACTCCAACTAGTGATAATTATTGCTTTGCTCTGTTTCTTCAGAGTAAGAACAGTGCAGATGGAGGAAGGAGGTTGCTGCAAGGGAGGGACAGAAATATGGCACGCAATGCTAAAAAGCTGTATTACACATCTGCTGTACTCTCAAGGGTATAAAGATGACTGAATCCCAACTTGCAACAATTGCAATGCAGACCAGGAACAGAAAAGATGCTGACAGTAACACTCTCCACCAACAATTAGATTAAGTGAAGTCCTGATAAACTTGTGCACTTAACTCCATATAGCTGTTCATGAGTGGAAACATAAAATATGTATGTCTGCAAGTACATTTTATTGACCTTGGTGTCAGGATGACTTGACAATTACATGCAAGTAATTGAATTACTGGATGCATCTACTTGAAATCAAATATTGTCTGACATATCGGGTTGCAGCAAAACATCAGTTGCGCTTAATAGGTTGTTTCAGTGAGTGACTATTGGCATGCAAATCCTAATAAAAGGGTAACTCTATAAAACGGCATAAACCTGACATCTGAGAAGTAAAGCCAAGACGGCCAACTTTTGACATTTCATGCTTTCAGCTTGTCTATCTGATACTATCTAAATTACAGCCAGATGAGAGGAGGACACTAGTTTATTATTTAATATAAAAAATTCTTGCCAAAAAGATCAACAGATGATGAAACATTGATTTAAGTGACGGTAAAGTGTATTTGCACATATTCTAAAGAAACAACTTAATTTACGAATAAAATACTCAGCTTATCGCATCTTGTGGGAAAATCCTTAAAATTGTTTCCAATATTAGCAGAAAACGAAATTAGGGCAAGAAAAGTTGCAGTTCAAATTCTTCTTCTATTCTTTATTTTTCATATGATAGTTTTTGAAAAGTCCAGACTAAAATTGAATAAAAAGAAAAATGGAAATAAACATAAGAAAAATTCAATAGAAATGATAAATGAACGAGCTATGACCGAAGGCAAGGCCATTTTAAATCGAAAAAAAAAGAAATCAACTGACCGCTGCGTTCAGAAATCATGGTCACACTGGCATAAGTTAATCTATTCATCTTTCGATCGTAAACCCCAAATTTGACTATTCAACCAATGGCAGCACAGCTCATGTTAGCCTTATACGTCCCTCACTTTTAGCTTTATTATGTGGATGTAGACTCAGGATCCGTGCAGAGTTCATTGATTAACACCAGTTCATTGGAGAAGCATTGTGGAGACGGTTGTCATCTCGGATGTGGCTTAATGTTTACATGTCTTGCCTCTAAATTGTCTATCCTGCTCCTGAAGGGAAAAGAGATGGAGAATTTGTGATGTAGTCCAAAAAATGAGCAACTTGGCCGTACACCAAAAGTTTCACATTTGAATGCCGACTGAAGGCTGGATGGAACATTTTTTTGATGTGAACGCATCAGACTGTGACACACGATCTAACGACCTTATGTTATGACACTAAACTCCAATTGCTTCAATGCTCAAAAGGTAAAAGCTTTCACCTGTCCTAAGGTGCCACAGGAGCTGCACACATAAAAAAAAAAAGTATATGTGCACACACAGATAGTGCAATGCTGGACCAAATGAGAAAATTAGACCTCGGACTGAGGTCTGACTCTGATCAGATAAGAACATAAACACCTTGCAGGAGACTCCACATTCATCTTCACTCCCATCTGCCCCCAGCCTCACACACACACACACACACACATACATACGAACAGATACACAGTGCAACTGCAGTACTGTCCGGCTCCTCTCTGTACGTTTAAAGCAGTTAAAATGGCTCAGGGCAGATTTTGATATCAACTTTTATTACGTTGGTTGATGAGAAATGACGAAAAGATAAAACCGTCTCCTTTTTGTCGCGTTGCAATGGAATTGAGCTGGTGCAAGACTGGCAAAAAATAAAAAAAAGGCCAGAGGAACGTATGGGTTAGATTTGAAACAACATTTAAAGGGAGTACACAGTACAAACGCTTAAGATTGGTTATAAGAGACATGCTGGCAATAATGAGAGGCTGGGAGAGTAGATTAATATTGATCATTTTACTGGGCTCTTAAACAGGACCTGTAGCTGTGCACGGGAAATGAGCCTCTATTAGCATACATGAAAAGAGCAAAAGGCAGCCGAGTGGCTCAGAGTCCAATTATTGAAAAACTAATAACCCTTTCTTCAAGTGAAAAAAAAGAGAGAGAAACACTCATAAGCCAGCTAAAAATCTCTTACCGTTCACACATTGAAAGCAACGAGAAAATTGTTTTAACATGTGTTTAACACATTTTCACTTTTGAAATCTAAACATATAAACATATCTATAGGCCACTAATCGATACAAAAATCTATTGGAAAACTGACCAAAAATGTCACTTTTTATAGAATTTAGAGCTAAAATTAAAAAACGAGATGCATTATCATTTCTGATAATATCACTGCACTGTGATGAAATATTTTGTAACAGTATTTAGCATTTTTTCAATATTTTAGATTAAGTCAAAACTAAGGAAGTTTAAAAGAAAAAAAAGAAAACGACACAGGTTCTCATAAATATTCAAACCCCTGCTCAAGCGGCAGCAATATCAATTAATAGCACAGCAAAGATGTCATGTATTCAGGGATTGTCAATAACTTACTATTGGAAGCCCAATGAAGGGTCAACAATGACACTATCAGTCCTTTGTTTCTCCTTTTCAACTCTGTGGTTGAGAATAATTTGCACTTGTGGACAAAAATAAAAAAAACCTGCTCATTCGATCTCGTTTTCCAAGCACCCGCGCACACTGACAGCGTCCAAACATGTGGCAGGATGAAAGATGTACTCGGTGCGACAGTCAGTAGTTAAATGCAGCCTTCATCTGCACACAAACCAAAATGATGCGTACACAGGCGCACTCAGAGCAGCCGTGATCGATACCGAGCCATTTCTGTAATGGCGGTGCAGTTAAAAAGAAATTAAGAGAATTATTATCTGTCTCGGGCCTCGGACGCAGGCCTCAAGGCAACATGGTTAGAGCCATTAGAGAGGGCACCCGCGTACACACACACACACACATAAACACATTTCCGGGTACACACGCATGTGAGCAAGCTCACAGATACTCTCACTCAAAGACAGATAAAGGAGAAAAATAGGCATACTTAAAGAAGTTAATTCACAGAGGATTTAATGTAACGGCTTTTTTTAATGTTTGTAAATTATCAATCTGTGTACACTCTTTTATGTGCTTTTTCTTATCCTCCATCTTTTCCTTCTCAACAATGGACTCCAGGTCTGCAATAAAGCCAAACAGTTTTATTACACAATGAGCAACACACAGAGAAAACCAAACGTGCAAAAAAAACAACAACAACAAAACAAAACAAAAAAACAACTAACCTGTAAACTGGAGGGCGACTATTCCAGGGGCTTACTATTGCACACGTTTCAGCTGTTCCTAATTCAAATGCAGACCGGAGGCTCACTACTCACTGTAACTACCTGATGTGGGAAGATATAAAAACCTGCACACTTTGAGCTTGCCAGAAAAACACAGTATGAATATTCATTTTAAATGTGCACCATTCATTCGTCCACATGCTTATTTCCTCCTGTTTACACTGGCTGGTTATGACAGATGTGTGTTATGTAAGTGAACTCGCATTAGGCTTAAGAGTGTTTCATGATACTTAGGCCTGTAGATTTGAATGCATGCGGGTATGAGAGGTGATTAGTGATCACTGAAGGGGTTTTCATTAGACTTCCCCTGAGTACTTGACAACAAAGGCATAAATTACCTTCAGCAGATTACCCACTAATCTCCACCAATGTTTATTTTTTAGGCTCTTTCTCCCTTGCTCATACTCATTATTGGCCCTGCCTTTACGATCGCCTCTCTGGGGTGTGGGCAAATCAAACACTCGGTGTTGAGTTTGGCACCAGTCTCTCCACTAAATACCTTTAACATTATGTCTTCTATTCACTTTTTAACAAGCCGCTGCCCATTCACTTTATGTATTTAATGTTGGAAATATTAGTAAGTAGCTAAATTTATTAATTCCGAACATTATACATCAACTTTGAGACATCCTTTTAATAGAAAATGTGATTTTGTGAATGCAAATGTGAAGGCAGTTTTATGAGG
This sequence comes from Blennius ocellaris, assembly GCF_963422515.1. Classification (NCBI taxonomy): domain Eukaryota; kingdom Metazoa; phylum Chordata; class Actinopteri; order Blenniiformes; family Blenniidae; genus Blennius; species Blennius ocellaris. The sequence continues at coordinate 15,715,693 of NC_137667.1, read as the reverse complement.
CTTCTATCTTGAAGTTGTATTTATTGTATGTGCTGTACAGAACCCAGGAAAAGAAGTATAATGCCGTTGTTTGAAAACTTAAAGTTCACAATGGAATAAGCACCTAGCTGAAAATGGAAACAACATATTAATTTGTGTATATATTCAGTTTATTTGGCAAAACTACAGTTTATATGTATCGTTGTTTATGCAATAGCCAATTATGTATTAGCATCAGATGACAGTTCATATGGGGACGCGAGCTCTTTAAGTTTTGGCATGTGTCTGAAGAGTTTGTGTATTAATGGGGAAGATCCTAATTGCTTCATATGTATAGTCTGAGATGACAACATTATTCCTGTAAGAGCTCACTTAAGTTTATTATGCATGTGTTTTGTTTTTCCTTCCTGTAGCTCTTCCAGGTTCATTTCTGAGAACAGGATTGTAACTCAGGCTGATGTTTATCAATCAATAAGCTGCTCTGGAAACACGAGTACGCTTCAGCATTGTTGTGGCTGGGTCTGCTCCAAGCATTTCTTTTAGTTAAAGTAATTGCTCTCTTACATTGTGTACAGTCAGAACAGTATGCAATAGCTTTGATTCATGTGCTCATCAATAAAAGTACCAGTGTTAAAGTTTTGCAGTGATCCAGTTGGGCATGTAACACAATAGTCGTAACAATGTTTTGAGTAGTGCATAATTACTTAAATAAGACTGTGTGTGAAACTGTGTGTTCCGCTGTATTTATCCTGCAGTGGATGGGTCACATGCCGAGGCTGTACCCGGGAGAGTGTCGGGTCAGATTGGCTCCAGTGCAGCTGATTCTATGTGAATACTGTTGGCCATGAAAAGTGCAGGCCGGTGACACAATGACAGCAAACCTGGATTTCAAAGACACAGTCAGCAGGCCAAAACTATTGCAGTTATATGAGTAGACGACACAGCACAGAGACCTACAACTGAAAATCTGCAACACGTTGCAGCAAAAACTAATATTTTTGCCCCTCAAAAAAAAAGCATCAAATCCATACTGTGATTAGTTTGCGATAACATGGATGAATGTTCAAATAAACCAAAATAACAGAATTATTTTTTCCTTTTTCTGTGTTGGTCTGGAGAAAAGTTGCTATAACCCTAAAATGAACTTGTAATATAGTATATCTGTCATGTTGTATTCCACAGACGCCATGACATTTTAACAACAGCTTAGAATGTACGAAACCAAACACCAACTATACAGAGGGACGTCTTGTGTTCTCAGTGAGATGTTTGGTAACCACATGCTCAGGATGACAGGGTGAAGGCTTTGGGTTGGGTGCAGCTGACATCCTCACTGCGAGAAGGCAATAAATCTCACAAAGGGGTCTTTTACACAACGTGGCTGTAGAACCAGTAGATTGTGTACCTGCTGAAGTCAATTTTGTCCAGCAGCTCTTGTCTCTTCTTACTCTCCCTCTCTTTCTTCACCTCCAGCTCCTCATCGTCCCACAGGATGTCTTCATAGGGAATGTCGTCGAGGTCAACGTCACCTGGCATGATGAATCTTGGAAGTGGCGTTGTAATGACACATAATGGAAAGAGCAACGCGAGAGGTCAGTTGAGAGGCGCCTTTTGTCAGCTTGCAGATTCTTGCATATGTGCGGGTATGCGTTTACGTAGGCCCTACCTGCCCCCATCCTCCCTGTGTCCTATTGCTAGCAGGGCCTCAAGGTCAGTCCCCTTCAGGCCATACTGCAGCAGCTCTTTAGCTGCATCGACATTCTCTGGGACACGCTCCACACACTCGTGCAGCACCCATGAACGCTTGCGGATCTTGCTCTGTGCGAGACACAGGGAACAGAGGGAGAGAGGGGGCTCAGAAGAAATGATGGGATAAAACGAGATACAGAATTAGGAGGGTAGGGTGTGAAAATTTGCTACAAATTGGTAAAAATGATGCGTGAAATAGAGTAAGGGGGTTGTGCTGCACTTCAGCGTGCACCCCACACCCACACGCGTGCGTGTGCGTGTGCGTGTGTGTGTGTGTGTGTGTGTGTGTGTGTGTGTGTACTTCTTTTTACCAGGCGTCTGATATGTGATAAACACCAAAACCCTGATACAATTCTTCATCTGCCTTCATCTTAACAATCTCTCCTCCTCATTTCCTGGTGTCCATCCCTCTCGTTTCATTCGCCTCTTACCAGATAATCTTGTATGGAGGCGATGCTGACGGTACTTTTCCTCCACTGTCTCTGGTAGACAAGGTCAGAGTCCAGATTATATGCATGGGCAAGAGACAGAGCTTCACCGTATTCTTCATTGTCAATCTATGAGATAAACAAGCATAAAAAAGGGCAGCGTGAGGACTTTGTGGGCCATTATGATTTTTGTTATTTCTGCACACTGTGGAACACACAATACAAAAGAAAATACAGAAGATCAGAAAAGCATAGGATTCATATAAAGATTTTTTGAGGTGAACAAAATAATCACAGCAGAAATAAGTAGACAACAGCAATAATTAAGCAGAACTTTCAGCTTCCTAATGTGAAATGTGGTTAAAAAACAATTCATACAACTGTAGCTAATTGTTATGTTTTGATAGTTTCATGTTTATTTACACCATATCATTGTACACGGTTCATCTTTTTTTTCAGACAGTTAATTAAAATAACTGAATCTGCTCTTGTGGAAAGCGCTCTGGTTTTGCAAGAACAATGTGTCTCATTCAAGTCGCGGCCTTCCTGTGTGGAGTTGGCATGTTCTTCCTTTGCTTTGTGGTTCCCTCCCACAACAGAAAAACAACTGTTGAGGTTAAATGGTGACTGAGGTGTGAATGTGAGTTTGAGTGGATCTCTGTGTTTGTGATGGACTGATGGACAGTCCATAGTCAGCAGCCATTAACTTCCACCCCTTACAACTCAGAGTTGGAGCAGCGGTATAAGAGGTGGATGGATTTGTATAAATCTGAACAAAATATTTCTCCAAGAAACTTAAAAGCACTGTTTTTCATTCCACTGAAGGACAAAGAAAACAAGGCCATGCAGAAGCGACAGTACTTCGGTAATCTTGAGTGTGCACACTAAAAATTCAAACAGCTCAACATGAAGCGTTCAATCTGTTTAGAAATTTACAGTGTGACACATGCTCCGCTATGTCTGCATATATAACAACAAATAGATAAGAAGGAATAAATATTTGGATATTTTTCAAGAATCAAAATCAAATTGGGTAAGAAGATATGAAGCTATGAAGATATGAAGAATTTGAGAATTGAAGGAGATTTTATGTGCACTGCAAAGGTTGGTTTGGTATGGCACCAATATCTAAGTGTCATAAATATGATACAAGTGTAACCCAAGGATGGGTTTGCTTTTTTTCTTTTTAATGTCCTGTATGTACTAGAGTTTCATGATTTACAATTTTCACATAAGGAATGACATTTTTATTATTGTTCATAAACTGACATGGAGGCACCCGCCACTACTCATAGTTATAGCGCCATCAGACATGTTTGCCCCTCCCTGCAGCTATTGTGCTCGAGCAAAACAACTTTGAAAACTTCTACTCTAACTGAAGAGACGTCTTTTGCAAAAATGTTATCGTGTAGACTCGATGCGTCAAACAAATGGTCCGTGGGACAAAAGAACGTCCAGCAAGAGGCTCCAATGTGGCCAACCCGACTGACGTTCTCGTCGCGTATACTTTGCGCCACAACAAAGAAAAACTTTAATGTTTAAGATCAAAGGATATTATGGCACTATTTTACCAGTTCAGTCAACTGAAGATCAAATCGGGGTGTCTGTGGCCCCTGAGCTAAAATGTGTGACACCCCTGCTGTAGAACGTGTCCATAAAGAACATGGTTTCCGTCCCAGACATCGTTCGCCTGGAAATGCTCTTATCCAATCTAAGAAGATGATGCAGCTCATCGCAAAAATAAACCCACAAGATAAGTTTCTACTTAAGTTTATTAAAGTTGAAGTCTTCAGGAAGGTAATAGAATATGTCGAGTCTGACTATTTTGATGAGATGCAAAACGATAAGACCTCGAGAGTTATACAGCACAATGCTTCAGGCAGGATTTAGCGGAATATAAAATGTGGTTGCTGATTGTGAATAAAAGCTGCAAAGGGCTCTTCATATACACAATACTTTCACAGGCAATGTTTGAATTACTCTTTGGATTGTGCTAAATTCCAACTTTTTCTTCGCGGTTTCCTTATTTAGAGTAGTCAACAAGTCTTAATACTTTGGTATGAGTAACTTGACACCGGCCAGTTAAAGTGGTGTCTGACAATTTACTTACATTAATATAACAAAAAAAAACAGAAAATAATTGCAGCATGTCAGTGTTCTCAGTGTGATCATATACGCACAATGTTAGCCTTTAATAAAAATAACACTGCTTAGCAGAGCCACCAGCACAGACGACAAATCTTAGTCTGTGTCTGGCATCACTCACTCAATCAAACAGTGCAATATAGTTACTATTATACAAAGTGCTTCACAATCGATTGACTAAAATAAATGTATAACTCAATACATCAGCACTAAAAGAATAGAGTTGTGGTAAAAGTGTATCGTGAGCATTATTATATGACATTGCAATATATTATATTAAAATCGACACTTAAAAGTATATATTACGACAAGCTGATCATTGTGTTCTCTACACAACGGTCACCAAGATCAGCTCCTACGTACAACCTTGAATGGTGACAAAGGATAAAAGGCACACAGAAAACAGCTGACAGCTGACCAAGGAAAATACTGGAATATGGTAAAAAGGGAGATTTTATTCAGATGTGCTTTCTATATAGTGGATTACAAGGAACTCCCTATGAATGCAGTAAAGATTTGTGAAAGCGTGACTGTAAGCATGCATTGGCGTTTAGTAGGAGCAGAAGGTTATCTTTGTTGTTGCTTATTGTCATCATTAATACGGAATTGGCCAAGCTTACATGTCGACAACAAAATAATGGCAAAGGAAGTATTTGTCACATCAATTCCTTGCAAAATGATTTAATCCCACGAATAAAATGACACCATAGTTTATGCAGGCCCACTCAGTGTGTATGAAAGCACATGTGTGTAAGCACAGTGGCTGACGGGCACAGTGAGTATCCATCTCTTTCTGTGTGTAGGAGTACAAAGCAACACATTAGCCAGACTGTGGTTCCTGGAGGGCAATAAGAGCCCCACACAGTTAAACCTCACGTAGGAGGACATCAAAAAAAAATCTTCCTTTTCTCTCCGGATTCAGCTAATAAAACTGTTAGCAGCTCTGCCAGCGTGCTACGCATACAGGCAGGGTTATGCCACAAAATGCATCATCAAACCGTGAAACACATGAAAAGGCTGACTTGAGGAAATAACCTGGAATCCCTTGTCCGGGTCTATTCACAGTCAATTTGACCACAGGTCTGGGCTGAGAAGAGAGATCAGGCCAATCAGGAGTCTCCAATTTTTTACAGAAGCAGGAGGTGGAAAAAACAAGGCACAAACTGAGGCGATCGTACATGAACATGTACATATGCAATGCAGGCGCCCTTCGGCTATTCATTCTTACACCTACATGTGGTACATGTGGATATAAAAAAAAAAGCAGCAACGAAGCAATTGCAGGAGAATAGCAGCAGCAGCTGGGGAAGCGCCGCTGGTACCGAGTGTTACAAAGAGATAATAATGATATATGACTTTGTAACTCTCCACTGTTCGGCTTGATGGTGATGACTAATGGCATCTAATGATGATGACAATGATGAAGAAGGCACGAGATGATGGGTCATAAAAATGACTGATTAAACATGCTCAAACTTGGGACCATTGAGAGTTGATACCACCCTCACTGTGCTTTATGATAGAGGATGTTGTTGTCTTTGCTGCAATTTGTAGTGAGTGGCACCAACAGTCATATTCCTAATGCAGCAATTAGCATTTCATACAATCCCCCGAGACTGAAAAATAGCCTGGAAGTAGACTGAACATCTTGCTTAGTTTTCATTTCTTCTCGACGATACTTTGGAGCCGATCCAAAAAAACAAAAGCACTTCACTGAGCCGGCACAAGATTTATTTAGTCAGAAACCAATTTTGCAGATCAGCCTGTTACAATTCACTCAATGAGCAAAGGGATTCATTCATATCATGTCCTTCAGCCGCAGCTAAATTAAGTGGCAAAAGGAAATAGAGAGTTTCATCATAAATGTGATATCTAGCACCGGAGACAATCGACAACTGCTCTTAAAAATGATTAAGCTACATTATTGTGAGACGCATGCGACTCGTGTTTCAGTTTTAATGTGATAAAGGCCTTTCATCGGGGGTTGTATAATTAGAAATGGACTGTCCTTGAATTATTAAACATCAAATATCAATTCCTTTGCCAAAATGAATTTACACCCTTGCGTGAGGGAGGAAAATGCACATCAGCATTGTTGTTTAGACGGCTGAGCTGATAAGGCATTCAGATCCAAACATGAAGGCATTCTAGCATGAACGTCAACAATAGTTTTGAGCAGCACGAGTGCCGTTATGTGTGGATAAATATTTAAACAGGAACAAAAATGTGAGTGTCTTATTTCCTCCGGAGTTGTCATACCGTCGTCTGAAAACTAGCCACTTTCAAGCAATTACAAGTGGAGTCAAAAATGTCAAGTTCGGTCCTTAAGAAGGCCTGTCATGGTGATTATGTCAATGTTGGAAGACATAATGATTTGAGTTTCATGCAAAACCTGACATTGAGCTTCTTATTGGTGGTGCAACCGATTAAGTCTCGACCACGAGTCGGGGATGAATTATAGCGGCAGCAAGACGCCCAACTGGCCTGACAAGCCTCGTCTACAAAACAAGTTGAAATGTGTTGCTGTGGAACCCCGTTAAAAGGAAAAGACTCTACAACTGAGGTTGCTCCACTTTGTGAACATCAGACCAAACCCAGACACTAAAATACTAATGACAACACCAGCAGGCTATCTCACAGGGACACTGCTTGTCAACTTAATGCATGAGCTTGTTGTTCCCTGAAGTGCTGGACAAAGTCAAACAAAGTCCCGATGCTGGAAGTAGAGGACAAATTAGAGTCACCAAAGTGTTTACACTTAATTATATAAATGTTCCACACATTCTGTGAAAATTTAATTCACCTGTTCACACAGAGAGCATGAGTTTGCATGTCTTCCCTGTGCATAAGCAGGTATTTGACAGTCTAAACATTAGTTTGAGGCGACTCCGATTGCTTTAATTTTTAGCGTGTGTCTTGGTTTGTAGCCCTGTGATGAACTGGCGAGCTGAGCAGGGTGACAGTAACCTGCCCAAAGTAAACTGGGATTGGTCCAAGTTCCTGTGGCCCTGACAGGGTGTAGAAGAGAGATGGACAGACAGTTATGGCCATATTCTTCTGATGGCATGTTTTTTTGTCTTTGAGAATTCTGTCATAAAGTGGTACAAAACACAGATGCAGAAATTTTGACCAATATCCACATTGGTGTGGAATTATGTGATTGTTAACACATGGCTGAAAAGAATGGAACTCCTTGAGCTTATCAGCTACATCTGTAAATATACGTTTATATTTCACAATAAGTTAAATCTCTCTTAAAGACAGTTTTGTAAAGCAAAACAATATTTTTTTTTTCCAACAAGGAACTTTCATGACTGAAAGGTTTATTTCAATGGTAATATTTGATCATATCATATAAAATCAGACAGGTTATCTGAATCCCATTGAACCATCTTCAGTGTATACTTGCTGTGAGGTACTGCAGGAGTTTTTAACTGTAAAGTCCAGACTTTGTCTTGCAGGCAACATGTACATGTATAATACTTAGAAACAGCCGGGGTAAATCATCAACAGGCTCACATGAACATCTCCTTGAAGCTGCTGATGCCTCCTTACCTTCCTCTGGTACAGCTCTTCTGGTGTAGTCGACCTCAGGCTAACCAGACGGTAGTTCTTGACTACGGTGCGGGGACGCTTGCGTGGAGGAGCGAACCGTTCCATCTCGGTTACATAATACAGGCCCTGCTTGATGTAGCCAAAGTATCGCGCTTTGGCCGAAGACTCTTCGTCTGAGTCGGACTCTCCTCCGTCGTCGCCATCTTCATCTTCACTGGATCCGCCGCTAAGGTTGCTCTCCAAACGGACGCGTTTCTGGGCAAGCTTCACTTCGCACTGATAAGCAAGGAGTAAATACAAAGGCGTCAAACCATTATGGAGGAAGCAACAAGAGAGTTAATATATTGCATAAACTTAACTGCACACATATGGTTTAAATGTGATCATAAAGGCACAGTTGTCTACTTACTATAAAATACATCTGTCTTGTTGGCACTAATCCTAATACAAAGATAACAACACATTCAAATATGCCGAGAATGACTTTCGGGTGCACCGTAAGGACATGTCCATGGCAGCATTAAATAAAGAATGAAAAATGAGGCATGGAACGCAGTGCAGCGCCGTTTACATCTCGCTGTGCTTAAGTTGGTAAGCACACTTAATTTAACGCCCTCATGCCAGCTCAGCAGGCTGTCTGAACACAAAACAGCAGCAAGGTCAAGCAGCTCAATAGACGATTTAAATCCAAGCTGTCCAAAGTACTTTCTTTCACCTGTCTCGCCCTCTCCACCAAGTCTGTGATTGCCTAAGCTAGGGTGAAATTATTTACCCAAACTGTAATCCACTATGCTGTAGCAAGAGCTCATATTGTACAGAGATGCCCCTCTGAATTTTTGCTCAGTAGAAAATTACGTTGGCCCCTGAAGCATTTAGCACCTGTACAGCAGTTTTGCATTTATGATGATTAGTGCTCATAAAGTCACATTACTGCACATCTGTGGAGACATATGCACAATAAAAGCCCCATCCTCCTTTAAAGGCCCATGCACAAGGCATTATCAATTCACACACTGCTGTAGAAACAACTGCAGATGGCCCACCCCCCACTCCACACTCAGGCAGGCTGATGAAACCTTCCCCAAGAGTTGGCAGCTAAAGAAATCCTTCTCTTTTTCTCAATCTCTATGCAATCAGAATTCAAAAAAAAAAAAAAATGGAATAAAAGCACAGGACTGAGATAAAAGATCAGGGTGATGAGATTGTGTGGGGATCAGAACGCAGGAAAACATATTTCATCATTGCTGGTTTTCACCATTATATACACACCAGCACACATGCCTTTACAAAGTGACACCAACCAAGTGAAAAGACCTGTAATGATCATATGATATTGGATTCAGGGTTGATTTTTAGTCAGGAAAAACTGTTCTTTGGGGTTACTGCATCCTCTAGCGGTACAGAGGGGCCACAGCTTTAATCTGTGCACATGATTGAGTTATAGCAATGTGACTTTGACAGTGTGCCATGTGCAAATAACAATGAATAGTGAAAACTAGATGCTTTCTTCATTCAATGTATATGTATTATTTTTTTATGTAAATATGTTAATTGCATGCCTTCCTTTTTGCTCTAATGTTGGACTATTTTACACAGTGTGACTGCACAGTGATCAATAAAAGATTTGTTTTGTCTTCAAAATGCATTAAAACTACTAAAAATATGCAGATAAAAAAGACTTCTAACCTGAAACAGCCTAACTCTCTACATGCACACACTGTGTTTCTGCAACAAGAAGAATATTTCTATTCTCTCCCACGTGGACTTGTGACCTGTTCTGTCTCTTCTGTTTCCCTACACAGACACTGTATGCTCGAACAGACTCAAGGCCTGCACCATCTGGATAGAACAAGAAGCTACGAAGAAAGAAAATAGAAGAAAAGGATGAAAAATAACACCCCTCTATTCCTATAATAAGCCTTTTGAGGCCCTGAAGGCTAAAATCTCTAATCTATGACCTGCGCTGAAGGCTTCTTGCATTCAACAAACACCTTCCCTCTGTTCCCCAAAGCGCCACTATCTTGACATTTACCTCCAGGCTCAGGAAGCCCCCGTCATGCGCAGCGGTAACTCGAGGTGAGGGCTCAAACCACTCGCAGGATTTCCCCAGAAGGTTGCGCAACGTCCTGACGGACGAGACGGTGACGGAGCCAGAGCAGCGAGCAAGAATCAACACGTTGTCACTCCACCAGCTCACATCCACCAGCGGGTAGTACTGCTCCTTATCTGAGGGGCATGAATGCAGTGTGTTAAAAGATGTGATCGCACACCAGGGGAGGCTGAACCTAACGGGGCGGAGCAGATTGATTGTGATGATTTGTGGTCAAAACATCGCCGGGGCATGCTTTACGACACGGAGGAGCCTCACCTTTTGGCATGACAAGCTGTTGTTTTTGTTTGTTTGTTTGTTTTATTTTTAATCCCCGACTTGGCTTCCTTCTCCAAGACGTATTTACCAATGTGGACATGTGACATAACTCATCATGCTTGAGATGAAAAGGTATACACAGATTATTGCTTGCACCAGCTGTCACAGCTGTCATCACTACTGGCCCAAAACTGTCAAAAAATGATTTAACAGCTGCACAAACAGGAATACACACTGACACATATAGACAACTTCCCAAACAGTGAAATGCACACATCCACAGGCATGGACACCGAAGGAGCAAAATATGTTCCGGGCTTGACATACACTTCATGGTTATGTGTCTAAATAACTGTATAATTCACTGAATAGGACATGTCAAAGATCATTAAATTGTATCCAGTGTGCTCTGCTGTGTCAGCAACAAAGTAAGCTCTCTTTGGCCCTTCCGGCCAAAACTACCTTTTATTTTCTTCCTTCTCTCCAGCGAAGTCTTCCACTCCGGATTGATCTCCTCAAATCCTGGCTGCAGGGAAGACCGAGGGATGGAGGAGGAAAAGAAGAGAAGGAGTGCAAGGGGGAAAAAGAAATGATCTGCTAACCCTGTTTACACTTACAGCACAGAAATACACACAGGAGAAGCTCTGCCAGCGACGGAGCACAACATAAGCACAGTATGCAGAAATAAGGAACGCATCCTGCAAAAAATAAGTTCCCCATTACGCACGCATACTTGTTCTCACGACACACACTCACACCGAGGCCAAAAGGAGATTACATTAATACACTCAGTCAAGCATCTCATGTACCAAATATTATAATGACACACAATTACATGCACAGATTTACTGTGCTAAAGCAAAATCATGGATGTGTTCAGAAATGGCACAAACACACATCTTTGTGCTGCAGTGACTTTAAATCGACTCGCATTCATTTTTTGGGGGGAGGGACACCTGCATGCATGCACGCACGCAGTTTACCTGTTGGTCTTGGCTCCACGTAGCCCTCTGTTTCAGGGAGGGGATATCCCACAGAGAGAGGCGACCAGAGAAGTGGATGACAGCCAGCAGGGTGCCATCGGGACTCAGACTCATGCGGAACACGCCATCCTGAAACACACAAATGCAGACGCTCATTTTTTGTTTGGTTTTTTTTAATTGAAAGTAACATTTGCCAGCTTCTGCAGAGCAAACTTGTTATTTGCAACAAATGGAACAGAAGGGAGAGGTACTACCTTCTCATCGCCTTGTCTGGAAAATAATCGAATCCCAGGAATCTTGAAGAAACCCCTTTTCTGATTCTACCAGGAACGGAGGGAAATGCGTGTCAGCTAAACAATGAAGAATATGTACATTAATCTGTGAACGTGTGAGGACTCCTCACCGTGCTGATATCTTCCTCATAGCTGGTGACCTGCTTGTAGTGAGGTGAGCCGGAGAGAGCCCTCCAGGCCGTGATGCCACAACTGGAGGCCTTGGAGCTGCCATCATCCCCTGATTCACAGCCACCCACCAGAAGCAATCTGAAGACACAAACACACCCACACCCCCACCCACACCCACACCCACACACACACACACACACACACACACACACACACACACACACACACACGGTGATAACAACCATCATGATTATGTCCCAACATGTCCATTGCCACAACACCACAAGGAAAGACAATTAGGATAGTGACATTGATCCTGAGGTGACCCAGACAAGGTTGAAGCCAGAATATCGGTGAGAATCCACACGACTTAATGTGCCTCTTAGCAAGGGAGATGCTATAAACATTGTTTATCTGAGCTAAGGTCTGGCTGTAATCACACCACTGTGTTTGCAGAGAGATGAACCAGATGCAGGAATGACCAGGAGCTCAGGCTGAGGGAGGGTGGAAGGAGTAGCGCTTTCAAGCTCAACACTGCCCCCTGCTGGAGAAGAACTGAATATTTAACAGGAGCCAAACTGATGATTGGATTGTAAACTGATAAAGAGCTGAACATGCGGTAACAAAGCCGCTTCGTTCTTTCATCAGGTGATTCTTTTCATATTCTACAATCTTGTGGTTTCATGAAATAAAATACAATCAGGTCTTGGCGAGTATATATCCCTGCTAAGCAGCACAATCCACACTGAAGGCTGCATATTCATCATAAAGAAACATGTCCTTTTAAGCTTGATTATATTTTGCCATTATTGTTTTCCTGGTGAAACGTTTATCACCTTTTCTTTGCATTGTCTTCATTTTTGTGTATGTCAATGACCCAGTTTTCACAAGGTATCATTAAAGTTTTATCTCAGTTATCAGTTGGCAAACACTCAACAGCAGCTGCCAAAATCTATTTGGCTGCCAAACCAACTTCCTCTGGCCCAGCTTAGTCTGGTTTGTGCAGATCTAGGGAGCGTGGAAAAAGCAATGAGGTCACAGGTATGAGCCAGACATCATTATGTGAAACCTTCGAAAGCCAAGGACACTGTGCACCGCAACAGTGGATTCCTGCAGGTATTACATTAAAGTGATTGGTTCATTTATTCCTGAGTAAGACCCTTGGCCCCATTCCATACATTATGCCAATGCAGTAACATGGGCGTATGTAATGTAGATGTCGTTGTGTTTCTGTCTCAAGTTTGTCTTTCTGGACATTATAAGGGATTTCTTTAATGATACAGTATGTGCATGTCATACCTGCCTGGGAAATTTGTTTTGACTCATTTCTTTAACAATATCTATTCACCAACCATTAGCTCGGTAAGTTCATGCAATCACATGTGATCCAGTACAATAACATTGTCATATAGATGTCATATAGATATATATATATATATACATTTATATGCAAATAACCTGACCTTAAGTATAGTTGAATCACTTTCCTTGTACTTCTGTGATTATAAATACACCATTAAATCCTACTTATAGTTTTAAATATCCGGCAAATTGGAGTAAAACTAATCGAAATCACACACACCTTAACATTTTTAGTCAAAAGAATATATAACTGAGTTTAATCTCCCTTATAGACTATACATTAATGAATACTATGAGCCATTTCCAAAAGGAAGTACACCAAATATGACTCACTATTCATTGGGTGTACATCTAAATATATATATATACTTCTATGACTTATTAAAGTTCTCCTCCGACTTCCTGAGTTAAATGCATCAATCAAGGAAACAGTAATAGAAGATGTATGACTCAAGCAAAATGGCCAAACACATTGTGCCCATTATACTAGCAAAACAATTACTACAAAAGTAACACCTTTCTCAATTATAACAATTTTTTCCTATATTGTAGTGTTTCTTTTCATTTAATATTGTTAGTTTTCAGAAAACAGATGCAGAGGATAGTATATAGTATAGTTTTCTCAATAAACAGCTAATGGAATATAAGAAATTCCTCAGTATGATGCAGTGCCACCAAACAGATTTTAAACCCCAACGCACAAAATTAAAACATTATCTCAGGATTTAAAACAAAACTTTACATGACGGACTAAAACCAAAACCATGAGGTGTATTTCAATCATTATATGAGAGAGGAAAGTTCCATTGAAATGCAGAAAACTCTACGTCCAGCACAGTAATCAATACAACACACACCGAGCACCATATTGACAATGCACTTGATGTCCAATGATGAAAGCATTTGAAATCATTCAAACAAATTTCAAACTCTGATATCTCGGTTGTGCATGGCATGGCATTCCATCATGGGCGACGGCTTTCCCGATGAAAACAGATTCAAAGGATTTATAGGGATGTCTGAATATAAATGTATGAAAAATGCTCATGATGAAACACGTCTCTAATGGAGGCAGGCTTGAACTGCAGAGGCCTCGAGAGGAAATTAAATGTCTGAGGGTGTGAAGTGAAGGCTTCAGACATTAGTAAGGCTGCCACTGAGAGGCTAAAAGCAGAATGTTGAAAAAAAATTTCAACAGTTTTCAAAAGAGTAATTTCAACCTAGTTCAACAGGCATTCTAGTCTGGCTGCAGAAGAACATTTAACGTACCGGTGTCCAGGGTGGTAAATAGCTGATGTGATACCATGGGAGTAGTGGGCCGAGAAACTGAAGGAGTGACTCTCCTGGAAGTTCTGGTTGGTCCCCACACTGAAAGAGAGAGACAGATAGTTAAATTACAAGTCACCACATAACCCAAACGCGTAAACAATCAAAACATGAACTCTCGTGTGGGACACGTTAATGGTGCGACAAAGCTGTTTAGAGGAATATGATGAAGCAATTTCTCTCCAAGCTGCAATTAAAATGAGACATGGCAAATGTATAATCTAATTTAAGTGGGGAATCTAAAACAGATTGGTACTAGAGGAGACATGCTGCAATTTGTGTTGCAATATCTCACTGGGGAAATGTTTCATTACGGAGTAAGCATATGGAGAGAGGAAAAGAAGTGCGAAAGAAATCACAAAGAAAACGGGAGAAAAACATCCACGAATATGACAGTGCAGCTTTCTCCAGCTATTAAAGGCGTTTATACAGCTGGAAAGCAACTGTTTGTATGTGGAAAACACACTTCGACGGAGCTCATGCAGAGCAAGAGAGTGAGGGAGGTGGCTTAATGTGAAGACTGTGCTACAACTACAACATTCTCATTTAAAGTGTTACAACAAAACACAGTCACAGGCAGAGAAAGGATGAGTGTAAGCTCAGTGCTAACAATTAACCTATAGACAGTTTCAAAGAGAGTGTGGTGCAAGAGTCTTCACCTACGTACACACACAGACACACACACACACACACACACACACTAAAAGCACATGATGATTCAACATGGATGCAGTCTCAGCCCGAGTGGAGTGGAACAGCACCACGACTTGTCGTGACTGCAGCTATCTCAAACCAAAAAAAAATAGCAAATCTTTGAACTAATGATTTAGTACTAATGCTAAAGTAAGAAGGAATGATGTGAGTGGCCATGGAGAACGGTCACACAAACACACACTCGCATTAAAAAAAAAAAAAATCAGTCTTCATCAATCAAATATTCCAAATGTGTTTCGGGAATAAGGAGCAAAAGCAAGCGATTTAGTATTCAAAGAGAAGAATCAGTGGCTCATTGTTAAAGTACAGATAGGCATGGAGTGTAAAATTATACCACAAAGGGTGCACACGGTTAGGATAGACAATATCTGCGTTTAAATTTGAATAGGATAAAAGGAGTATAGAATGATGGGCCCCATAAACAACAAATGACTCCCCTGCCAAAAAATGTAGATGTGCTGACATGGTATTTAAGAGCTCCTTAAAACAGAACAACCTGCTTGCTGTGACTAATACTGTTATTAAACAGTTTATACAGCGTATTCACAGGAGTTCATTATTAGTGTAACACATGCCACATGGCTGTGAGACATGAAAAAGATTTTTCATTTGCCAAATTGTTACTCAACACTTGCTAAACAGCTGTTGATTAAATTATTCATTTCTGCACATACAGTTAAATTGGACAACATTTTTCCCTTTGAAATAACTTAAGGGCTGTAATGGTGAGCACGCCCGCCTCATTGAAAAGTATATCCCCGGTTCAAATCTGGGCTGGGGCATGTGCGGCATATTTTTTTAGTGCACGAGAAGGCTTTCTCCTACAGTGCAAAAACATACATTTAACATTAAGCCAGGACTCTAGATTGCATAATTTAAGTATTAAATCAGTTTTAATTTTAACTGGAATAGTTAAAACAGTACAAACTTTCAAATAAGTATTGATTTGAGTTAATGAAGTCACTGCCAGTCCCAGAGAGGGCAATGTGTTGACTTAAAATACATGCTGAAGCTTCATGGAGACAGACTGAGTGGAGATGTCAGCTGACTTTTGAGTGAACGCCATGGACAAAACTCCCTTAAGCAGTTTGTGTGTAACCACAGTTATACTTCATTGAGAAGAAAAACTGACAATCAAGTAAATGATGGATTCGATCTGTGGCTGGTTTAAATAAAGAAAAGTGTGCATGAATGAACAGACGTGATGAGGAACCAGCGGCTGTTGGTATTGCGTGACATTGTTCAGGCGGTTTAGTCCGGTCTCAAAATTCTCAGCGCCCCTCCCTCCCAAGTGAACAGAGTCCCGGAGTGTCCGAATGTGAAAGGCCCCTTACACCCTGCTACTGTGTACTCTGGGGCACCTTTGTACATCTTCGGTCTGATGTACTATTTTAGACCCTCGCCTCTACAGCCCTTGTGCTCAGTGCCTGTTCGTGTGCTGCCATGATTAGTCCCTCCACATTGTCTGTCAGTCCAGTATCTTCTCGCCATTAGTAGGTTTTCTTGACATCAGCCAGTTCCTCTCTCTGGCGGTTGTCCATGCCATGTCTGAGTTTCTCTCACTACGTTACCTGCTCCTCCTCATTCTCATCAGGGTTCCGCTGTCTGAGACATTTACTTAGTAGCTCATCCTTTGGGAGCGTCTTCCTGATTGGATTTTAGATGTTTCATCTTGGATAGGGGTTCCAATGCTCACTAGTCAGCCTCCCTCGTTTCGCTGAGTCTATCGCCTCAGGATGCTGGACTTGGGGTGATAAATCCCATCCATCTCCTATCCTACTTTATCACACTCAGTCGATGCCAGCTGACTAAGATGGAAGACGGGTTAAACCCTCGACAGGGCACAAGAAAATATAGAGAATGACAATCATGCACACTTCCCTTCACCTCGACAGGAAAATGAGAGTTTGATTAACTTCAAACACGTGTTTTTGAACTGTGCAAAAAAAGTGGAGCATCTGAACGTAACCCACACTAAAGGGCCTCAAAACTCAACCCATATTTGAACAGTCAACTTTCTTGAAAGTGCCACTGACCAAGACGACACAGTATGTCACAATGAATAGTTAAAAATATAATACTCTAAATGTGAAGTCCTAGTGGATAACTGCAAAAGCCTTGCACAATCTTTTCGCCTCATCCTATACATTACATGGTTGTGTCCAACAAAAAAACATCTGAAAAGCAATGCGTTTTGCAGCTCTCATTAAATTATGATGGTTGATTTTTTTTTAGGAAGCAAGAAAAAAATGACATGTTAGGACAGTTTAGAGCTTCCACAGAAGTAACTGTAACTCTAATCTACTCACAGCAATGCCTTACAGGCAAAATAATGAAACACAAGCTTAATTATTTACTATTCTTAATTAGACTCACAAAAATGAGACGTTAGGTTAAACTGCAAGGTTATGACCTTGACATCCATGTCTGAGGATGAGACAATGTGTTTGCTTGAAATTTTCCAAAAAGAAATCGAGACTATGCTAACAAGTGATGAAAGTCAGACTAACAGCCACACTATGTATGGACTACCTGAACACAATTGGCCTGCAGGTATCGCCACAATAGAGGTATGACAATTAGCCAATCCTTTCCTCCGTGGCTCTGAATAATCAGAACATCAATTTCAAACAAATTATAAAACGCAGCTGAGAGAAGATCTGGATTTGTATCCATCTACAATATAACCAGCCCTGATCCCCATCTTCACTGTTCGTCCTTCATTTTCCTCATGGCGAGATGTTGTGGCTGCTATGAAAGTGTTTTTTTCCCAGAGCAGCGTTGTGTCTCACCTGACAAGATAGCTCTTGAGCCCACCGCCGTACGTGATGACAAGAAGCTCAGCCGACCACTGAGCACGGGCTGTATACTCCAAGAAGATCAGGCCTGCCACCGCACAACTGAAATCCCCAGGAAAACTCACCGCCTGAATCAGGAGAGACACAGAGAGATGAGAAAGGAGCCTCACTGGTATTGTGAAAGTGATTCATGTGAACTGCGGCGTGACTCAAAAGACAAAAAAAAATAGAAAGAAAAATACGTTGTTGTACTTTGGTGGGTGCCCATGCAAAGTTTGTACATGAGCAAATAACACATCCTAACCACAGCATTTGGGGGAGGGGGACACATTTAAGAAAAAAAAAAAAGAAGAAGATTATTGAAGTTGAGATCAATTGAAACAATTGAAACAAAAAGAAAAAAGCAAGATACATTTCTTTTTTTTTCCCCAGAAGAGCACACTTTGTCATTTTTTTTTTTTATTATTATTATCTCCTCCCAAAAATAGCAGCAAGTCGTCAGTGTATGCACTTAACAGTGACAAACAGGAAGAAGAGTAGAGCAGAGCAAGGGATGCTGAGAACACTCACTGTAGATGCATAACAAAGCAGAGACGCACTAAAGGAATGAGGATCATAGAGTTTGAAAGATGAGCGTGGCTGGGGAAAAGGACGAGTGTCTGCACTCGCAGTCGCTGACAGGCCCGATGGAGGAACGAGGGGAATGATGGATGGAAATGGAGGAATGATAATATGTGGCACATATAGGGCATTAAAGTGAAAGGGGGACGTCACATGGACTTCAAATGAAGGCACAAGTGGAGACGCAGAGAAACAGACTTGCATGGATGAAAGAAACATCGGAGGGGAATAAAGAGGATCGAGGGAAGACTGGCAGCAACCATGTGAAAAATTAAAGAAAGGGAGTAATGAAGATGGGGGAAGAAGAAATGTTTCTTTCCGAGGAGAGAGGGGAGGAGAAGGAACAGACAATGAATTTGAAAGCAGCTGTGACAGACAAAGAGAGCGGTGTGTCTGACAGTGAGGCAGTGCAAAGTGCCCAGTGAGTGTGCACTATATTAAAACACAAGTTCATGGCACAACTTATCTCTGGAGGAAAGTTTCTGGAGCTTAAGAACTGTTTTACTGAATGGTTATAAATAGTTAACCAGTTGCTACAGTTGCTACAGCATTTTGATCAAACCTGCATTGTTATATTATGAAAGTTATTCAGTTAAACCATGTTCACTGATAAAATCCATGACATGCCGTTTACACCACTTCTCTGTGAACAACTCAGAATTCTTAAGGAAATGTGGAACTCAACACTGAAGAAAACCACTCACAGATTGACTTTAACTTCCATCCTGCTGGTTCACTGAACAACAAAGGGGATTATCTGGAAATATCGGAGCCCACAAACAGTGCCGGGAGGGAATTCTTGAAGGGTCACGGCTTTTCACCGTGCGTTGTTAGTGGTCAGCTTTCTAGACCTCACGGGGATTATATCCCATGTTCGATTAGACACTTCTTACCTTTTTTGAGTGAAGTTTGCAGGTTCGTTAAGTACTGGGAACTCCTCCCATGTCTAGTTTCTTCACCACTAGGGGAGCACAAGTGCTTCTGTTTTCAGCACTCAGCTAGTGAACACCTGTATCGATTGGTTTGTGTTTTTCTGCTGAAGTTTTGATCGTTTTTTTTCTCAAAGGAATAATTTTGACATATTTACTCGTAGAGAAAAATACATCCAATATTTTGCTTATTATTGTAGTGGCACAGTGGGTGATGTGTACTTTGATAAATGTGTACATTTCTAAGGTGTTTATTACTTTTTGGGTACTTATAACGCAATCATGAAACAAAAAGAAATTAGTGCAGGATAAAAACACACTTTTATAAGTCAATTTATTGAGCTTGTTAAAGTGATGTTCTAATTTCCACAACAGCTATATATAGTATCTGATAATGCAACAAAGAACATAAGGAAGCCAAGCATGTGCAGCATCAAGCTGTGGTTCATGCATCACATACACCGAAATGCCTTACAACTGAAATTATAATGACTCCCTGCTATTTGTCCTCCTATCATTGAAACACAGATCGTGATGATGTCACGGAGTAAAAACTGGAATCGTTACCGGCGGGATGACGAAGAGCTCGCTGCCCATGAGGTCAAAGAGGCGCACGGTGCCGGTGCTCTCTGCGTAGGCCAGCAGGGTGCAGTCGTGGCTCCACGCCACCCTTCGCCACTGGGGGTTTGGGTCCTTCGGCACTGAAGCAGAAGTGCAAGAGAGAACGGCAAGAGAGTGAAATAAAGAACGACAAGAGATTTAAGGGATCCAAGGAGAGCAAATTAAGTCAGATGAGAAAACCCTCTCCAAGTAATCCCTGGTGTTATGTGGGGTGCCGATGGTGAATACAGATGGGAACAAAAGGAGAAGGCTAATGCCTTATGTCAACACAATGTGTCGAAGGATCTATCCAATTCATCTAAAAAGGATCGCAAGAGTTATATCTGGATAGTTTTCTCTCGAAGATGTGTGTGTGGGAAAGGTGGAGCGGTGGAGAGGGGGGGGGGTGTAGAGATCATAAATCAAGCTTTTATTGAAGTATAGGCTACTGTTTTAGAAACGTGCTGGCTCAGCATTGCTGTGAGTGTAACCATATCACAAAGATAAAGCACGTTGATGGCTGCTGGCATTTTCTCAAGGCTTTGCTGTCATCCAACAGAAGAGCCGAGCCAGACTTCTGATCAGAACCCCGTGTCGAATACCTGATCGGCGGCGCAGGGCAAGTGGGGTAAGGCTCACGCAAACATGCATAAAGCCGCTTCAATTATTCCGTTTTTAAGCATTCAACTATTCAGAGTCCAATTTAGCACAGTCTCGGATTTTGTGCATTTAGCGAGCAGTGTGAAGCATAATTTGATACCACGGGTGCCGTGTCGAAGCAATAAAGTTATGAAAAGGAAGTTGTGTTTTTGTTGATATCACATAACAGCACTACTGGCATTCATTGTACTGAATTTTCTTGGCGGAGGAACGCTGCTGCAACCCCTGGTGGGCAATACTGCAAACGAATGGAGGCGTTGGATATTGTATGACTAGAATTTTAAATGAAGAACAAAGGGAAGAAGTGGGAGGCGAGACAGAGATAGAGGAAAAGAAACAGACAGAGAGAGAGAGAGAGAGAGAGAGAGGATGAGAGAAACCCGAGGAGAGAAATAATAGCTCACCAAATTTTAGGCCTAAGTATCAGAGAGCGGCTCAGGTAGTAGGCGATTTAACGCACCTTTGAGGCTTTTGGCTTCAGAGAAGAACACAAGAGAAGGAGCCGTTATAAAAGCCATAGGTACCAAGTGTCTCTTCTACACTCTGCTCGTCTTCTGCTGCTTCACAGTTCCCCCCTTTTTTTTTTTTGTTATTATTTCAGTCCAACACTGCATTGCGTGCTATCTCCTCTCCCATTATGAATAGTACGCACTGTGTTGTTCAGCAGCTGAGAGTGCTCCATTTCCACATAGATAGCTTTTTGGGGAGCTGGAAAATTGGATACTACTGTCTTTTTTTTTTTTTTTTCTTTTCCTCTGCTCGGGTGGCAGAGGCGGAAGTGTGGGAGATTTACACCCAATGACCGAATAGAAGCTTTCTATCTAAAACCTTGCAGATGCATTTATCGGAGCACCACACTAATGAATTATGTACAGGGGAGGGCAACAACTTCGCTGTAACAGGAGCAGATAGGGGTGGAGGGGGAGAGAGTGATACAGGTGTGGATGCACCGAACCCACACACACACACACACACACACACACACACACACACACACACACACACACACACACACACGAGTGAAAAGACGACAGTGCACACACACCACACATGCTCATCCATTAAACGCAGACGCCATTAAAAGGCAGGATTGCTGAAAAATCCATTAGGACAAATCTCCGTGAAATGAAATGAAGTAAAAGAAAAATGAAAAAAGGGAGATGAAATGGAATGAAAAGGAGGGAGGCTGAGGTTTACATGGTCCCAGGGGCTACTGTTATTCACACTATGAACCGCGAGAACAACAGCCCACAATGACGGCTTGGAGCAGAACAAGGATGATGAGAGAGAATGAGAAGGGGTATAAAAAGAAGATAAAATTGGGGAAAATGGACAAAACAATATGAAGAGGATGAACGCCCAAAACATTACCAACAAATCACCCTCCCCAACCTCCTTGACCTGCAGGACATTTACAACAAATGTTGCAGGTTACAGGCCTGAAACATTCTGATTGAGCCGGCCCACCCCAGGCAGAGACAGTTCTCTCTGCTGCCAGCAGGGCGGCGTTACCGCTGCCTGTAGGCAAACACAGAGAGAATTCCCTCAGGCTCACCACCTGCTGAACCTCAGAAAGTAAACCTGGCAATTTGTCTTGTATATACTGTATACTCAACTATTGACACGGGTCTACCTATAATCATCTGTATTTATCTATTCATCTTTTATGTACCTTCATTTTCTGTATTACTAATATTATCTTGTAGTGTGCTATTTTCTTTATTGTGTGTTCTAAATACTTCTATTAAACAAACAGTTGTTTCGGTGCGGAACTTGTTCTTAAAGCTTTTCACTGCAAATTATACTATGTATAACTGTGTGTGATAAATAAAGGACCTGACTTGACTTGAAACCCATTTAAATTCACTCACCAGTACTTCACAAAGGCTGTTCGGGGCAGTGCGCACATTTACACCTAATCTGAGGATTATTTATTGATAATATTTTGCTATTAACAGCTACACTGCATAGTGGTAGCATTATAGTAGGCACTTAAATGCATCCTAATAAGGTGCAGCGCCTCTGAACCTTTTATAAACACCAAGACCATTAAGAAACATGAGTTACGTCCATCAAAGGGCGTAACAAAATCGTCAGTGTATATTTGTCTGTCTGTATGTTTGTTACCAAGATTACGTCAAAACAACAACCCCCCCCCCGGCACCTTTCTCTCAGATCTTTGAAGCTATTTGCATTTGTTAAATCTGCCAACAAAGGACATCTTTTGCATGAATGAGCCTTGGCTCCCCATTCCCCTGTTGCCACATGTCCCTCCATGGACCACTTTTGATAGATACTCAAAACTACAGACTAGATTCCTCAAGAGCTACAGTTTTGGAGATGTTCTGACCCGGTTGTCTTGCCATCACAATTTAGCCCTTGACAAACTTGCACAAATGTTCTGCTGCTGGCATTTCAACTTTAACGAGGGAAATACCCAACACATCCTTCCAAATAAGAGGTGCCATTATGAAGGCTTCACCCTCCCGGTTGTCAGGGACCATAATGTTGTGGCATATTGCTGTACAGACTGCACTGTTTAATTTGCCCTGCAGAGTAAGACTACAAAGGCAAAAAAAAAAAAATGTAAATGTCATCGAGACCTTTGATAGCTGCAGCTACTGAAGTGACACGATAAAGGACAAAGCACCTCTTCCAACCCTGCAGCTGAGGCCAAAGTGACATTATGAACACCCATCAAAGTAGTTTACTGTGCAGTCATCTGCAGACACCCATGAAACGTCATCAGTGAAAGTCGAGGTGTGTGAGTCAAGGCATATGGAGTCAAATATTGCATCTGTTATTGCAGGGTATTTGCATAGTGTTTAATACCCTTCAAAGTTCTTTTTAATTGTGTTTATGTCAGCCAATGTATCTTTAATTACATTTCAGTGGGGGCCTTTATTGATTAATAGCTTTTAAAAAAAGATATTCTTACATCTTACATTCTTACAATTATATTGTTTGAGATGACCGATTTCCCTCATTTTATGTGTTGTATTTTTCTTATTATTATTATTAGCCAAAACTCAAGATGAGTTTTTAGACCTTGAAAGTTTAAAAAAGGCTATTAATGCAATCCCTCCCCTCACAGTCTCACGCAACATGTTTGAGCTCCAGTCGCTTTAATTCCCACCATAGTGACATCCCACGTTTTCCTAGAATGGTAGATTTCAGGAATCATCCGTGAAACAATGCTTGGTCTGTTGGTATGTGGTATTGGGAACTGTAAATATTAGGACTCCAGTCTCTTCATCTGACACCAGTTTCTTCATTTTTCTGGCTGCTGCAGAGAAGCCCATTGAACCAATGAAAATGGTACAAGTTGCCATTACAATTAACCCCAGGCCGGTTGACAAGAACTCATTTTATTCTGCCATTGATGATAACAAATGGTGTTTTTAGTTCTTTTTGTTTTTCCATGTTCCTTACTATTAGTTGAGTCAAATGCAGTGTCTAGGTCTAAACCTGAATCCCATATCCATCAATGTAGAGTGACAAGTTAACCTCAAATTTATGTTTTTGGACTGTGGGAGGATAGTGGTATACTGAGCATAAACTCCACAAAGGAAAGTGGGATTCGCAAGTATGGGCCTGTAAAGTGTTCACGTTACAAAAAGAAAAAAGAAAAAATCAAGGTCTCTTTGTCACACATACCGTACTACATGAGTAACCATCATATTTGTGAGGCAAAATGGGTGTATAAGTGAAGTGAGTTATGGAGATGTAGTCATCATTCACCATCAACTACAGCATATGATGATCACACAAGAGGAGAAGGTCTTACCCTGACACTTCCCGATGACTGAGCCAAAGTCGTCCCTCACAGACCTGACAAAAAAAAAAAAAAAACAACACAGACAGTTTTGTTACACTGGGTGACAAGGATACGCACATCCGTTGGTGCAACTACATGTACAATCAGCCTCACATGACCGGGCATAAGATGGGTTGCAACAACCACTGATATCTTGCCAACTGTAGTAGCTCAATGGATCAAGCAGGCAAGAGGGAGTCGGCAGTGTTTAGACAGACTGAGCAGAGCTCAGGGGATAAGGCCAGGAGCCGACTTAACGCCCACTCGTACAACCTAACTAATGTCACGGAACAAAGACAAGAAACACTGCGATTAAATAACAGCAGCACATGGAAAGAGCTTGAGGAGTAACCCACAATACGCAGTATTCCTCGCGAGATTACAAGAGGTCGAATAGAATGCGGCAAACATACTCAGATTTGTACTTTTATGCATGCAAACAACATCCAATTACTGAATGGTAAAGTGAACAAAAGCTTCACATTAAATGTGCGTTTGAATCTTGGCTGCCTTTAGAGAATAAGACATATCTGTATATCTTGCTCATGCCTATTGATTTTCATTTCAATTTTGCTCAATTTAAAGCGCTGCATCATGCCAACGGAGCACATTGCTGTGCATTGCTGCACATTCTGTGTAAGGGATAAATTGGATTTGTGTCCTGAAATTATTGCAACCTCAGAAAATAAGCAATAACAAACTCGTGTGTACGTATGCTTCGGCATTTTTTGCCCATAACTCACAGACACACAAATAAGTATATTAAGGCAGCACTGCTATTTTCAAATTGTAAGCATTTATATGACATTGCCTGAAGTGTCAGATAGATGCTCAAAAAGGTATGCTGAACTGACTCAAATACTTTCCCGTCACTGGATTTATTGCGACCGAATGTAGTGATGCTTGAAGAATTGTTTTCATTCCTCAAATGCAAGTTGAGAGTGGAACTCTTCGTGGGAGATGTGATAAATCACCCCATTAATTAAAAGGCGCTCCATCACACACACACACACACACACACACACACACACACACACACACACACACACACACACACACACACACACACACACACACACACACACACACACACACACACACACACACACACACACACACACACAAAACCGCAAGACGGAGTTCAGTAATTACCTAATTTCCACACACTGGTCCTGAACCACTGCCAACAGTTTGCCATTACTGTGGAGTAAAACAAGAGAGATGGTAAGGACTGAGTAAGGGAAACTAATAAGAGCGGAGCAGCAGGTGAGGAGTAAAGGAGAGGGCAGTGAGCAAATACTATTATTTCAAAGAAGTGGAATAGTGTTCCCTCCGTAAGTGTTTGTAAAACTGAGGATGAAAAAGATAAAGACAGAAATAAAAGCCGAGGTTGGATAGTTTAAAAAAAGAACAAAACAATAATTGGGACCATTATAGAGGGAAAAGAAAGTTTCAGAGGCAAGAATAAGTGAAAACTACAAAGGACAGGAAGAACTCATGCACATCAAACTAATGGACGTCTGCAGCATCAACTGACCAGGCTTCACACTGCCTTACATGGCTGAATCGATAGTCAATTAAAAACTGTCTTTCTGCTTTGCTTGTTTGTTGTAATGAGAACAATTAAATGATTTGTCGAGGGCAAACACAAAGGAGGAGAGAGGCAAAAAGTTAATGCACATCAGCAACAAAGTAACCAACATTTAGCTATCGATTGCAAAGGTGTGTGTGTGTGTGTGTGTTTGTGTGTGTGTGTGTGTGTCGGTGTGCGGGTGTTTCACCTTGCCAGCACCTGCTGCCAGTTTATCTGCTTGTTTGCCAGGCGAACAAGACCAAAAGGGAGAGACGAGCTGGAGGGGCTGAGAGTCACAAAAATGTTTTTAAAAGTCAATAATTGCAGAATAGCTTCATTACCAGTAGCCTGCTATAGCAGTAAAAAAAAAAAAAGAAGCAAGAAAACACTGAAACAATTATAAAACTGATCTCACATTTTAATTCCATTACCTAAAAACAATCAACATTACCCAATAATATTCATTAAATATTGAAGGCAACTAAATAATATTAAGTCAATTGAGAAGGTAATTTAGCTAGTAGAAAATCATTAATTAAAGTGAAAATGATGTGTTGGAAAAATGACTGTTTTGTCTCTTCTTTTTGATTTCAGCTGCAGTTTAATCATAGTCATCCTTTCACATCCAATTAAATTTATTTTTCTCTGTTGGAATAATATTTTTATTTTTATTTTTTTTACACACCTGCTTCTGAAATTTACATACATTATATTTTCTTGATTTATGCGCAACAGCTTCAACAACACACGGCAAGATAAGTTGCCCTTTGGACTCAAAAAGTCAAAGCCAAATTTGAACGTTCACCTTTCCCTTTCAGCAAGAAAAGAGTAAATACCAGAGCCTGGTTATATCAAGTAAAATATCAGAACCTTACGCAGGCTCAAAGAGAATGGGCGGTGCAAGTCAAACCATGGCTCAAGTAGCTCTTTAATATTTAAAGAGGTTATTGATGGGGCACAAACTGCTTGCTGAGAGGATAAGCAGGCCCTGGTGCTTGGTACAAAGACTTTTTTTCCTGGTACAATCAATAAACTCTATCTAAATCTATTTATTATCTATCCATCTTTAAAAGGCATCGCTATTTTCATACTGTTGCATATTTCATATGAATACAACAGCTTACTAAGACATAAGAGACACACATTCCACTAAACATGCATGAAATGACCTTAGTAAAGAAATAAATCTGAAAAAACCCAAAAACTAATTATCTCTAGATACCTGACATTATTTCCAGACAAATTATTTAATCACTGGTTATTTCCACTGTAACAAATTGATAAGCTTTACTAACGCATTAATGACAGCCATGGAGTTGTATAGAGGTGTAGAGGCAGAGCCTTCCTGTGTAGAGTTCATGTTCTCCGTGTGTGTGTGTGTGGGGGGGGGGGGGGGGGGGGGGGGGTGACTCCCGTCATTCAGAAGCAGAAGGGATTAAGCAATATTGAAGATGCAATGGCCATTTAATCAATTTTTAAACAGCTATCTGCACTTTATCGTGTTACTTTTAATTCATTTTTCTTTTTTTTTTTTATTTCTTTTTTTTTTTTTTATTGAAAGAAAGACATTTTTATATACATTACAGTCATTCCAATTTGCTTTTATAGAGAAAATAGAAAAGCCCAACATATCCACATGAGCAAGCAGGTGTGTTTGCGACTGTGGAAAGGAAAAACTCCCCCAACAAGGAGAAACCTTTGCAGAAACCAGACTCAGAGGTGGCGGCATTCTGCGGACCGGTTGGGGTGAAAGGATAGAGGAGAGGAAAGGAAAGCACAGAGAAAGACTTAGTGGGGAGATACATACAATACCCTTGTTAGTGCTACATAAAAAAATTTTTCTTCTTTTTAATAATACAGTAATCACAGTGATCTAAATATTTTCCAACTGCCATGAGATTAAACCAGCCTGAGCAACAACAGAGCAACAACCAAAGTAATCACAACAATTATAACAAAAGCAAAAACAAAAGGACATAAAACAAAACAACAACAAACAAAACAAACAAAAAACAAAAACAAGAAGGAAAAAAACAACAACAACAAAAAGCAAACAACAACTTAATTTTGATAATCAATAGAACAATCTCGTCAATGAGGAGTGGAAGTGTGTGTGTGTGTGTGTGTGTGTGTGTGTGTGTGTGTGTGTGTGTGTGTGTGTGTGTGTGTGTGTGTGCGTGCGTGTGTGGTTTGTCCTCTGGATGTGAATGGAGCTGTTGTGGGGGGGCCCGCAGCACCACCTCGGGGGCCGAGGCCACCAGGGCCGGACGCCGCCACTCCGGCACCCAGCGACCCACCGGATCCAGGGAGGCCCCGACAAACCACCCCGGAGAGCCACGCCCCAACCCGGAAGGCACCAGACGGAGCGTGCAGAGAGAACCCCCCCCCCCAGGCCAGAGGGGCCCACAAGAGAAGGATAAAGGGCGCAGAGCCCCGGGCCCCGCCCCGAGCCGCCAAGCCGGGACCGGCCAGTGCAGCGCTCCTAGGCCACGCGGGCAGGGAGCCCCCCCGACCCCGACAGCGGCGCCCGCCGCACCCCCGGGGGCCATCCCCCCCACCACCCCCCCCCAACCCCGGCGGGACAGAGAAGGCCCCAGCCGCCGAGCCCCAGATCAGCTCCCCCCCAGATCATGAAGAGCAAAGGCCCAGCCAGGCCCGGCCGGAGGACAGCCAACCCCCCCCCCCCCTCCCCCGCCCCATCACCTAATCCCAGCCTACCCACACACCCACACCCAATCATACGCATACACACACACAGACACACACACACACCAAGCATACACATACACACACAGACATACATATATACAGACATATGTACATACATTTATTTGGTTGGGAGGGGGGTGCCCCCCACTCCCCTGGCCGCCAGCCAGGCCCCCACCAGGCCACTACGGGATCTCGTCCTCCACCAGTCCAACTGTGAATAGGGAGGGAGAACCACTACCCAGCCCCCCCGGAGGTGCCACGCCCGAGCTAGCGTGCCCCCCGTACTCCAGCCGCACTCACCCCGGAACACGGTGGGACCACAGCGGGAGGTGCTGGGGGGAGCCCCCACCTCCCCCTCCACCCTGTGGGGTGTTGGATGCATGTGGAGGTGTGTATTTGTGTTTTGAAGAGGTGGTGCAATGTGTGTGTCTGGGGTGCGGTTTAAAATTGAGGGGTAGCGGGGGCCCGGGGCGTTCTACCGCTGTCCAGCGGCAGAACCCCGAAAGCCAGCTGATCCCCTCAAAACCCTGCGTGACTAAGTGCAGTTAAAATTGTGGGCGGTGCAAAGTCGGGGAAGGGGCAGACCACAGTTAAGTGGCCTGGACCCCCCACCCTAGGCCCCGTCCACTGGCCCCTATTGTTGAATGAGGTAAGGTGAGGTAAGGTAGGAGGGGCTGAGAGGGAGAAGGTCCCCCCGTCGCTAGGACTTGGCCCAGCTGGACGCCCCACGCCGCCCCACCCCACCCCGAAGTGGCCGGCCTGGAACACGGGGACCAACACCCACTCCGACAAGGCACCACAAGAGGACCCGGGCCGGAAGCCCCCCCCACCCCACCCGACGGCCGAAGAGCAGAGTCTAAGACCCGCATGGCCTAGCACGAGCCCGGCTGGAGGCCAGCGGCTAGGGAGTGTAGACCCCCCCCCACCCTCACATACTCACATAAGACGACACCCATACTTATATATAGAATACACACCCCTACACGCACATTCACCTACGCTCACATTCACCGTCCCCCCACACACACACAAACACACGCAGACACCAACACACACCTACCCGCACACACCTATCCACACTCGTATCCCCCCCCCACACACACACACACACACGCGCGCACACACACACACACGCACGCGCACACATCCCCGGCCCCTCTCCCCTATAAACCCCCCCGGGGGTCATCTCCAGTCAGCTGTCCATCCAACCCGGAGCCCCACTGCTCCCCGTCTCCCCCCGATCCAGGAGTGAGCCAGACCCGGAGCTCGGCAGCAGGGGCCACCCCCGCCCCAGCGAGGTGAAGGGAGGCGGAGGGAGGATCCACCCCCGGCGCCGCAGCGGGCACCCCCACCAGGACCGGGAGGGCACCCAGCCCCCAAGGCCCCGAAGCCCCACACCCGCCCGCCCGGGCCAGGCAGCCCGGCCGGGGCCCGACGCCCAGCACCCCCACCCCACCCCAGCAGAACCACCCCCAACCCAGAGCTGACCCCCCCCCCACACACACACACCCCGGCACCCCCCAGGCCAGGCCGCCACTCCCCAGGATAGATGCCAGCACCCCCCCAGATCACAGGGCCGCCAACCACCCAAGCCACAACGCCCCAGCCACAGATGGCCCCAAGAGCCCCAAGGTGGAACTACCCAGATCTTTTGTCAGAATGTTTGGACTGGTGTCATTTGGATTTGAACATGTTCAACGTTCTCCCAGCGTAATCTCTGTCGTTGAAATTGTGCTTTGTGTTCAATTATTTCATTCAACTCCATTTTTTATCTCTTTAACTCCGTTAATAAGCGGTCATCTTTGGAAGCAGCATGAGCTGTCTCTATGGTCTGGATTTTATCTTTTAATTCTTTTTCCTTTATTTTTTCCTTTTTGGTTTTGTATGAGGAGTGAGAAATCATTTTGCCTCTCATGACAGCTTGAGCTGTCTCCCAGAGGACACCGGGAGAAACACCAGGCAGATCGTTTGTTTCTAAAAAGAGTGTCCATTGTTTTTTAAAGAATGTGAGGAAGTCTTGATCCTTGAGCAGTGAAGTGTTAAATCTCCATTGTCTAATAGGAGGGGTGAGTGTTCTATTAGTGACCGTCATAGTGACAGGTCACTGATAGTGATGGGGTGAATCTGTGTGTCCGAGGTGTCTTTGATCACTGATTTACTCACCAGAAAGTAATCTAAGCGTGAATAGGATTGGTGCACTGCTGAGTAGAAGGTGTACTCCTTAAGAGTAGGATGAGAGGTGCGCCAAGCGTCGCAAAGGCCATAGTCACTCATGTACTGCTGGATTATATCTGGTGATTCCCAGTGTCTGGTGTTTGCTGCTTTACTAACTCTGTCCATTTGTGGATTGAGGGCTATGTTGAGGTCTCCTCCAACTATCAGTGTTTTGTCAGAGTGTGTTGAGAGGGTGGTGAAGAAGTTGCGATAGAAGGAGGGGGTCATCAACATTTGGGCCATAGATGTTTGCGATACACATCTCTATGTTCTGAAGAGAGATATGAATAATCATAAATCTACCCTCTGGGTCTATGGTTGTATCTTTATGAGAGAATTGCTTTTTATTGCTGATTAATATAGCTACGCCTCTCTGCATGCGTGTGCGTCTGTATGTGCGTGCATGTGTGTCTGTGTGTGCGTGTGTACGTGCATGCACATGTTTTTAAGGTTCCTAATTCTGACTGGTTATTTAACATGGGAGTGTGTGTCTGTCGACATAGGAGTGTGTGATCTCATGACAGTTGGATTGTGGTGTCGTGGTCTTAATGTGGTTAAAACAGTGGAAAAGTGTTACTATTAAGACAAGGGAGGGGGTGTAGAAATAGAAAGTAGGAAAGCAAAACCCAAAGAAAGACAATTCCAAACTCATAGGTGACGTTAGTGGTGACGTAAGGAGTGCCTGCTTTGTTTTTTTGTTTGTTTTTTTTTAAGTTATGTAAATATATATTCCTATATATATATATATATATATATATATATATACACACACACACACACATACATATACCCACATATATACACATACAAATATCCCAGCGTTTATAGTGCGAGTTCAAGATGATTAATACTACAATAACATTGCAAGCATGGTGTATTTTAACAATATAATACTAATTACTTTCTCCTTATTTAATCAATCATGACGCTTACGAAGGTTGCCGTTAGATATTTATCTGGACCTCAGTAAACCTGTGATGTGTGCGGCTGTGTGTGTGTGTGTGTGTGTGTGTGTGTGTGTGTGTGTGTGTGTGTGTGTGTGTGTGTGTGTGTGTGTGTGTGTGTGTGTGTGTGTTAGAGGGGATGTTACTCATTTATGAGGACCATCAGTAGAGCCAGGAGGTGACTGCGGGATCCCGGTACAGCTGGCCGTTGACGTAGAGCCTGTCCACTGTGATGACGGCTCGGGATCCTTCGGCGATGAGCTTCTTCCTCACGGGAAACAACAAGCGGCGACGGTCTAAGATCTCCTTCGGGAACTGGTAGTTCACGCTGAAGTGCGTCCCTCGTAGTTCCCTGCCGCGGCTCTTCACCAGTTCGTTCTGTTTGAAGGGTTCAAACTTGGCGACGATGGGCCGCGGGCCCTGGTTGTCCTGTCGTCTCCTTCCCAGGCGGTGGACTCGGGCGAAGGTGATCTTGTTCACAGTGTCCACTGGAAGCTTCAGGTGCTCCTGGATAAATCCTCGTAGCGACGTTTCCGCGTTTTCCTCCTCGCGTTCTGGAAGTCCCGTGAAGACGAGATTGTCCCGCATACTCCTGCTTTGGAGGTCCAGGATCGATCCGCCACCTGCTGTTGGCTGAATTCCAGCGACTCACGAAGAGCTTGGAATTCACGATGGAGCACCTCCACCAGGGCGAGACGGGCGTCGAAGCTGGACAGCTTGGTGTTGATGCTGTCCAAGATGTCCTCAAACTGTTTCGATGGAGAAGGAGCCGCTGTTGGGGAGCTTTCAGCGCGGCTCCTCTTGGATGCGGTCTGTGGCGTCTTCGACATCACGACGAGCCGGGCGTAGCACTCGTCCAAGTATGCTTGAAGTTTTTCTATCGTTTCCTCTTCCAGCGTTATGATTTAACTTAATTTTACCCTTTGTTTAGTTTAGTTTAGTTTGTTGTTGTTTTTGTTGTTGTTTCCCCCCCCCCTCTGTAGTCGAAAAAGTTTGCTTTACACGCTGGGTGGCGCCATGTTGGATTGCACTTGATTACGTAACACTGGAATCACTCACTGCGCATGCTCCCCTTTAATTCATTTTTCACCATTTTCAATACTTTTTAGCTCCTATAGATTGATGTCAGGGACATTGTACTTTTATGATTTAGTATTTGTATAATTTCTACATTTTGTCTAACAAGGTTTTCAGTGTTTATCGTTGCACCATGAGTGAGAGTAATGCAATTCCATCCCCCTGTATGCCCTGTGCTTATTGTGATGCCGACAATAAAGCTGATATTGATTATTTCTTTTGAATATGAAAGTTGGCTCTGAATGTACAAACAGCCACTTATTAACTGAAAAGCTGGACAATTTAGTGTTATTTCACTGTAATGATTGTGCTGCTCATTTAATGAGTTAATACAGCTTTTCTTGAAACGTGTTTTATAATTCACCAAAACACTACAGAGCATACTGTAATCAAAATCTAAGAAGCAAAATCTAAGTCAAACTCAGGTGGCTCTGCAGATTTCAATCTCAAAGGTGTAAAATTTGAGATGCCAGCAAACACATTTATGCAATAATAGGTGATCAAATATAACTGTATAATGAACGAAATCATACAGCAGATAGTGATACTAATAAGTACAATAATGACAATATCTCTATGTGGCATTCTATCAGATCACAGTGACAAAATAAGAACAGTCCTCAGTATATTATGCCAAACTTACCTGTACCACAAGTAGTGAAGGATTAAGCGGAATGGCCCTGCAAGAAATGTCAGCAAAAAGTTTATTTGTGGACCTTTTTCATTCTCCGTTCTTATTGCTGCTATACACCATTTGTATCCTCATAATTGTCTCTTCAAAATAACTAACAAAAGCTGGAGCTTTATCAATATTGATACAGTAGAGTTATGGATGCTCTGACAGCAAAAAATACAAAACTGTAAGCTAAACACAGAATTAGTAGCAGGAATGTTGCATTAAATATTACACTTGTACCTAATCATGTACCCGGTGACACACAAAGGATAAACTGAAAGATGTCAGAATAATTGCCCTTTTCCTTTCTGTACAGAAGAAAAACACATGGTTGAGTATATGTGGATCTATTTCATCCAACATCAAGCTGTGTTCGCTCCCTGTACTTTGGAACTTCCTGTTGGTATCCCTGGCTTTGGAGCAAACCGATGCCGACTTCTAGATCTCCTCATACTTTTCCATAAGATTATTTGGCATTTTTGTTCTCAATCATGCATTAGCACTCTGTTTTTGCTGTCTCACTACAACAGCTGCCACCTCTAACTCTAGTTTTCTAGTTTTGCTGCAGGCTCCTTCTTAATAAAATCTAATTTTACACTAAATCAGGAGTCATGCTTGTAAGTGTGCAAAATGCATTTTTGTCAATGTTTAGAGTCTTTTTAGCATTTTGTTGTGGAGTCTCCGCCTAAATGTGTTTAGCTGTGTGAGATGACCATGACATTTTAATATAACTCTCAAAATAATTGAATTAAAATGAAGTTGAATTAATCCCCAAAAAAGGCAACAGTGCCACCTACCAGCAGTTCTGGTGGAATAGAATCCAAAACATAGAAAATGGGTGACTTTTGATGGGTCAGGGCAGATGATTACTGTTTATTTCTAATAGTTTTGATGGGGCTCCACACATGCAGTAATATATGCTGAAACCAGGTACTCTCTTTGGGATGAACTGTACCAGTGATTTCAATAATGTGTTATAGAGTCATGCATTACTTTCATGTCGCAACTTCTCAGTCAGTAACTGACCACATTTGTCCAACTAATAACCAAGTTATGCTTACCGACATGTGGGTTTCTTACTTTTGAATGTATTTCACCAATATGCAATAACAGAAAGATCACTGTCGGAGGTGCTTTTTTTGTTACCTGATTACTAACCAAACATCAGCTAAAGCAATTGTCGCCACTGCAGCAATGTGACAATCGCTATAAACTCCTTTTTAACAGAAGGAGCATTTCATTGACCTTGAACATGATTTAGTCCTTCCAATAGTAATGTAAACTATTTGGGGGAGTTACATGTTGTCAGCATAGAAAAGCAGACAAAACGGCCAACTTTTCAATTATATTTCTTTTTCTTTTGCACTTGCAAGTCACTAGTCTTACTCGAGCTGTGCAATAAACACAAAATTATCTTTGTGCAATTCTGGTAAGCAATACTTGTTTCCTACCTGGGTGCAATTAAATATATTAAACTAACCAAGCAATGCAATGTTTTGTTTTGCTTTTTCCATGATCTTGTTTACCTCCCTTCTTAATTTTCTATAACAAGTTTGTAGGACCTCTGTGTGACTGTGCTGCTGCACCACTGTGATTTCTCAC
The DNA here is from genome assembly GCF_963422515.1 of Blennius ocellaris. Taxonomy (NCBI): domain Eukaryota; kingdom Metazoa; phylum Chordata; class Actinopteri; order Blenniiformes; family Blenniidae; genus Blennius; species Blennius ocellaris. Next base: position 15,680,460 of record NC_137667.1, on the reverse strand, counting down.
TTGTGGGACTAATAAACGTGTATCTGCCCCTGAACTCAAATGTGTTTGACACCCCTGGCTTAAACAAACTCCTGAAGTAATGACAACTCTGGAAAATGTCACTGAAACAATTCAAAGTGCACTGTAATAACATTAGTGGGGGAAGCAGTTACTATACATTTCCAGCAGAGCTAGCTAATTAAGTGGTTTTTTTTGTGTGTTTATTAAATAATATCAGACAAACAAACGAGAAACAGCAGGACTTACCTGTCACAGCTTTGGCGATTAGAGACGTGCTGTGTTCCTTATTGCCTCGTAACTGTAATATGATGGCGACAAGTGAGCTCAGCATTCATCACTTCACAGAACATTACGAACCTGTTTTGAATGAACGTGTCTAATAGTGCAAATAAATTACAAATAAGATATAATGCCTCTCATGCTGTACTGTGATTACCATAAAATAGCAAGCCTCGGAGGAAGCTGTTTTTTACAAAACAATCTGTGCAGCCTGAGAAACAAGTGTCTGGCAAATGTTAGAGAGGGAAATCGATAAAATAAATCACTGTAATGCGATGTGGGAACGAGAGACTTTCCCCAATTCCCATCATAAAATCCTAAACTTATCCTGTGACCGTGCTACGTGGCTTTGCGCGGGTGACCATTGGAGACAGTTGATATACTTTCGGTGTCCGTTTCTACAAATAAATCAAAATCTAAGGGTCTGATGTGCCGGTTGAGGAGCCCAAACATATGTTGCACTGACCTGAGTGTCTGTCTCAGGCGGCCATTCGGTAATAACCAATAAATCGTATAAAATGTTTTCATCTTCGCCCTCAATCGTGTTTTCTTCAGCCATGTTTACTCACGCAGCTGTCACAAATCTACGGCAAGCAGGAGGGCACAGAATTATCTACCAAGCGCTTTTGAGATTGTGCGTTGATACAAGAAAACACGTTTGTCATTTACTTTTGCACACGATGGAAGATCATTTAGAACGACTCGTTTGCAGCTCTTTAGACCAACAGAGTGTTTTTTTTTGTTTTTTTTAAATAAAACCAAAGCAATAGTTCTAAAACTATCCGGAACCCAATGTGACGGACCCTAAACCCGGTGCACCGACCGATGCTCCGCCAGTGAACACGTTATTTCCGCTTGTACTGAACTCGGAGCAGCAATAATGGCAGCGTTTTCTGGTAAGAATTCTCTCTGATCGTCATATTCCACCCATTGGTGAGTTTTCTTTGTCACACAAACGTGTTGATTAATTAAATCTGATGTATAATTCACAGAAATGGGGGTTATGCCAGAGATTGCGCAGGCTGTAGAGGAGCTGGACTGGCTGTGAGCTCTTCCTAAAATGTCACAATATATTGCATTATTTTTTGGTGTCAAATCAAACATGACATCAAACATATGGTCTTTTGATTGCATTCTTTCAGATTGCCAACTGACATCCAGGCTGAGTCCATTCCCCTCATTCTGGGTGGAGGAGATGTGCTCATGGTAAATCTGCCACATAAGTTATGAATCATTACTGATACTGTGGCATCTAACCTCTGTTATTATTACTTTATGTCATTTTAGGCAGCTGAAACGGGTAGTGGAAAAACAGGAGTAAGTACTTCACCACAATTCAGCATTAAAGACCTTTTCAACCCATCACTCTTCTACAGACAATTGCCATATTTGAAATGTATGTTTTATAGTCATTGACCATTTCTTATGTCATTCTCAGGCTTTCAGTATCCCGGTGATCCAGATTGTGTATGAAACCCTGAAAGATCAGCAGGAGGGCAAGAAGGGCAGAGCCTCTGTCAAAACTGGAGGAGCCAGTGAGATCATCTTACAATTAATTTATTCAACTTGCGTTCGACAGGGCACCATAATGAAAAGCCCAAAAGTGTTGGTTTTAATTCAAACAAGTACAAAAGTGTTTGTATGCTTGGCAAGCATCTTATCCCTTTTTTGTCTTTGTTTTATCTCAGTTTTCAACAACTGGCAGATGAATCCGTATGACCGCAGCACAGCCTTTGGTAAGTGGAGCTTAAGATAAATAGACATTCATTATTATTCAATATGTGCAATACTCCAGGAACTGGTAACTTGTTGGACATCAGTTGCTGATTAGCTATTGTTTTTGTGTTTGTTTTTTTAACAATATTTATTCATTATTATAATCTTACATCTTTATAGCGATTGGTCCAGATGGACTGTGCTGCCAAAGCAGGGAGTTTAAAGAGTGGCATGGCTGCCGTTCAACCAAGGGAGTGACCAAAGGTTTGAAATTCCTATAACTCCTCTGATAGCAATTTTTTTCTCAATCACTATTCTAAATTCAAAAATGTTGTTGACTACTGACAGAGTTACTTTGAATCATTTGTTATCGGTCTGATTTGTATCCAGGGAAGTACTATTATGAGATGGCTTGCCAAGATCAGGGCCTGTGCAGGGTGGGTTGGTCCACCAGTCAAGCTGCTCTGGACTTAGGTATGGTCCTGTTCTCCTCACATTACAACACACCCTCTATAGGCCATGCAATCATTAAAAAGAATGGGTCATAATAGAACTGTAACTCCTTGTTTCTTTCAGGAACTGATAAATGCGGTTTTGGATTTGGTGGGACGGGAAAGAAATCCAATAACAAACAATTTGACAGCTATGGAGAGGTAATTGTTGATAATTAAAGGCTGCGATAATTTTAAGGCTGACATTCGAATGAGGATTGTTTTTGCTATTCTTCACTTTGCAGGAGTTTACCATGCATGACACTATCGGTTGCTACTTGGATCTGGAGATGAACCAGATTTCCTTCTCCAAAAATGGTACACTTTCATTAAATGTACCATTTGTAAATGTTCCACACATTTAGATTCAGTATTGAATGGCCTCTCACCTGCTGTGTTCTCTCTTTCTGTAACACCCCATCTCTCCAGGGAACGACCTGGGTCTGGCTTTTGACATCCCCCAAAATCTGAAGAATCAGGGATTTTATGCCTCCTGTGTACTCAAGGTATGACTTCATAACCGAGTACAATAATGGTGAAAAACAAACCTGCAAACACCTGATGATCTCTTTATTTTTTTTTTCCAGAATGCAGAGCTGAAGTTCAACTTTGGAGGAGAAGCATTCAAACATTCTCCAAAGAATGGGTTTGTTGCCCTGGACCAAGCGCTTGAGAGTCATACAGTGAAATCCACTCAGACAGGTTTGTGAATACAACTTACAGCTACAGCATTTCAAACAAAAATAATGCACTTACGATTCCAACGTAAATTAATTTTCACCAAACCAGAAATGATGACGACGAGTAATCCAGGCAACATTTAGTCATATTTTGTGTTCTATGTTTGTGCAGGCAGTGCTAAAGTGAGTCAGGTGAAAGCATCATCTAACGCACCCAAAGCACTCATCATCGAGCCATCGAAAGAACTGGCTGAACAAACATTCAACGTCATCAAGCAATTTAACAAATATGTGGAAAATCCCAAACTCAGGTATGACACTCTGGAGGTTATATCATCTTTGACCGACGTAAACGAAAGAATTATTAAAACTTTAAGTTGACATATTTGGAAAATGTTCATTGTATAGTGTGTGTCATTTGTAATTCCTGTGTTATACCAGTAGATGGTGTCGGTGCATAAATGTAGCTCATGCTCAGAACAGAACATTGTGCTAATCTGTTCCTACAGGGAGCTGCTGGTGATGGGTGGTGTGGCTGCTAAAGAACAGCTGTCTGCTCTGGAACAGGGGGTTTGTGGCTTATGTTGCTGTCAAGCATCACATCGTTAGCGTCATCTTTTAAACAATGGATTCAATGAGTGTTTACTAACACTTTTTGATGCTCCAATACCAATTTTCATATTACTTTGCTCAGATTGACATTGTGGTGGGGACCCCTGGTAGACTGGATGATCTCATATCCACTGGCAAACTCAGCCTGTCCCAAGTTCGCTTTCTGGTTCTGGATGAATGTGTAAGTGAAATTGTACAGTGTTTTATCATTCGTTTGTACGTAAATGAAGCTTGTAACCAGAAGCACGCTGTTTTGAATTCCACTGCTGTGGGTCCCCGAGCATGGCCTTTAACCCTCAATTTCTCAGGTTATGTCAGGAAGGCAATGGAACACTTGTACAAACGCCAAACATGTTGATCACACGATTCGCTGTGGCCACAACATAAGGCATCTGTTGAATGAGTACACTACTGATTTCTAAGGTAGAATGATCGCTAAAGCTGCTTAATTGTTTTTCATGTGTACTGTTTTTTTCAGGATGGCCTCCTGTCTGCAGGATACACGGACTTCATAAACAGGATTCACAAGCAGTGTCCTCAGGTCACCTCTGATGGCAAGAGATTGCAGGTGAGACTTCAAATAAATTCTTGTGATTTTATTAAAGCTTTTTTTTTTCCATTGCAACAGTATTTTTTTTTTTCTTGGAAGAAATTGTAACTGACTTTTGCATCAACATTACAATTGGAATTTTAATCTGTTTTTATTTTTATTTATGGTTTTATACTTATTTAGTGTTGAGCTAATTTGCATTGTTTTAGTTGTATTGTTTTTATGTGCAGTCTCATGTGCAGCACTTTGGAAACGCTTTGTTGTTTAAATGTGCTATATAAATAAAGTGGATTGGATTGGATTGGAACACATTTAGAGCACATTTGGAACACATGTAGTTGAAGTGCATCACGCTATCTCATTAATTAATTTTTTTTAAGGTTATCGTGTGTTCAGCCACGCTGCATTCGTTTGACGTGAAGAAGCTGTCCGAGCGCATCATGCACTTTCCCACTTGGGTAGACCTGAAGGGAGAGGACTCCGTTCCCGAGACCGTCCATCACGTGGTGGTGCCCGTCAATCCAAAGAGCGACCGTCTGTGGGAGCGCCTGGGCAAGAACCACATCCGAGTAAGTCCTAAATCCTCTTTCAGACCTTGCTGGATGAATCTATTAAGTGTTATTAGAAGTAACTGTAATGTTGTATGATTTACAATAAAAATGTTGATTATTAAAGATTAGTTAATGTTGTTTTTTTGTAGACCGATGAAGTTCATGCCAAAGATAACACCAGAGCAGGTGGCAGCTCTGCAGGTATGAACATTTCGTTCCATCCTCCAATCTATCATTTTTGTACGAGTGTGTTTCCTTCAACAATTCTAGATTATGTACAAAACAGACGTCATGTTGATATTAAATTTCTAAAAACGCGTTTTAATATGTGTGTGTATTTAAGAAATGTGGTCTGAGGCCATCAAGCTGCTCAAGGGCGAGTACACGGTGAGGGCCATTAAAGAGCAGAAAATGGACCAGGCCATAATATTCTGTCGCACCAAGATCGACTGTGACAACATGGAACAGTATTTCATTCAACAAGGAGGAGGTGAGCTTGTACATGTATACATCTTAAAGCGGGTAAACTTTAAATGTAAACGACTTGTCACGTGACAAAACCCTCACCCGGTGTTCAAATGTTTCCTTCAGGTCCCGACAGTAAAGGCCACCAGTTTTCCTGCGTGTGTCTCCATGGTGATCGTAAACCTATCGAACGGAAGAGTAACTTGGAGCGCTTTAAGGTGGACCGGGATTATTTATAATTCGTTGATGCTGTAAAAACAAGTGGAGACAAGCGATTGATGTTTTGACATCTTGTTGTTCTCTTAGAGAAAAGAAGTGAGGCACCTGATCTGCACTGACGTCGCTGCTCGAGGAATTGACATCCATGGAGTTCCTTATGGTACAGAACAATTATTTCATCTTTTCAAATAATGATTGTATACAATAAGTATTAATTTGTGTGAGACAAGTTCAAAATTAATAAAAGGTTGTTCTTTTTTTTTTCCAGTGATCAATGTGACCCTGCCGGACGAGAAGCAGAACTATGTCCATCGGATTGGCAGAGTTGGAAGGGCTGAGAGGTAACCACTGATTCTCTGTTTCTCAGAATTATTCACACGTTTCTTACTTTAATGTAACTTGTTTAAAAAAAAAGCAAAGGATTGACTGTATACACTTTAATGTCATGTTTCTTTTACTTCACTCCAGAATGGGACTGGCCATCTCCTTAGTTGCTATGGAAAAAGAGAAGGTCGGCTCAAAAAAAAAAAAAATCTACTGGTTCTTGTTTGCAGCTAAATAGAACTTTTGAATGAGACGTCTACTTTGTTTGCAGGTTTGGTACCATGTTTGTGCAAATCGAGGCAGGGGCTGCTATAATACTCGACTGAAGGAGGATGGCGGTTGTACCATCTGGTACAATGAGAAAGAGGTGAACTAAAACACGCACACTCAATCAAGTCGTGACAGCAAGTTGCATTAGCTGCATGTAATGCAATTCTAATTCAGCAGAGGGCTTTTTAAGTGATTTGATAAGCAGCTGATGCATTTGTCATCCGGGCAGAAACGGCACCTTTGGGTTTCGAAGTTTTATCTGACAGTCATTGCTAAGTTGGAAGCAAAGTGTGTTCAAATACTCAGAAGAGCAAACTCTGTCTTGACAGCTGCTGTCGGATATTGAAGAACATCTGAAATGCACCATCACCCAGTGTGAATCGGATATCAAAATACCAGTGGATGAGTTCGACGGAAAGGTGACTTATGGACAACGCAGGGCACTCGGAGGTAAGACAACAAGCAGATCGCAAACATGTGGCCAGATGATGCCGGATCGATGCAAAATCTAATTTTGGTGGAAATATAATGCAAGATTGTTCCCTGAACATAAATCTGAAACTGTGGGTTCTTCTTATATTTGTTAGTTATGACCAATGGCTACTTTTATTATGTTCTGATAATTGTTCTTTGATGTTCTGATCATTCTTTGCTTAGGTGGGAACTACAAGGGTCATGTGGATGTTCTGGCCCCAACCGTCCAGGAGCTGGCTAATCTTGAGAGAGAAGCCCAAACTTCCTTTCTACACCTGGGATACATGGAAAACCAACTCTTCAGAGCCTTCTGAGAGCGCATCAATAGGCTTAATGCCTCAAATGGCCATTGATATAGAATAGAGAGAAAATAGAAACAAGTTGACATGTTGCATCGACATTAAGTATCTGTGCAGCCTATCAACTGTGTGAATTCAAAAATGTAATCAAAATTCTAATACCTTACATGGAATGCGTCTGAAGATGCCAATATGTTGCTATTTTTCTTAGTTGTGGACAAGGAACTATTTAATTTGGTCATTTCTCTACCAAATGTTTACTGTTGGTATAATTATTTGTAGAAATTTAATTTCCTGTTATGAGGTCAGAAGAAAGTAAAAATTAATGCCTGACTATTTACATCCGTAATTGGATTAAATGTTTTTCATTTTTCGGTTGACGCAACAAAGTTCAATATTGCAATGGCTTGGTAGAGTAAAAAGCAATGACTAAATATGGCTTGGTGTTTTCTTTACTCAAATAAACTGATCTGGCCTTACAATTTGGTTTTGTTTGTTGTTTTTTTTCCTCATAAACATTAAATGAAAATTCTGATGTGTTTTGCATTCTCCTACTTACACTGCTGGTGCAGTTTTCACCATGACAATTTCAACTATTACTGGCCAAACTGATGATAAATAAATAGCAGACTTTTTACTCTCAGTTGACTGCATCACTGTGATTTTTAAAAGGAAAACCCAACAGGACATTTAACAAGAGCTTTTATCAACTATGAGTATGTCCAGCTCGATCAGTGTACAAATGTCCGCCAGCGGTTTTTCATCTGCAACATAACTGCAGCAGGCAGTAGACTGGACATCAGTAGCAGTGATTGCATTTCAACCGCATTATTTTTCAGCAAAGTATACATTCATTCATCAATCCTTTAAAAGCATAGTGGAAGAGACAAATATATATATATATATATATATATACACACTATTCCACAAAACATTAGGAATATTCAGCTTTGTGGCAATGCAATAAAACTTTTACAAATTAACAAGATGTGACTTTCTCTAAACATTTCAATGCTCACATCCAACTTTATGCACAAGTTGCTGTTCTCTAATAAAGAACTTAACGGCAAACAAAACAGGTGTTTGACCTATGAATCAATGAATAAATGTCCTGGTTCCAATGGAATTGGTATCTAAACAGTTTTCCTCATTATGCTGTTAACATTTTGACAGAAGACCTATTGAAGGTTACAAACATGATGTTATCAGACTGAAGTGTCCACTGAGCTTAGAGAGTCACAGATCAGTTTATCATCCAGTCACTGTACCTCTGTATGAACAACACAGGCCTCATTTCAACTTCATGGATGATAATTCTCCAGTTCATGGAGATGGTATTGTTAGGACTGCTGGAGATTGTGGTATCTCAAATGGTGGGACCTGAACTTTCTCCAGACTTGAACACCAATTTAAAAAACAAAAAACTCTGAGATAAGCTGAGTCGCTATGGAAAGGCTCAATAACTCTGTACGCAAAACCTCAATAAACTCAGAGCTGCGCTTCAAGAAGAGTGGGACGACCTCTTGTGAACAGCGTGAGATATTGTTATCAAGCTGGAATTGATGCTGAAGGGCAAATGACAAGTTATTAACACATTGTTGTTGGCTTTTGTTTGAATTAATTGTTTGAGACAAGGAAATTAGTGTTGCATGCTTCAATTTAGATACCCTACTTTTATGATAAAATATCCCTGCAGCATGAAATGTCTACAGTTTCAATACCAGAAAGCTATATCCATACCTTTTTGTGAATAGTATACGTGTGTCTCTCACTGTGATTGGTATGAATACCAGAATTATTCCTGACTTCTTTCTGGAAAATTTACAAATGATCAGAAATTCCAGGATTGTTTCTCATCAAAATATTTGGTTATCGGTACATGTTTGCGTCTAACTGAATAAGATCATATAATCTGCAGTTCTTCCTCCGTCCAGTAGGTGTCACTGTGAAGCTGAACGCTGTTTAAGATCTTAAAGAAATCAGAGAGAAGAAGCTGCTTTTCCGTTTCGTCCTCCATGTTTTCATATCGTGGAACTATTTCATCTTTTTCAGCAACGTAACTTCAATTCAGAGAGTATATTAACGAGAGATGAGCTCCTGCTGTATAAATATACATGGAGTTTGAACGAGCCGCCTCGTACGAGGAAGTCGATCGCCCGCGTAAACGGTCTGAAATAGCCTGGACAACTCAACTGTCTTTACACAGAACAGGTATGGGAAAGTGTGAATGGACAATAGACATGTTGTGGCTGCGCTTCTTTATCCAGCCAGAAGCAGTAGTAAATGTATTGTCACAATCTCGTGCGTATGACGACCACGCATGCGCGCTCCTTGTGACTTTCTTTACCTTCCGCGCATAGATATAAACACTCGATGTTACACAGCCGATCAGATCCTTGTTGACGCCATATGCCTACAGCGCCGCCATCTTGGAGAGGTCCCCCGCGCGTTTTAAACATATGGATCCAAGGCTAGAAAATCCACAAAAACATTCGTATCTCACTTGGTAGTCCACGTCTCAGCACAAGTAGTACCTCATTTTAAATTTAAGGAAAAGCTCTATCCCGTGGAAGACCCTTCCCCTTCTTCCCCCAAATCATTTTTCCATGAGGTTTTTTAGCCTGGGATCCATAGATCTTAAAGTTCCGCATCCACATGGGGACATAGAAATGACTCAAAATTATGTAGTACATATGTTTGGCTTATCGGTGGCATTGTAACTCTGCCACGGAAATTCATGATAAGTGATGAAGAAGACACAAGCATACAGAAATCCTTGTTTCAGAGAAACTCAAAATATTGTCTTGTTAAAACAACTAGTGTCAGCAGCTTCTGGAGCATGTAGTCTGCCATTGTTGTTGTTAAGTGACATCACGTAGAGCAGGGGTCTCAAACTCCAGTCCTCGAGGGCCGCAGCCCTGCACGATTTGCCTCCCTGCTTCCACACAGCTGATTGCAATGAGTAGCTCGTTATCTGGCTTTGTGCTGAATGTGGTGATGAACCATCAGGACATTCAGGGGAGGCAGACGTGGAAAACGTCCAGGGCTGCGGCCCTCGAGGATCTGAGTTTGAGACCCCTGACGTAGAGGGTCATGGGGTTGTTGAGTCTAGAGGTGGACCGATGACATTGTCATTTGCAAAAATTCTTGTTATTTTCTTGTTTTAGATGCCTTTAGAAGCCTATGGTGTGTACGTATGAATAGCGATAAAGCTCTATCTATCCATCAATCATGTCTGTCTGCCCTCAAAAGCCCCGTCTCCACCGCACAGAAAGTACCAGCCTAGACGGGTTTAAACCGCTCCGGCTCGCGTGTCACGACATGTAATGCAGTCTAAACCGCTCTAGACCGCTCCAAAGGCGACCGCTTTTCAGCTACCCATCCTTTGGGGTGCCGGGGACCATGGAACGGGTCTCAGTTTGAGCTGCTGTCTGCTGATTGGTCAGTGATTTACTACACGCCCTCAATATTTTAACGTGCTGGCTGGATGAAGCCTCTGCTGTCAGTGTGGTCAGCTGTGCACTGGTTGTTTTTATTTTCCTTTTCTTTTCTTTGCTGCTCAACTTTAGTGTTTGTTGTGAAAGAGCGGACTTGAGGCACGGGGGGGGAGGGACTTTGCATCGCGTTGGAGTTTTCTGTTTGCAGCATAGCGCTCGCCGTGTCGTGGATGCGCGTCCGTGACACCGGAGTCTGGAGCTTTCGTCTCCGGCGCTGACCGCGCTCCGGCAGCTCCGCTTTCCAGAGGCGGTCAGCGTTCTGTTCAGCCGCGGTCAGTGGCGCTTTATCGCGGGGACAGACTGCGGAAGCGATGAAAAGGAGCTCGGCGCTCCGTGTTCCGGCGCTGTGCTGCCGGAACACGGAGGCGCCGGAGCAGAAAGCGTTTGAGCAGAAAGCTCAGACTCCCGTGTCTGTGCCTCAGCCAACCGGGGGGAACGCTCCGGCCACTTGCCCCACACCCGAGCGCTGGAGTGCGGGGCAAGTCGCCGGCAAGCGGCCGAGCGACACGCTCTCTCAAAACAAACACGGAAGTTGCGCTGCAGCTCTCCACTGCAAAAAATGACTGCTGCAAAAAATAACTTTTTTTTTTTTTCCGCTGCAAAAAATAACAGTGCAAAGTGGAGAATTTAAACAACAACAGAGGATTCATAAGATCTACATCTGACGACGTTCTTTTCTGTTATAATGTCACATTTCTGCGGAACTCATAAGCCCCGCCCACTTTTCATGCTCCTCTCTGCAGTGGAGACACGATCCAAAATTTCGGTCGGGGCTGTGCTTCCGAACTGCTCCGTACCGCTCCGCTCCGCCCCGGCAATTGTGTGCGGTGGAGACGGGGCTAAAGCTGAGACAGCATTTTCAAATTTCTCAACTCTAGACCCGTTGTCAATCAATCTAGTTTACGCCTCCTAAAAACGCCACGCTGTGTGGATAATCGGCCAAAAATGATGCTGTTCCATGAAACGGTGTGCTGTGGACAGGGATGAATTGGACATGGGAGGACAAATCGACTTTTCTTCAAACAAATGCTTCCTCTCAGAAAAGCATTTGTGTTATCGACAAAACTGTTACGCTATGTGAAGAAGACCTGTAGCTTAATTTTGATGTTCAATGTGATACGATTGAGTGAGAAATGTGGCTGTGCCAGCAAGAAGGTTTTTACTAAATTGCCTCCCCATTCTTGCTCATGCAGTACATGCCCATTAATGTGGTAAAAGATAGAATAAAGATGTTTAATGTCTGAAAAGTGGACAGATGCAGAAACGTTTCAAACATTAAATGAAGCCTCTAGGTTAAAGTATGGAATAGCCTCCTGGCATTGTCACGGGAAGTTTTATAAGTGTTTTTCACAAAAATCCCATCCATGTTGACTGGGAAGTTTTTTTTAATAAATTTTTTATTGTTATTTTTTAGGGGGAAACAGTTTGCCAAATTGTTTAAATTCATAGCACAGGTCTGCATGTTTTGATGTGCTATTTTTGTACATAAAGAATTTAGTTAAAATTGTTTCTTTGATATGAATACTACTGTTTTTTTCTGTGTCAGTCCTCTGGAATTGTGCAAGTAAAGTTACAGTTATTGAGTTTTCATACTATTTGTATTTGTTTCATCGCTCCACAGGATCCATGTGATCTCATTACCATCCTGGCAGTAAGGATATCGTAGTATGGCCCAAAACTACACAAGGCTAATTGGGGTTTTCAAGGTAGGTACAAGCCTTAAAGGCGACGTGCGTGCATGCAAATATGAAATTCTTATCAATTTTAAGACATTTATGTTTATGCTTTACAAATAGGGATGTGTTGGTTTATTTATCACTTCATCTAGAATTCAGAGCATTCCTGTAACAATGTATGTACGGGTACCCGTACCGTTTGGTCCGGTCCAGAGGTGTACCGCGGTACAAAACTTTTAAGACCAGGGCTTCGACATTAAGGCTTTCCCGAACATCCGGGGCTTGTAAACGCTTTGCTCAGGCAACTGAATTATACACCCAACTTTCCCGAACCGGTCGTGGTTTTTTGATGATATTTTGACATTTTTTCAAAATGTATATGGATAAAAAAAAGTGACAAATAAAATATATAAGGTGCGGCAGTATGGTAGTAGGGTGTGACAGCTCCAATCTTAATACTATCAAATTTATTTCAGACCAACACAGCAAAAAGCCCAGAGTTCAGCCTCAAATATACACTGAGGGATTTAATTCAACTCTGTGGGAGTTAATTCAACTCTTGGCTTTTTGCTGTGAATAACAATCTTATAATATGTTATTATTCCTTCAGATTGATGAGCTTAAAGAGGTACGACTTCCCTGAAAGTTTCATTGAGATATCTTGATTATTAAAGAAACTAAGTGTTTTTAAGTAAAAAGTTATGTTGGTCGAATTCATACATTACCCAAGCTTATATATTTTCATTAAATTTCGGGCAAGCCACGTTTTTTTTCTCACTTTCTCTTTCACTGAGTACTGAACAGTGACTTCTGTACTGAGGTATGTACCGAACCGGGATTTTTGTGTACCGTTACACCCCTAACACAGACTATGTTGTTTTCATTGAATACAGGAGTTGAGGACACAGAGGACCTTTACGATCAAAGAAGATGGACAACAAGGACAGACAACAAGTGAACACCAACACAGTATGGCAGTGGCGAATTTCGCATGCAAAAAAATATTCAACACATCCAGATCCATTCTATTACAGCAATAGAATCGGGTTAGATTTCAATGTTGGATCCAACTCTCAGAAAAAACGTAATCCACCATTTGTACCAAATGGCGTCATACTTGAGGTGTGTGAATTTGCTAGAACGATCATCAAGAGTGGAATACATTTTATCCCGAACATTTTGGAAAACAATTTCGATCTTGGATTTGGAAGAGATCAACAGCGGATAGATTTCACTGCTCAAATTCAGCACAAGCTGGAAGAATTGATTCAAAAACCTCCCAAAGATGCACATGGAGTGCTTGCTCCTTTTGATATTTGGAATACAGAATGTATCAGTAATGAACTGTACGTGGCACCTATGGTGCACAAACCTCAGAGGTCTCTTGTGGAGGACATTGGTGAACTTGAACACTTGTGTTCATCTGAAAAAGTGACAGAAGAGATGCCAGGATCACATAGTGATGGCGATGGTCGAAAAGATGACACTGGTTGTCTGGGGATGGAAAGAGGAGAAAAATTCAATGAGCACGATCCTTTGTTGTTCCCTTTTTGTGAAAGCATTGGTTTGAACCTGGGCTTAGGTACAAAACAAAAACTTGATCCAGGCTTGTTGTCAAAAGGTGTAATGTTGGAATTGGTGGCTTTTGCACAAGTCTTGACTGCCTCCTTTACTTCCATTGTTACCAGTTTGTTGGAGCACAATTTTGAGCTCGGTCTTAAAAGTCAGCAGAGAAATGAAGTTTGGTTATTGATATCACAGATGCTGGAAAAGTTCAAACAAATCACGGCCACCGATCCGAACTTAAGCCCACAGTTTAAAAATGAGCCATTTTTCTTTGCCAGAGACCCATTAAAGAGATCATACGTAAAAGCACTCTCTCCAATGGAAACCCTACTATCAGAAATGACAAAGAAACAAAAGCTGCATCTTAATCCACCTCCGGAAACGATGCGTCTGTCACTAACAAAGTGCATCATAAACAAGGACCAAGGACAACAAGATCCCTCTCATAACTTTGATTTGTGTCCAAGCAAAATAGAGGAAGATGAACATTGCTACATGTGCCCCGTGGAGGACGACACCGATTCAGAAAATGGGAATGGCGTCCAAAACTCGACAAGCTGTGGCATTTCTACAGAATCATCGTCAGATCTGTTTGGTACACAGTATCCTGCCACCACTTACGATTCATGCAATTCATCAACGATGAACAAAGATATGTGTCCATTTGCCCTTCAGCCAAATAAAACTGTGGCACCAACCTGTGAGGAGACACAGATTTCAAGAAATGCATCAAATGACTGTGGCATGGACCGAGACTTGGTAATAGATTACAATATGTGGAAACTGCGTTCTCATCGAGCAAATGAAATTTACCTTTCACTTGGCACACGCCGTTTAGACTTTAAGCATTTGTGGCACGTCCGTGTCGACTTTGATATTGGGTTTGGACCTAAACGGAGTCTTAGTATTGATCGGCTGACAACAACTCCATTCCTTCTTAAGCTTGCACAGTTTGCATTAGCCATGAATTCCTCCCAGGAGGAATTCATCCTGGAGATTCTTGAAAACAACTTTGACTTGATGCTGAAAAATGAACGTGCCAAAAAAACCTTCATGTGTAAAGTCATGAATAAAGTAAAAGACCTTCAACGATGTGAGGATGTGGTCAAATTCTCCAAAGAGGTTTTTGAACTGCCAGGTTCAGTGTCACGTGTTCCTATTGGTCGTTTGAGCAATAACGGTGTCATTACTGAACCCAGCACCATGTCAAACACTGGATATTGTAAAGCTATGCCAATGTGTGCTCCTAATTCTCATCCTGAAACTGGATTGGACTTACCTTCTGAACCTGAATCTGTTTCAGAGGACGACATGGATCTTTATCCCTTCTGTAAGGAGATTGGTCTCAGGTTTCAAGTCAATTACAGGCAATCAATAGGAAAACTTGACATCAATAAACTGACCAAAGGAGCAATGACTGAAATAGTGAATTTTGCAGAAAAATTGTGTGGAACCTTTGAGCAGATTTGCATGGATGTGCTCAGACATAACTTTGACTTGCAAAGTATGGATTCCAACGTCGCCGAAACAATTTTTGCTCAGGTTGCTGTTGTAAATCAAAAGACGAACGCGTGTGTCAACCTCTCTCAGAAAATGATGAAACATGACATAATGGACCCCTCTATACTCGTGTATGGAAGAAAACCCAGAGACATGCCAGCACAAAATGATCACAACTTATTAAAGTGGATGCTGCGAGCCAATCATATTCAGCATATCCTTTCAGTACCTCATGGAGATCAGTGCCCACTTTATTTATACTCCAGATGTAAGAAATTAGGCCTTGATTTTGATATAGCATCTGGAGTAAAACGTAACCTTGATCCAAAATGCCTAACACATGGCATCATGGTTGAGCTCATGACTTTTGCCAAAAAACTGCAGTCATCTAAATGCGATTTCATTTTAGAGATATTGGAGTATAACTTTGATCTAAATTTCAACAGCGAATTACATCGTAGGGCTTTTGTACAGTCATTGAAGGTCCGGATTTCAGTGTTAAGTTTGAAGAAAAAGAGATGCCTGAGAAAGTCGCCGTTTGAGCTCCCTGATTTGAGATGTTTAAAGGAAACACCTCCATCTTGCCCCAAATGTCATCGAGACAGAAATGAAAACCTTCCTCAGGATGAATCTGGATCTCAGCACATTCCTCATGTTCACCCACATGACATCAAAGACAAATCACATGCTCATCACTGCACAAAACCAATGTTTGCAAAGATTCCAGTCGCTGATTTCTCATCAACAGAAATTCTAACAAAGCCCTACCACCACAGTAAAGAAGTTGGTTTAAGCCTTTGTGTGGACCGAGACCATCCAAAAGAGAAGTTAGACGTACGATCTCTTACGGAGGAAGTGATGGATGAAGTGACTCATTTTGCCCATCAACTGTGCGGCTCAAAACATGGGATCGTTAATGAAGTTCTTAAGCACAACTTCAATTTCTCACAGGATTGCATTGAAAATGCGTCGCAAGTTTACACCCTCAAATGGCATAAACCCATTGGAGACTTCAGCTGGTTGAATGAAGTTGCTGATCTTGAAAATCTTCCTTCCAAAAAACAAAATGGTCGCAATGACTGCTTTGAAAAAGCATCCAGTTTTGGCATTGTAAAAGAGTCGAGTTGCGAGGGTGCTTCCAGTTTCACAACCACTGATGATTTACCCAATTTACCCGTCAACACAGATTTGAGCCCACCATTGTCAAATCTATCTGCTGAAGTCATGCAACAAGAAGGTGAAACGGAAGCAGGGAACCTCGAAAGTATACCAAATGAGTTTGACATCAACGTGCAGAAGTTCCGTTCCAATCTTATGAAAAACCAGTCAAGACTTTGTCACTTAAGAGATATTGATGTTGGATTTGGACCCCCCAGAAACCTCAGTACTGAGCTATTGACAACTTCTGTTCTGTACGAAGTCGCTTCCTTTGCAGTCGCATTAAGTTCATCCCAGCAAAATGTCGTTATGGAAATTCTGCAATACAATTTTAACTTGGGCCTGCAGAGTCAATACCATAAAGAAAAATTTGCTCGTGAAGTCATGAAAAGAGTACAAGTACTTTTAGCCTGTGAAGACGGAGGCACGTTTTCAAAAGGGGTGTTTGCATTGCCACGTTCACTGTCATTCAGAAATGTGGATTGTCGGAGTGATGACCGTGTTGTTTCTGACCCTGGAACTTCGCCGACAACGCCGGACATTTATCCATTCTGCAAGGAGATTGGTTTGAGGCTTGATGTAAGCGATTGTCTCCCAGATAAAAAACTAGACATCAACAAACTGACCAACGGTGCAATGATTGAGGTTGTGAACTTTGCAGAAAAGTTGTGCGGAAGCTATGAGCAGATTTGCGTTGATATCCTGCAGCACAACTTTGATCTCGATTTGCAAAGTGCAGATTCTGACCTGGCGAGAAATACTCTTGCACAGATTCCTTTTGCCATTGAGGAAAGTAAATTTTATTGCAATTTCAGAAAGTTGAGGCATCCAATAAAAAGACACTCCGTTGTCATGGACTCCCGGTGGAATGCATATTCACAAATATGTCCTCCCAGTCCAGTTGAAGCACAGATGAACGAATGTGTAAGTGTACACAGTGACGTTGAAGCACAAAACAATCCAGCAATGCTGTTGTGGAAATTACGAGCCAATCAAGTTCAGCAAATAATCTCAGTGACCCACAAAGAACAGTGCCCACTTTACTCTTACACCAGATGTAAGAAATTAGACATTGATTTTGATGTAGCATCTGGACTGAAATGTAATCTTGATCCAAAGCTGTTGACCAATGGCATCATGAGTGAACTTTTCACTTTTGCCACAGAACTCGCTTCATCAGAAATGGCTTTTGTGACAGAGATTTTGGACTACAATTTCGATCTACACTTGAACGATGAGCTTGACCGCAGTACTTTTGTTGACGCGGTTTGCCAAAAAATCCAACTGATGAATCGCAAAAGAGGTTCGGTCATCCTACAGGAAACACAGTTTGAACTGCCAGATAAGACAAGCTTTCATCAAGTTGCACCATTTTGTACCAAATGTTCAGATGATGATCTCCGTCACATTGAGTCTAAACCGGATGACATGCTTAATGATAGTCCACATACCATGGCAACTGTCGCCTCTGCCAGCACAGACTGCCAGGAGAAGAAGCCTGAAAATGCTCCAATGTCCACTTTCCCAGCAACGGAGGAGTTAACAAAGCAATACCATTGCTCCAAGAAAGCCGGATTAAGCCTGTGTGTGGATAAAGCTCACCCAAAAGTTAAACTGGACAAATGTGTATTGACAAATGAAGTTATTCAGGATCTGTGTACATTTTCTAGAAATCTTTGTGGAGAAAAGTATACAACAATCAAAGACATCCTTGAGCACAACTTCAGCTTGGACACAGAGACAAAGAGCCTTGTGGATCTTCTGGAACAATTAAAGTTGTATGATGGACAACCTTCCTGGTTCGATGAAGTTTTTGATCTCAACCCCATTTGTGAAGACGAGGTGAAATTGAAAAAAACACCTGTGTTGAGGAGTGAAAGAAGGAAACTGGAAATGCAAAAGCATAAGGAACTGATTATCCAAAGGCAACAGATGGAGAAAACCAAAAGTTCTTATGACAGCGATTTAAGTACCAATAAACCAGGGGAAGACTACATGTGCCCTGTGGAAGAGGATACAGATTCCGAAAATGAGGAACAGGCACAGGTTCCAAATAATTCACCAAATAATTGTGACCTACACCAAGAAGACATGGACCCAGAGCTCAAAATGTGGAAATTGCGTTCCAACCGTGTGAGACAAATTCTCTCTGTATTACACAACATGCCCTGTCAGCTCTTCAAGTCTCATGTGTCATATTTAAATGTTGAGCTTGATGTTGGCTTCCAGCCCAAAAAAAACTTAAGTGCTGACAATTTGACAAACTTTGCTCTGTTTAACGTGGCTCTGTTTGCCCTCGAAATGACGGCATCTCAGGAAGAATTCATGATGGAGATTCTTAAGTATAACTTTGACTTGGACTTCCAGAGCCAATACAATGAGAAATCCTTTGCACATGGCATTTTGAAACAAGTAAGAGAGATTATTAACTGTGAGGAAGCAGTTAAATGCCTAGAAGAGGTTTTTGATGTTTCATTCGGTTTGAAATACCCCAACTCGTGCAGTAGCAAGTCTAAATCACACCCCACATCGAGCACCAAAGAATGTGATGTTTCTCCTCTGCCTGCTTCAAGTTTGACTGCTGAAACTAAACTGAGCACTACGACTGAAAGTTCCCAGAACAGTGTGGCTCTTTACCCATTCTGCAACGACATTGGTTTGAACCTCAATGTGTGTGGCTGTCAACCAAAAAGAAAACTTGAGATTGACAAACTGACCAAAGGAGCACTGATTGAAGTTGTGAACTTTGCAGAAAGGTTGTGCGGAAGCTACGAGCAGATTTGTTGGGACGTCCTGAGGCACAACTTTGATCTTGGTTTGCAAAGTGCAGATTCTGACCTGGCGAGAAAAATACTTGAACAGGTTCCTCTGGTGATTGAGCAAAGACAGCTTGAACGCAATTTTAAAAGAACGCGCCAAACAAGATTGGATCCCATTAACATAAACTGGCAGAACAGCACAAGTTCAGAACCATGTACTGGCCCCATCAAAGCAAATATTGACCGAAGTGTCAGCACACAAAGTTACATAAAAGTACAACATGACCCACATTTACTGCTGTGGAAACTACGGGCAAATCGTATAAAGCAAATACTCTCGGTACCTCATGGAGAACAATGCCCGCTTTACCCATACAACAGATGTAAGAAATTAGGCATTGACTTCAATGTAGGATCTGGACTGAAATGTAGTCTTGATCCAAAGCTGTTGACCAACGGCATCATGAATGAACTTTGCACTTTTGCTCAGGCACTGCAGTCATCTGTAAAGCATTTCATCACAGAAATATGGGAGGACAATTTTGATCTAAATTTAAAGAATGAGCGTCATCGCAGTGCCTTCACCCAATATGCTTCAGTGAAATGCGGTAAAGGTAAAGGTCATACCAAAATGTCACTCTTCAAGTTACCCGACCCAAAATGTATTGAAGAAAAAGCTCCAGATTGCCGCAAATGTTATCAAGACGGAGCCACTGCTGGAGCTATCTGCTCAGAATTAAAGCCAGATGAGCCTCCAATCACTACTTTCCCAGCTTGTGAGATTCTAACAAGGCCCTACCATCACTGTAAGGAGGTAGGATTAAGTTTATGTGTGGACAGAAATTACTCAAGAGATAAACTGGACATGCGCGAACTGACAATTTCAGTTCAGGAGGAGATTCACACGTTTGCCAAAAAACTGTGTGGGAGACAAAATAAGCTATGGGCTGACATACTTGAGCACAACTTTAACTTCAGCACGCACGATCAAGCTGCCACTGTGGTGTATCAGTTTTGCACCAGAAGAGTGACACATTCTGTAGAACCCGCATGGTTCAATGAAGAGTTCCACCTTGAGGTATTTCCCCCAAGACAAACTTACCCCAAGATAGAACCATCTTTTGAAATGAAGGAAACATTGAAAAGAAGGCGACTGGATATGGAAGCAAAGAAAGAACAAAACAATGTTCCAGCTGTCAAAAAGCCAAACTTGGAGTTGAATTCCCAGCATGGGGATGAAAACACTTCTGGCATTAACGATAAGAAAGATCGGCTGTACGACATGCCATCTGAGTCTGGAGAAAACCTTGTCCATCACAAGCAGTCAAGCAAGTCAACAAAAA
The DNA here is from genome assembly GCF_963422515.1 of Blennius ocellaris. NCBI lineage: Eukaryota > Metazoa > Chordata > Actinopteri > Blenniiformes > Blenniidae > Blennius > Blennius ocellaris. Next base: position 15,660,031 of record NC_137667.1, on the reverse strand, counting down.
CTGAACAAAAGACGAAAAGAGTGAAGTCATTATCCACACATGATGACAAAAGATTTCAATCGATGCAAGGAGATTCAAGCAGTGATGATGAGTGGTCACCTCCAGAGCACAGGCTCCGGAACACGTCCAGCAATGCCTACGGACACGTACACATCAAAGAGGAGATAGGCGATCCACTGTGCAGTACACCAGAAATTGACTTGGAAGAATTATATCCATGTGGTGATGACTACAGTAGATATTTGGGAAACCAGGGAGATTCATTCACAGTTAAACCTCAAGAGATTCCTGAGAATATGAACTTGACAAAATGTCCATCTGGAGAAGTTCTTGTCAAGGAAGAGTCAGAAATGAAAGGTATCCAGTATTGCGCCCTGCCTGCACCACAACTGTCTGGACACCCCAATGTGTTGTTTTATCCTCCAGGCCAGTATGTGATCGGAACAGTTTCAGACACTAACATTGTGATGTGTAAACCTCTGCAATACTCCATAGTGGCCTTACAGCAACCGTTGATCAAAGTGGAGACGCAGAAGCAGCGGCCAGATGAGATGCCATTGTGAGTAAATGCAGCATCAAGCAGACCTGTACAAAGTTTATACAACAAGCAGCAAAGTCTGCTGTTTAAGATATCTTTAGTTTCCACAATACTTTGTTTGGGGGAGGAAAAGTGTTTTGAATATTCAATTTCAGTTTTAATCACCTTTAGTTTCTTGTGAAAAGTTCTTGTTTTGTTGGTGTTCTGTATATAAATCCAAGTTCCATTTTGAGTTTGTTTCATTTGTGAAAGTTGTTGCTCGTGCCAATGTTTTAACCCGTTATTCTTTTTTTACTGAAGTGTCTATTTTTGACAGTATGTATTTCTTAATTTTGTTATCAAAATGCATGGAGATCGATGACTTGCCTGTTTCTATTGTATAAATTTTTTAAAGCATCTTTCCTGCCTTTGTGGGGTTTTTTTGTTTGTTTGTTTTTTCTCATTTTAAATTTGGTGTGAAGATTTTACATCGACCAGATCGTTGTGAATATATAAATTAATGACATGATGCTCATCATGAAGAAAGTTAAATTCAAAAGTCAAGCTTTGTGCATGTGTAATTATCTTCATGTCACACACAGTGAAGCTTGAGGTTATTTTCCTTACATGTCGACATTAAATCAGTTATTTTCTTTATTTTGAAGTACACTTAACCGCCGGAGACCTTTAAAATTCTGCTATGACTTGCTGTACTGCAACAAACACTCATTAATAAGTAAATGTAATATCGAAATCAGACTCTTGGTGGTGCTGCATACCAGGAACGGGTTGGTTGTCTTTGGAGACTTGATATACCCAACAAGCTACTTATAATCAGATACATCCCAGAGGAATCTGCTCATCGTGGTCCTGCTGGAGGGGGTGAAAGAAGTATCTCGTATTTATGAAATATTTCAAGGCCTGCATACTTCCATTTCAAAATTTGATAACATTTAGTACCTCCACAATGAAATTTGTCATTTATATTGTCAAGCCAAAAACCAGAAATCTAAAGTGATGTAGTTGAGCCTTTCAAATGAAAGCATCGTTTCATTGTGACTTAGTTTGCACTTTGTCTTTTTTTTATGGTGATTTTGGAAACCATTGTGTTCTTGCTGCTGCCTATCTTGGTCAGATCTTTTTAAACCCAATGAACACTTGCGGTTGGTAGGTTTCACTATGTAAAAAAAAAAACTACATAAAATATGATCTGCTATATATGCCAGTGATTAAGAAATCTATACTATCGATCAATATTCTGTAGCCATTTATCCTGATTAGAGTGGCATTTTAGTGTCACCAGTTAACTTCAACAGCACATATTTGGACTGTAGGAGGAAACCAGCCTGAAGAGATCAAACTGAATACTACTTTCTTTAAATAAATGTACAACACTCATACCTGCAGTGTGTTTGTTGAGACATTGATTTACATACAGATAATCAGATGAACAATACACCGTCTGCAAATTAAGGATGAGGCTATTTCGGCTTCTAATTGAGCAATACAAATCCCAATTGTTTTCCCTCAGAAGCTCTGCAGTAATCAAATTCAATGTGTTTTGACAATCTGTTAAGTCAATCTGATGAGTGAATTATCTTGCTGGGTGACTACAAAGTATTAATGACTTTTAGCTTTGTTCAGTGTGGATTTTTGAGCAAGCCTATGTTAAGGAACAGTTTGAATAAAATTGAAGGACACGCGCAGACAAAAAAAAAAAACTCGGTGGAGACTTTTATTCTTGAAAAGTGATGGTAAACCGGAAACCCGGTGCGAAAACGTCTGCGTCTTGACTGGACGATGAGACGCCCATTTCCAGTGCGCACACCCGCCCCAGCTATCGGATCGGTTCCTCCCTCTCTGAACGAGCTCGATTGTCAGCCTGGATGTCGATCACCACTATTCTCCCGCAACAGGTAAACGAGCAGCGATCATCAGTGTTTAATAGAAAAATAAAACATTTGACACGGTGTTCCTGCGCACCGCGCCCGCACGTGTTATCACCTGTTTCTAAAGGTAGGTCGGATGTCCTGTTTTATTAAGACCATAATTTACAATTCAAGATACTGGAATGTATTAATGTAATGTCTTCATTTTTTTTTCTCATTCATATGTGTTGCTTTCCAAAAGCTGTATTTGAATGGTCGTTATTGTCTGCGTATATATAGACAGTTGTCCATATGGCATTATCCCTTATCGTCTGTCGGTCATTTCCTGAGAGCTTTATACCCCATAATAAATTCAGCCGTTTGGCCCAGAATAATAAAAAAAAAAACCTTTTACCGTTTTAAACTCTTTGACATTGGGCCTCAACGGGTTTTTATTTTATTTTTATTTTTTTGTCAATGCTCTCTATAATGTCAGACCCGATCACACAGTGTGATGATTTTGCACCTGAACTTGTGCTTTTCTTTCCCAGTTTGTATTTAAGTCATTGCAACACATTGAAATAAGCACTGGCATTAGTATGTATGGCAAAAATATCGAATTTGTAAGTATTTACTCTGTTGACTGAAGTAAAAGATGAGGAGACAGTGATCACTGGCGATGAACATATCCCACTTTAGTAATAAACAGTGACAATTCAGTCCAATGGCAGCACTGTCTTTTAAGAAGCAAACCACTTAGATAATACCTGATTGTGTGTATTTGTACAGAAAACCCTGAAGAACATAGTTGTTTTCACTATGTTTAACTTAAAGGGGAATTAAAGCTAAATCTGTTTATTCAGTCAAGCATGGACGCTATTAGCATGACCTCTTATTCAAAGTCTATCAGCTGTGTTTGTTCTCACAAATGTTTCTGAGCAGCTGGATATGTAACATGTTATCAGATACTTAGATACCGTGGCATTCCTGCAAAGTCATGGAGCAGTGTTTATCTATGTACGCTTGATATTTGCATTCATTCACTGCAGTATAGACTAATTATAGAGACTGCTCTCTCTCTGTGTGTGTGTGTGTGTGTGTGTGTGTGTGTGTGTGTGTGTGTGTGTGTGTGTGTGTGTGTGTGTGTGTGTGTGTGTGTGTGTGTGTGTGTGTGTGTGTGTGTGTGTGTGTGTGTGTGTGTGGGTGTGTGTGTGCGTGCGTGCGTGCGTGCGTGCGTGCGCTGCAGCTCTCAGTGAAAACCAAAAGAGAGGGCCGTCTGTGTTGGACTGGCAAAGTCCATTTTGAAATCTCAACCTATTCCAGTTACTGTCTCTCACACATACACTTGCGAAGACGCAAGGTATTGCCTAACACACATATACACACACATACACACACTTCCCATTGTATTGATGACAGTTAAACCGCTCAGGGTCTTTGCCATATTGCATCTGAAGCAGGGAGACCGCACACATTGTATTGAGGTCAGTTTGATGTCATGCTTCAAGTCCAGCAGAGAAATCTTGTACCAAAGGTATATTTGGCAAGAAGCTGAGGTAGAACATGCTGGTGAGTGTGTGTTTTTAAGTGTTGGGGTGGGGCATCTACAGGAGAAGGATACGAATGGTCTCTTTTGCTGTAAATGCCCCCGATTTTCACCTGCAGCACAACAGAGGAAGGTGTGTGTGTGTGTGTTTTATATGGCCAGCGTGCCCACACAGCACGCACACGTACACACACACAGGCTTCTTTCTTCTCAAGGATAAGCAAAGCTTCCTGGGCTGTGTCATGGAGAACAGACTCCCCCTGTGTGCGAGGAGAGTGTGCCGGGCACAGACGCGCACACTGCCCGACACATTGGTATGCACATCCGACGGGTCCAGTGCAGTGCACACAGGTGTCAATCAGCATGCTGAGCAGTCAGGGGTCCTTTGTTTTGCTCTCTTCCTCCCTTGCAGCCAAGTAGGATCAATGAGAAAAATATATTACATACTGCCACAGGAGAAACATTTAATAATGCGCCATATGTAACTTTAAAGGAAAAGTATACCATCAAGCCTCAAAGAGCATCGGCAATCTTTTATATTTAGTTCTGATTATTTAAATATCGACTGCCTTCAATGACAGTGCTTGTCACTAGAACTCTGTGCTGCCCTCAAACAATTCATTTCAATTAAAAAGAGGATTTTAAGAGGCAGTTTTAAGCTTTAAAGCAGCGTTCATGAATAACAAGTAAGTCAAGTGCAGTCCGTGTTAGTGTAGAGGGTGTTCTCTGTTGATTCAGCATTGTTGTTTTTATCCAGGATGTGTCCTGTTTGAACAGTGGCGGCTTTCTAACATAGCCAGTAGAAAGATACGATCTTCTATTTGGAATCATACACACTTCTACACACCTCGGGGGAGAAAAATGTTTGTGTGTGAGGGTAGATGAGAGACTCCTAAATACCCTTATGCAAAGTGTTTACATAAAGACACACAGATATTCATGCATATACCCATAAGGCTCAGGGTGGCAATAAACTAAGGAGTGAACTTTATATGCTGTTTATAGTAAAAACATTTGTCTCTGAGTAAATCTTTTCCTTATCTGTACAGCCACCATCAGTTTAAACAGTGTATGACACTTCATTACAAGTTGATTAATGTACACAGCTTCATTTTACTCTATAAGATTTAATCACTTTCCTTTCGGGGACTTAACTGTAAAGGGTCCCCTGGTTCGTGTACTGTAAATGTTCTTCCATATTTAAAATCCAAACGGAAATTGTCCCCGACTCCAGGTGGTACCATTACTGTGCATCCTGAACTCATAAAGTAACGTGGAGACTTGTTGCCTCACTTGTTGCTTGATTTTTTATTTTATTTTTTTTAATGGTTCAGGTTATATCAGAAAGGTACAGTGCTTCAATGGACTGCATAAAAAACCTTCAATCAGAAGACAGCAAGGTGAAGGACTAAAGTGTTCACATGTTCATTCATAAATCCAGACCGAAGAAAAGTTATTTCTCATCATTGTGGCCAGTTCCTGCTGTAGTAAAAAGAAATTGTAGTAAATGGTAGTTTTAGCTGCATTTACCACCAAATACACGCTGGAACACAAGAAGTGGCACACTGAGTCCTGTGTTTTTCTAAAGGTAGTTACAGTATCTCTGAAAGATCAGCTTTGGACCTGAAGACAAAGATATTTCCCTTTGTGTCTTCCAACTACAAGAGGAAAACACCTGTGGTTAAATAAAACCTGAAAAACCCAAGGTTGTGTCCTCGCCACACCCCGTATACATCTGTCTTGATTAAATAAGACTTCCATCGTTAACTTGTCTCTACACCACTGAGCCAGGGGCCATCGCTCTCATACACAAAGTGAAGCCTTCAGTCGGCCATCTTTATGCTTTCTGACTCATAACTACAGCCAAAAGTGGCTCATTGTGGAAACTTTGGCACTCGATAGTCTCAATACAATTATTATTTTACATAACTGTTAATACAGTAGTGAATAAAAATTAATGTTTCCACCGGAGGTGCTGTGTTGAGAGATAAAACATTGACCAAGTGTATATTGCGTAGTCTCGCGATATGAGAGGAGAACTACTGTAAGGCCAAGATGTTAATAGAGCTGGAGTTCTTTTCGATAAGTCATAAACACGCTGTGGATTAAAACTCTGTATAACAATGAAAGATGTGATCCCAGGGACTGGAGGGGCTCTCGCTAAAAACCCAACTACACCCCTAAAAGGTGTTTCAGTAGTTTTGACCTATTTGTCATTTTGAAAAAGAAAACAGAATAACATAATGAATAAAATTAGGATGTCATTACTTGTGATGATGGCTGATAAACACTAATCTGGGTTGCTTTTTTTTCTTTTTATATTTGGTTTGTTTGCTGTCGGGAATTGACAGTTGGTCAATTAATCTATTATTGTGTCAATAAGTTATGACGCTTGAAGCCAAATGTGAAGCCCCAAAATACAAAAAACAAGTTTATATTTTCTGAATTTAAATGATGTATGTTTTGTTGTGGCATCATAGAAGATCCCCGGTTCGAGTCCGGACTTAGGGTCGTCTTCCTTTTTCTGGCCAGCCCAGGTTAGGTTATGTACTGTATGTGATTGTCTGTCACTCCTTGATGGAGTGTCTATGTGTCTGTTTGATAGAGGACTATAGAAGATGGATGGATGGATATTTTTACTGGACGTTCATTTGGACAGTGCACAATATTTGAGTCCTCATCTCAGACCTTGTAGTGAGTCCTGGTCACGTTTTTGATATTTCAAAGATCAACAAATAATAATTATAATTAGAAATAATAATGAAACAAAGTACAGCCTTAGTTCATTGCAAATTATATTGATATATATGTCACTGTTGCAGTTAGCTGACAGGCTCCGGTTTTTATAGGACGCCCTTGAGACAGCAGCAGTGCTCTCCACGGCTGACTGACCATTGATAGCTATTTTTTTTTTCGAAGGGGAGTCCCCAAATCTTTTTCTCATTTACAAACCATTCTTACATCTGTGAATAGTCTGATGCTCATGTTTGCACACAGCCATCAACACAGGCACTGGAGAGTGCGCACAGGTGTACGGCGCCGCGCACGGTTCATTGCTCTTAAGTAATTGGCAGCACCGGCATGTGCAGAGAATGATTTATACTGCAACGCTACCACGGCCTCCCCTCCAGGAATTCATTGAAAAACAGGGGAAGCAAATGATGGAGCAACAGTGCAATAAGAACAGAAGGAGAGGAAAGGTTGAAAGAAAATGTGTGGGAGTTCGACAAGGATTGTTGCATGTTTGATAGAAGGATGAATTTGAATTAGTGCGCTAGAAATGGAAACGATAGGGGTAAAGGGTGAGGCGAGCCAAATGGTGTGAGGGAGTGATTTGTAGGAAGCAGAGAGGAGATTGCCTGGCCCCGTGGCAGGAATCACAGCTGATGGGGCCAAGCTTGCTTGCTTGTTCCTTGGATTGTATTGAGAGGGAAAGAGATGTGGAAAGATGTGACACGAGCGGGCATAAGGGGAGGGCGAGGTCTAAGCGAAGGGAGTAACAAGGTCTGAAGAAGAAGATTGAAAGAGTCGTGAAAATAATAGAAAGAGGAATGGTTGAAGCAGGGGACTGAGTTTCTCGTGAAGAATGTCAGAAAACAACTTGGGTAACCAGGTGTACGTCGACAGTTCGAAAAGACGGCAGGCATGGGTGATCAACAACGTGAGGAGTTTAATCCCAAAACGATCCCACTTGAAACCGATTTATCTGTCTGCCTATTGGTCTATTGAGAGGTTTTATCGTGAAATACTTATTGTTCAGAGAAGGTAGACAAGTCCTCACATTGTGACAACGGTAACTGAGGTCCCCACAGCAGTAATGATCAAGAAAATACAAACAAGATTTGTGTAGGACTGCAGATTTGAGCCACCATCTGTGATCTGTCAGCAGACGGTGATAAAATGCTGCATCCCTGTTTTCCATCCCTAAAACTGTCCATCCTCTTCTCTTGCCTACTGCTCCACATTTGCATTGTAAGTACCCCCCCCCCCCCCCTTTGCTCCTCAACCCTCAGCCCACCCTACATAATCCCCCCCCCCACCACACCCCTCCTCTGCTGTCCCTCCCTCATTCTGTCATCCCTCTCTGTATTAGCTATTCATTTTCCTCATGTTGTTAAAAATGAAATGAGGTTTTTTTTTTTCCCTCTCCGGGCTCTTGCGTGCATCTATATTCTATCTGTTCTCATCCTCATTAAGGCACACGCACTTACGTTCCTCACCGATATTTACCGCTTCGTGACACACAATCACACTCACGTCCTCTCTCTCTCTCTCTCTCTCTCTCTCTCTCTCTCTCTCTCTCTCTCTCTCTCTCTCCCTCTCCCCCTCTCTCTCTCTCCCCCCCTCTCTCTCTGCAGATGTCTGAGAGCGAGCCAGCTGAGTAGAGGACTTCCCTCTCTGCCCGTGCTCTCTCCACCTGCAGCCATGAATGGTAAGAACACTTTGTTTTTGTCCACGGCGTGTCCGTGAACTGTGCACATGACGCCGCTTGTCGACGGGATGCGAATGTGTACTATTGCTAGGCGCAGCTTATCAAAGTTGAAATTTGAATGAATAAGGAAGAAAAAAAAGTAAAAGGTGAAAAGGGCAGTCAGGACTATCGTGAGCAGCTGTTTCTTCCTGCGCCTCTTTTAAAGTTTAACCTTTCCCTCTGGCTGCCTTCCTCTTATGACTGAACACATGAGTGCACTTGTCTCAGTCTGTTCTGGCTCTCTCAGTGTGTGTGTGACTGCTTATTCCATTTATAAGGCGTGAGCTCATGTTAATGGGATATTGATTTACCATCAAAGAGAGAGTGGAGTTTGACTAAATCCATCTCTGATCCTGTGGTTTTCCCAAAGAAATTTGGGTGAGCTGTATTAACTGATAATGTATGAAACAATTTAAAGATATGAAATGATTGCATTTTGGGGCAAATTTGAACAAATTGGATAGATAGATAGATAGATAGATAGATGTTTTGGTGGGACGATTGTCTGTTTCTGTGTTGCGCTCTCCAAGGTGCAGCAGTTTTGTTGTCCTACTTGCACTACTCTGTGTGTGGTAATCCTGTTGTCTCTGTGCTTTGATTGTCTCAAGCCCTCCGTGGACAGTGTGCTTTTAGTGAGTTGAATGCATCTTGTCACATCCGCGGCTATAATCCCATTCAGTCGAGGAATAATGAGACATTATCATCAGTGTGTGATGAGCTTCTTCGCGAGACCACATTGTAAAGGAGGCACAGCTGTTTGTCTCTGCAGTCTCATTCACACAATGAATCTGCAATAAAGCCTTATAAAGTTAGTTAGTATGTGCATTTTCAAACCACTTGAACTCTGTGCAACAGTCTTATATGAGAAGGGGAGATGGTTGTTTGTGTGTGCGTGTGTAAACTGAAAAGCTGTATGCTGTTGATCCACTGGAGCGATCTGAAGCATTCACTTGTCCTCCCCAGGTCAAGTGTTTGATATGTAAATAGCTATGAAAGCAGCGATGTGCTTTCCTTCAGAAGAAGGGAGCAGAGTGTTCGGGGGATTGACTGGAGCGTCTCCTGAGGGCCCGCACGACACCTAGACGACCGCACACAGGCTGACAAAAGGAAGTGAGAGCACACGGGGGCAGAAGCCTCTTTGTGCCGCAGCTGCTCGGGAGGCGAGCAGCGCCACAGTCGCTTCAAACTGAGCAAAGATGACGTTGCTGTGCAGGCCGGTGCAGAGCGTGTACGGTGGTGTTCCTTCCTGAGGCTGGTCTCTGAGTTATTTTGTCTCAATATTGACTGAAGGGCTCTTGTGTGTTCTCTGAGGCTTTGTGTTCGAGGTTGCTATGCGGGCGGATGTCTTTATGTGCTCCTCCTGGTCTTGCGGTTCAGACAGGAGGCCCGAAAGAGTCACAACCTTGATGGGAAATACTGGAAAAGCAGACGGAAACAGACAAGCAATAAATATCAGAATTAATTGTTCGGTTTTCTGAAAATAGAGACATTTTCATCACACATACTCTGTGTCACAACAAAGAACAAGTTTGAATTTAAAGGTTAATATGGCACTATTTTACCAGTCTGGCCCACTCATGGGCTGCACGTGGCCCCTGATGTAAACTGTTGAAAAGGTTAGATACTTTATGTATTTATTTGGAAATATCAGTGCAAAACCAGTACAGCTCCAGAAAGAGCAATTTATAAATGCAAAGAAAGAACATCCTTTAACATGAGTTTCTTGACATTTGAATGTTTTGCTTTTCAAGTCTATAGCCTGTTTACACTGCTTTATACTTCATATATAAAAGGATAATTTTGAAAAACTATGCTATTTTACTTCTTGATCTTAGAGTATTATTAGTAAATAAACCACTGGATGATTTATCCTAATTTAATGCAAGTTTCTTCTGTATCGATTATAGAGTATGTCTGATATTTCACATATACTTTGCAATGAAAAAAAACAAACGTTTTGGCACTTTTCAAGTTGCTCCCATTTTTTAGGTTTTGGTGCCAGAAAAGTAGAAAATTATACAACCTGGTACAACCTGTGTGATTTGAATAGTAGAGAAAACAAATCGTCCAGTTTGACTGTAACCAAGTGGTAGAGGGACGAGGTCTGTTCAGTGATGGTGTGTTTTTTTTTTATCAACTTCACTTAATAGTAGGAAATCATCACCAAACACCAGGAGTGAGACTGGCAGTGAACTCTGAGACTCAAAGTCACTCATCATAGCATCGATTGTACATCTACAAGAAAGACCGTATGTCTTAATCAAGCACTCTGTATATATCATCCTTATATTTCAGTTGCGACAGAGATCTTCAAGAGGGAATTCAATAAATGGGAACCACACCAGACAATAGATGTTGCTGATAAGTGAAATTCACTCTGGTTGCCTGCTTTGGCTGCTGTGTTTGTGAGCGTGATAACAAGCTTATTTGTCATTTCCATTTCTTGCTCTTCTTTATACACTGGAAGTGCATATAATTGTCTGCTGTTGACATATGAGGTTGGGTGTTCCGAATGCAAACTCATCCAACTGCCAGAAGCAAACATGCACAGTATGTGATCAATATTAGCACCAAAGTTAACTCTTCACCGAATCGTTGGCATGATGACATTGAAGCACTTGATCACGTCTGAGATATGAAGACTTAGGGTGCACAGTGATGTAGTGGCTGTTGACGGCTGGGATGACGGCTCCACCTGCTCTTGACCCTAACTTGGACAAAAGAGATGGATGAACAGTTGAATCCACCCATCCATCTTCTACAACCCTTTATCCAACTCAGGGTCGCGGGGACTGGCGCTGATCAGAGCTGACTGGAAACGACGGCAGGGTCGCGAGTGCATCACAGGGCTTCCGCAGAGAGACAGAGAGACTTGCCTTCACACCACAATCACACCTGCCGGAAATTTTAGTTCACCAGTGAGAACTCTAAAACGCTGCCCGACCAAAACATTTGGTGAGTGAGATTTTAATTAAAAAAAAAAAAAAAAAAAAAAAAGCATTTCTTTCTTCAAACATTGCAGTGACATTTGCTGCTGGCAGACACTATGAGCTATATCAGGAAATGCACTGCTAATCCTATAGCCTCAGAGAGTCATCTCTGTTTTACACAGTACTAATTCTGGAATCTGGCACCTTTTTATCGGATTTCACACTGAGTGGCCATATGTTTTGAGCACAAGTGTCAGGCACCACACAACCAACCCCTATGGATTCGTCCGCTGCTACATAAGAAGCTTTGCACTGGCCCACTTTTTCCACCGAGCGTTCAGCTTGGACTGATCTCCAGACTGAACTCCACCGACAGGCCTGTTTATGTGACCACGTTCGCCATACGTCCCAGAGGTGCTGTGCTAAATGTCGCCTTCCCTTTTTCACTTACAATACCTGTTTAAATGAGCTCTGTCAACGCCGAGGAGACGGCGTGAGGAATACTCACATCTCTGTGCGAGATTAATTACTTTCTCCTCTTTAACGGCGCCGTTTTTGCTGACAACACCAGAAGTAGGTCGTTGCTTTGTCTGTGAAAAAGTGTGGACCTGAACAGGTGCTGCTGGGGTGGTGTGGATACATGGAGCCGTTTGAGAAGAGACACCGGCTCAATGCAAATGGACAATGTGTTTCGCTGAAGAGAAATATCAGCATATACATGCACACATTAGAAAATGTTGCATCTTCCTTTTTTTTGTTTGTAACAATAAAGATGGTCTGGCATCATGGTCCCAGGTTGTGTTTGCTGTAACTAATTCTCAGCAGTGCATGGTGTCACTCCTCTGAGATGTGAGTGCAGCGGTGGTTTGTTTGGGTTAGCGTCGGGCCGGAAGTTCCATCATGGGCAGGGTGGTATTTCCTGAAACTGGGGAATAAATTGCACCCTGAATGCCACGTCTCTGACGACACAATCCTGCCACAGGCTGAGAAATCATTTCCCTTTTCTCCCTGCAATAACGTTAAAACAGTCCTTGTGAATATTGAACATCTATCAAAGTGACAAAAAAGGCCGACGCGCTGTCTTTTTGAGCATTATAGGACAGAAAATCACATTTATGTGTATTTTTCTACATGGATTTTGCAGTAATAAAAAAATTTGCTCTCGGGTAAAGTAACAGATTAAAACAATTCTTGACTGGGATATTTATAATTTTGTCATTGATTTTAAGAGCTGTTGATTTTGTGATTGGACAAAACCCCCTATAAACACATTTTAAAATTCTAACTGTATGAAATGTCACTACAATAACCCATGAAACTCATTGTAGCATTTCATGGTCTGAAATGCTTTGGTTGGTGGAAAATTCTTTAGAAAGTGGAAATCTTGTTATAATACCAGTTTTCTGTGATGAAGGAATTCATAAAGAAGCTGTCCGCTTAGCACAGCAGTTATGCCGTGAAAATCTCTCATTTGATTTAAGGCTTGACCTACAGTGAACTGGTATAGCAGATGGATGAATGGCTGTTTGTGTGTCTGTTTTTTTGTGTGTTTATTGCTGAGCTGCAGAATTAAATCATTGATTCAAGGCGAGTGATGCAAACCTTCTGTATACTTAGATGTAACCAACCTTTTATTTATATTCATATCTTTTTTGTATTGATTCTTTTAGGATTTTTTCCTGGAGCTGCATCTATCATTTCTTTTTATATCAGATTGAATAGCACATTTATAGCAGATTGCAGATTTTCCTGTTATTCCTCAACATTTTCTGAGACATTATAAGATAGTGTGTGCTCTACTCACTCAACAATATGTCTTATATTCACTACTTTATTCATTTATTCACTTATTGTGACAACTCTGCTCCCCACTGGTGGTGCACACAGTTCGGTATTCACCTTGAATGCGGGGAACCCATGTTTGAGTCCAAGTAACTGTAGGAGGGGGATCTGGCATGAAATCTAGCCAAGTTGCACTGACTTGGTTTGGCGAGCAATGTAAAAAGAGTGAAACTGAGGAGACACTTTGTTTATTTTTTTTGGGGGGGGGATACTGAGCACCCGTTTAGTTTAAGGTCTGTGTCACTGTGGTCAACAGAGAAGCCTGTATGTGTTGGCAGAGGAGAAGAGGAGGAGCTGGTATGATGTTTGCTTTGTGAGGAACACCGCCCCACCAGTGTCTCTGAAAATCTCTCTGCTCCTCCACTGTCAGTTCATCATTCGCAAATTGCTCTCCTTCACCTCTGTGCACCTCATTATCTCTATTTGCCTTCTTATCTTTATCTCTACCATTGAATTATTGCCCTAGGTGGAGATCTTTAGCCCACATTGTTGGGTCTCCTTCACAAAACAGTCTAAGAGCTTTCAAATTGTTGAACAGCATTCAAGGCAAAGTATGTGGTTGTATGCTATATATATATATTGACTCTCATAAGCTATATCCCAAAGATATTATAGGTAAAGGTTACACATGTACATTATGAGTTCACTGTAAGGTTTTGTGGTGTTTTGATCGTGACAACTTCTGTTTTAATGCATATGTTTTCTTCTTTTCCACAACATTCATTGATATATTACTCAAATACAGTAAAAAAAGCTCACACTTCCTTTCCAGTGCAGAATCTGGTTTATTCTGTATTCATACTGGCATGTTAAGCAATGAATCAAACCTTGTTTACTGTACAGCTTATACTGACCAAACCATCTGCAGTATTAAAGGTTCTCATTGTAATAGTATTTCCTAATATACAGACACTTATCTGATTCATAGCATATATAGGACGCCACATTCTAGTTGAAATTCTTCAACTGTATACACAACCACAGTTCATCTTTGAAGAAACGGTCCCTTTAATGCCTTTCAAAAGGCGGGTAGTCAACAAAACACTGTGGAGAAGGTGGAGACCCGGAGGAACTGAAGCTTCACTGTTATTGGCAGTCTTTATGCTCTTTAGGTTCACACCCACCTTTTCATGAGGACTGATTCAACTTTGAATGTCACGTTTGTTTCTCGGTTCCATCCAGGTGGAGCAAGTGTGTGGGCCATTACTCCAGAGGAGAGGGGGAAACACGACAAACAGTTTGACACCCTCACTCCCGTCCTCGGCTATGTCTCCGGTGAGCTTCTGTCATTCCAGACAGAGTGTCACTTTTGTGGTGTGGCTGGCGAAGGAACTACATGGAATGCTCATCTTTCTGAACTCAATTTGACTTTTGTTTGTCTGCAGGAGAACAAGCAAGGAAATTCTTTCTCCAGTCTGGCCTTCCTGCCTCGTTACTTGCTGAAATTTGGTAAATATCAACACCAATGTTACTGAATCTTGGTTTGAGGTTTGTTTTTGGTAAGTCATTCTGGTGCACCGGCCCCGATTCAACTTCCTGTTGAACATTTGTTTCCTTTAAAGCCTGACACACCCAGCAGACTTTGTGTGCGAGCAATGCAAGGAGAAAGTGTAAATAGAACTGTGTATGTGTTTTTGTTTGTTTGCAAGAAACATGTGACCTGAATTCAGTCCCAACAGATCCTGCCTATTGTTTCAATAAATAGAAGGGGGGAAAAAAACCTAAGAATGTTTACTTTGCTATAAAAAGATCGTGGTTCACTGCAGTTTTTATTTGTGTGTCCCACTTGTAGGAACTTGGCTGACATGGACAGCGATGGGAAGATGGACAGACTGGAGTTCTCTATAGCAATGAAGCTCATTAAACTGACGCTGCAGGGAAGAAACTTACCCTCCTCCTTGCCACTCATCATGAAGCAGCCCCCCACATCCAACAGTGGTTCAAATATCCCTTCATCTGCTAGATTTGGTAACACATTTTCCTAAAAGTTTATACATTTTGCCTACAAGTTGAATGAACAATTTTTTTTTAATCTGACGTCCATTTGCTTCCTCCTTCTAGGAATGGGCTCTATGCCAAACCTGTCTCTCGGTGTGTCATCCATGTCGACTATGTCAGTCATGCCCATGTTAACACCCATCCCAGCTAACCCTGCCATGCCCTCTCTGCAACCCCTGATGCCAACAACACTGACCCTGCCACTCATCACCTCGCTCGGACACTCCGGGCTCCACAATGGCAACGTCAACCTCCTCACCTCACCACTCCTTCCTAACAATGCAGGTCGGTTCTGGAGTAGAACCATTCTTTGTTGGCTTGTTGGACCAATCAGAACAGACACTGGTTGGTAGATTAGTATGGATTTGTTCCTGCCTGGACTTGGTGTCGAAGAGGGGGGCACATGGAAATAGAGGCTGTTGAGTGTGAACTAACAACTAACTCCGTCCTCCTGCCTGCAACATAAACCTTTATCCTACTAAACCTGTATAAAAGTCATCTCACTTTTCTAAATGCTGCTGCTTCTTATTGTTATTAGTCTGCAAATCATAAACCAATAAGGTCTAGATTGTAGAACTTCTTCCTACAACTTTCTGATGAAAATTCAGCAGAGCTTAATGGCTGAGTTCGTCTTTAGATTTACCCACACAGTGCAGACAGCATCTGTGTGTCCTACTTTAGAGAGGCAACTCAAAACAGTACAAGTTACTTCTCTACACGGCTACTTTAGTATACTGAGTGTAACTGTGCTGTGAGTTATGTTCAGAGGAATAAATAAATAGCTGGACATACCAAAGTTAAGCAAAGCATCTTCAGCTGGTGGCATCAGGTTTTTTTTAGGGTCAAAGTCAGTAGAAAGTATCTTATCAACTGCAGTTTGGTGGGTTATATGTTGAAACCGGTTGCACAGCAGTAGACCAATAGCTGATTGGATTAAGCGTGTCCCAGATTGGTGGAAATGATAACATTAGTAAGTCACTGGAGCAGTTATAGCACTCACATTTATGGGCTGCATGTCATTGCTTTGAGCTATTTCTGGTCATTTAATGCGCTACACAAGTCAATTTGATTTTACCATGATCTGAGGTTTCTTGTTTGTATCTCAACAACATGTTTGCATGCACTGTACATTTATTGTCTGAAAATTCTAAATGACATACATTTCAATGTTGATGAAAACTGCAATGAATTGCAATCGATTCACAAAATGTGTGAAATTAATTCTTTGAAAACTAGTTATCCCCCATTTTTTTCGGACACATTGTGGCCAAAGGGCAAGAACGCACAAGCGCAAAAATCAATACAAACAAAGAGAACAAACTCTACTTCTGAAATGCTGCAGGGGAAAACTGAAGACACACGTGATTGAGAAGATGGGCTGAACTAAATAATAAAAATAAGCTGGCGTAAACTCGTAGCAAGAGAAAGAGCACATTGATTTATAAGAACAAATCAAGCACAAATATATCAGCCTTGTCTGTGTAATTGTTTATGGTAAATCACGTCACTCGATAACATTACCACATGTTCAGCTAATATCATGCAGCCCTAGTTTGCACGCTGATGAATTGTTTTTAATTGTATTTTCAAATTTAACCAAAGCTGCAAAATGTACCTCAAATTATAGTATATTTTTCTGTTGCCAACAAACTAAAGATCCACATGTTGGAAATATGAATGAGCTCTGAAACTGGCACTTTTCTGCACGTATTTCTGTATTAATAAACCCAGAAACCAGTTTCATAGACGTCAGTTTGATAGAGTCTCTCCACCCTCTATAACTGTGATCGGTGGCAGTTTGACAGCTTGTGTTTCACAGATGTCTCTCCGTCGTCATTTACACACCACTAATGTCCGCGCTGCCCAGAGCATTTTTAATGCTACTACATTGAGGGAATCACTTAGGTGAAAACACCAGCTGCTGATAACTTAGAAAGGACAAATCTAGTAATGGTTTTGGGTGAAGCTGGCGCAACAATAATCCTGCTGTAATATGCAGCGCATCGGAATCCGTTGTTATTCATGTCCTGAGCTTCAGTAGTGCAGCAGCGTAGTGGGGATTATACCCGGAACATGAAAAGGCTGCACTTTATCTATCTCTTCCCCTGAGGTCTTATATTTGTCTTGCACTGTGCACATGCCTTGCATTGAATATGAGCATAACCAGCCTGATGCAGGAAAAAGTGTGTTTCATCATCAAGGACAAGAGTCAGCATAGTTTTCTGCTGAAGTTACTCCACTTATATGATTAAAAATGTTAAGTGTGGTTACACATACAGTATATAGTGTATATACCTACTTGCATCTATAGTTTCTTCTCGTTGGAATCTTCTCTGCCCTCCTCCTCTCTCAGCTCCTCCATCTCCTCCCTTTAATCTCCTTCTGTCTGTTCCATGTGCACGTTTCAGCTGTGAAATAAACGATCTAATGAGCTCCAGTATGAAATTACTATCTTATTACCTCAGCTTTCACCTCCCTTTTGTTTTTCCGATGATGAAAACATATCATTAGCACGACTCTTGAGAGGAACCCTCTTTAGCTCGGCGTGGCGGACGACCACGACGTACTTACTTTGAGTCGGTAACCTCTCCGCTCGAGTTCTGTGTGCTGGGACTGTAAAGTCCGAGGAGATAAGATAAGGCGTTCAAAGGCAGCTGCACTCTACTTGTCAACAGCATGTCAGTGATTACTGTAATTGTTTTGGGAAAAGCTCATGCTTTATATAATTGCATGCCGACAGGAACATATGAGTGTGATCCTGATGTTAAACTGAGAAATTGTCTTCGATGCTGGTATTTACAGGGCTCCCTCTCTCTGGCTTCTCCTCTCCGATGGCCTTCTCTCCATCCACCGGTATGTCAAAGGCCAACTCCTTACTGGACCTGGGATCAAGCAGGTGAGAGACCAATAATGCTTTATAAAGTAAAGCATGCTCTTACTGGATTACTATTATGACATTAACACCAAGGTTACATTTGCTGCTGTGTCCGTGTACTTTTTACTTTTGTCCTGATGTAAATGGTGTGTCAGACACATTTTAGTTCAGGGAACACGGACATGTGTTTACTATATCAATAATAGTGCCAAAATGACCATTAAATGAAAACCTTAAGGTTTTTTCTTTGTTGTGGAACAACATGACAAAAAATATATATATTTTACATAAACATCAGTTTTCTAAGTGCTGTCCTCTACTGTCTACATGTTAGTAGGTTGTCTCATCTGTTTTGTTTCTTGAAGAGAGGACACTTAGCCTGGCTTTGAGACACACCTAAATAATCCACGATGTTTACTCAAAGATGCCTTAAAACTTTAATATATCCAAAGCATGCCTCTTCTGTATGGAGGCAAAATTCAGTAGTTTGACCAAATATTTTAGTCCTATAATAGCAAAGCAAACTTCAGATGTGCTTCTCACATGTATTATCAGGCCTAAAATAATTTTCATTCAATAATCAATTGTACAAAAATACAAAATAGAAAATGTCTGGAAGAACAAAGCAGCACTTTGGCATTTTGTGTGCAGATCATGTATTAGTGTCATGTATTATAATATCTCACAATATTTTGAGCATAGTAGAAAATAAACAATTTCCCGTGATATTCTGCGAAGAGGGAAAGTCAATGTAAATACAAGCTTGTGAATGTAAGATTCTCATAAAGGTGTGAACCCCGCATGGAAGACATAAAAAGTGTTCCAGTCAAGAGGACATTTTTGCTCATCCTACTCTTCAGGGCTGACTGTGTGTTCACAGTCCTTCAATAAGCACGAGCTGAACATTGATAGAGCCGTCTGCTTCGGTCTGCATGCTGGTGGTTTATCTCTTGCTTTTTCTCATAGCCGCTCATTCATTAATTCAATTCTTTCAAGAGCACATGTAATGTAAATTTCTTCTAACTTTTGAAATTTGAAAATTTGAAATTTGTGATAAGACTTGATAAAGCCAAACAGACCACTATAAAGTGTGTGTGGCTGTCATTTGACTTCCAGCTAATGGCAACACCAATTAACAAATTTACAAGTAGGTTTCTACATTGCTGGATAGCAGCAGCTATTTCTTTTCAGAAGATACACAGATATTTGAGTAAACCACAGAAAACACAGCCAGCTCTTTTCCCCCCCAGTACTTATACTAAAGCAGTATTTATCTAGGAAAGGGTTGAGAATCACAACGCAGGCAGAGATTAACCATTTCGATAGCGGCGAGGGCAGGAAGGACGTTCAGAAAAGTCATTTTCTCTTTAGAAACAAGAGGAAGTTGGCTGGTTTAGGCACACAAACAGGAGACCAGGAGTTCAACTGCATTCTTAGAGAAAAACGTTACTTTCTCATCAGTTTTTCAAAGCCGTTTTCATCCAAAATACTTTAATTCACCTTATCTGAACATTCACTCATGAGAATCCCCCTCCAAACTTGGTACAAATGTTTAAGCTCCCGAGAGGATCAATTATCCTTCATTTTGTGATCCGGTGATTAACCTCTTCCTCTTGTCCCACTATAAGATTGACATTCACAGTTAGTTTTTTCAGTTGGATATTTTTGGTTGCTATGATATCTGCCACATTTTTGGTGAAGATGGACCATGTCTTAGTCTGACTGCTGATTAAAACAACATGGACTGAAAAAGAGATATGCAGTTTTCATGATTTGTCAGTTGGCCTTATCACATTCAATGTTTGTCGTGTCACTTGTTATCAGCCTTTCAAAGTCAGCTTGGATCTTATGAGGGAGGTGGGAAAATGAGATAGCCACTCCCTGGAGGGGTTTACAGTTTTTGCGTCGGTGCCAGTCAAACTTTATCTCTGCCTGGACTAGTTACAATAGTTGGATTACGTGCCGAGCAAAGAAAAAGGAGACGGGTGGGTTTGGAAGGTTTTGTGCAGTTTTCGTGACAACCAGATTCAATTTAGTATCCAATGTCCCTGACCCCCTCCTCGTGGGTTTTTTTTTTTTTTGTGGTATTGGAAAAGGATAGGACTCATATCTGATTTCATTGTTTTGAATAGACTAGTGCTTCAGATCGGCGGTGAGACAGCCGTGCATCAATAGGCACACAGCTCAAGGAACAATACAGGTCATCGAGTTCACGTTTGTCATCCGCTTCTTAACTTTATAACATCAATCATAGACATTTACATTTTTGTTTTCAGCATCAGAATATAAGCTTTCATACATTTCTTCAGCTCTTAAGTTGCACATACTGAGAAAAAGGCCCTGGGCGGGAGGATGATCCCACGCTCCATCTCACATTGTCTCACTGAAACCTCATCTTTTATTTCACAGTGTTGCAAGTTTCCACCCAGCTATAATGATGAGGGGGAGACAAAAAAAAAGCATTCTTTTTAAATGAACATCATCGACCCGGCCCATCCTTTTGCTATTCCTGTAGAGACATTGTTGATAATAAAAACAGAATGATTAGCATTGCCTGAGACGTGGCTTTCTTTCAGGGACTCATTGTCTACATGGCCGTTTTCCCCGGCTTCCTCTAATTAGGAGTTCAGAAATAACAACGGGGAGTCTCGGAGCAATTAGTGGTTTTAAGTCAGGGCTAGAATACAGTCGGAAAAAGAAAGTGCTGACCACGTCATATCACTGTGCCATTTCCCTTCAGGTGTTATCTTTGACATGACTTTTTTTTCTCTCTCTCTCTTTAAAAAAAACTAAAACATGTAGTTCAAACTCTTCCTCCACCACGTCGTTGGCCAGCAACTCTCCAAAGATGAGTTTGAGCGACTGGGCTGTTCCACAGGCTTCAAGACTCAAGTACCGCCAGCAGTTCAACACGCTAGACAAGCTCATGAGCGGCTACTTGTCAGGTAGGACACACAGAGACATACACAGGCATGCGCACACACAAAGCTGAATAAACACTTAACTGTTCTTGAGTGGCCTTGTCAAAGTTTGACAGAGTGAACACTGGGTCACTTTCACTTTGCACTCACGTCCCCTTGTAATCGCTTTTAGCACCACTTGGCCAAACCCGGCATGCATCCAGAATATATCAACATAGCAGGGAGATTTCAGTCTGTTATTTCTCATTACTTGGGATTTTTTTTTTTCTTTGCAGGACCTCAGGTTAGAAATGCCTTGATAGCATCAAACCTGACCCAGACTCAGCTTGCTACCATCTGGTGAGTGTCAAGTGTGTGTGTGCGTGTGTGTGGCTGCATCTTTTCCCTTGCAGTAATCCTGTATATGGCAAAATAAAATGTATGTATTACTTACTACCATCATTGGCTTTTGTAAGCTGTTGTAATCTTGTGTAAACTGAAAAGCCCAAGTTTAGTATTGGTTTGAGTCTCATCTTTCAAAAAGAAGAGAGGTGATACTTACAGTTTGACTTTATTTATTTTGAACATCCAATAATGTATCATTAAATTTATATGGATATTAGTAAGTATATTTAGATATACTATTTCTTGGTTTATATATTAAATTAATTCTACTTCAGCCCCATTATTAAATATCCGACGACGTGACTGAATATACAATCCATTATCACTCTTGAATAGCCTGATAAAAACATAATTTGCAGACTTGATAAAACTCCACACTGAATAGGATTGAAAGGCAGCTCTTCTGGTATTCACAGTGTGTATCCAGCGTCCCCTGCTGCACCTCTGCAAAGACTTTAGTGGAACTACCAGTAAGAAAGGCAGTAAAAAGCTTATTTAAAGCAGTTTGACTGAATGAAATTGCATAAACGGCAATATGTCATCATTATATATGTTTCAGCAGCAACGTCAAACAAAGATCAACCAGGACAGTTATTATGAAGAAATGCGTCACCTGCAGCAATGAAACAATAAGAAAGGATGTATGAGATTCAGCTCAGTGCTTTCAGCTTATAGGTCACTTCTTTATTGTTTGCCTCATTCTCACCTGCATCATCATCAGCCCACTTAACGGCCTGACAAGCAACAAATGCCAAATGAAGTTGGTGTCACGCTGGGGAAGCTGTATTTTTCAGACATGAATCAGCTCTGAGCTTGTAAATTCTCACCATCTGTTGGACTTGTGAACATGTGTTGGCTGACTCAAGAAGTGTGTGAGTGCGATAGACGGTCTGGTAATTTGTCCTTGTTAATAACGGCCGTTTGTAGTCCTGGAGAAGCATAAAGTCACCTGGCTCTGAGCTATTCTCACTGAGCCTGGATATCTTTGTTGTTCATGCAGGACGCTGGCAGATGTGGATAGGGACGGCCAGCTGCGGGCCGATGAGTTTATTCTTGCAATGCACCTTGTTGACATGGCGAAGACGGGTCGCCCTCTGCCCCTGTCACTGCCTCAAGACCTGGTACCGCCTTCACTCAGGTAAAAGACAGAAGAACATGCCAATATTTTCTTTTATAAAAAAAAAAAAATAGAAAATGACCAATATTACTGTTTTTCTTACTTCAGAGGGGGATTTAAGTCCACTGAGCTTGTGAATGGAATGGTTCCCTACATAACTCCCTGCCTAATTGACACGGCAGAGATCGAAGCAGCACAGAAAAACAAGAGCGGCGGTATGGCATTCTGCACACCGCACGCTTTGTTGTGTCATCCATGTGTCGTTGTTTCTGACACTTCTGTCTTCCTCCACTTTGTAGTGTCCTTCGAGGACAAACTGAAGGAGAACTTTGCTCGAGGAAGCGCCGAGCTGGAGAAACGGCGACTGGCCCTGGAGGACGAACAGAGGAAGGAGAGGGAGAGGAGGGAGAGGGAGGAGAGGGACACTCAAGAGCGGAGGGAGAGGGAGGCCAGGGAGCAGGAGAACCGGAGGAGGCTGGAGGAGGAGAGGAGACTCGAAAGGCAGAGGGAGATGGAGAGACAGCGGGAGGAGGAGAGGCTGAGAGAGCTGGAGATGAAGGAGGTGAGTGGGAACTGATGTGAGACTCGAGAAAATTGAGGAATGTCAAGTTTGGTAACCAGGTTTTTTTTCTGGGCATTTCCAGGCAGCAAGGCTGGAGATTGAGCGCCAGCAGAGAGAGGAGTGGGAGCGCGGGAGGAAAGAGGAGCTGTGCAGGAGGAAAGAAGGAGAGCAAGAAGAGATCTCCCGACTCCGGGCAAGAAAAAAGACCCTGGAGTTGGAGCTCGAGGCAGTGGTAAGGCATGATTTAATGTTGTGATTTACAGCGTCAATAGAAAGGGCATGTGGTTTTTATGGCGTGCGTCTCCGCGCAGGGAAACAAGCACAAGCAGATTTCAGACCGTCTCCGGGATGCTCAGAGCAAGCGGCGGATTCTGAAAGCCGAGGTGGACCTCGTGAATCAGAAGAGGGACGCACGCATCGCTGAGATCAACGCGCTTCAGCTGGAGTTCGAGGTGCGGCGAAATGTGCTTTCTTCCGCTTTTTGCTTTGTCGACCAATTTGCACGGGACTCATTCCCAGACACGTCTTTTTCTGAAAATGTGTTGGCCTCTCCGTTAGAACTGGCAGAAGAAGCTCTCGGAGCTGGTTCCAGAGCGACAGAGGCTGACCGAGAAGCTGCGGAGCATCAACCTCAACAAAGTCTCCTGTGAGTTGCAAACACGAGCTTTCGCTTTCACACAAATGCAACATTTCGTTGCCGATTCGGTCCACCCGCGCTGAGGTGGACTGGTTAGTTGGCTTGTTGACCTTTTGACCTTTGCTTTCTAGCCGTGGCTCTGACCTCACTGACTGGGAGTGTGGCAGAAAAAGGAGCGAACTGCAGGAGGCTGAAGGACCAGCTTGACATCCTGGAAATTGAAACTACAGATAAACTGGCCCAAATGGAGCAATACAACAAGGAGCTTAAGGTCAGTGATTGAAGGAGGCCAGGATCCAGAGTGCAGGTTTCATGTACGTCTCTCGGGACCATGTGATTTCACACCTCCAGCATCAGTACGTTGGGATCACTTATTGTAGGAGCACCTGGACAAGTCGAAACAATGTCACCTGAAAAATGTTTACAAATGAGAATCTAAGTTTATATTATTGTTGCATTCCATGCATGTGACACAACACATTCAAAAAATGTCAAACCGTCGCAATAAAGAACACACGGACTCAAACGCCTGAAAATACTTAGCATTGGCAGTTGAGAATATGAACAAATGTTTTTTGGTGCTTTAAAGATTGCAAACAACTATATTGAGCTTGGCGCCTAAGGCACAGGCTGTAAACTGAAAAGAACAAAAACATGGGAGTTTCACGTTGCTGTGAAGTCTTGTTCAACTGGCGAACAGTAACTTTAGATTCGGGGCCCCGCAGTGACACAAAACCCTCTCTCCTAACCATTCTTGATCACATATAGGCTCAAATGTAAGGAAACCTGGTAATTCAATACCTGTGTAAAATGATGTCACTGTCAATCGTCTGAGACTAATAACATCTACTATGTCTGCTTTTGTTCTGCTTTCTATTTCTGCCTGTGAAGCTTTTAACTCCTGCTTTTTTCTCCTTTTTCCTATTTTCTTCCTGCTACATGGATGATTTTCTTGCTGCTTTCCATGATTATTATCTCAAATGATGCGTTTATGTCTGCCTCCACTTCGCTCCCCTTGTTTCTCCTACTTCTTCTCCTTTTGTTTGTGTTTGTGTGTCCATGCTATACATATTTTGTAACTATTTCACCCTCGGCCCATCGCCCCCTCTATCGTCTCTCTATCATTGCGCTCTTTGTTTCGTAGCTTGGGGACATGGACGACTGTGTCCTGCGAAGTCTTTTGTCTCTGCTGGCCTGCCTCAACCAGCTTTTCCTTCTCATCAAGGTTTTTCCTTCTTTCTCTTTCTCGTTTATCCCCCACTCTGTAATCTTTTCCACCGCTCCTTATCGTTATTTATATTTACACTCTTGCTTTCCCTTCAGCCATCATCTTCAATGATTTTTTCTTTTCATCCTGTGATGATTCAATCTGTTTGCCGATGCTTGCATTTTTTTTTTCTTTTTGTACGTCATGAAGTGCAGGAAGTATTTGGTACCACATTTCTCCTTTTCGGTTTGGCTTCTGCTTCATGGGAATTATTGTAGCCTCTGTTTTCTGTGTAAACAGGATGATGCACCCTGAGGGTAACACACACACACACACACACACACACACACACACACACACACACACACACACACACACACACACACACACACACACACACACACGTTTGTGTATACAGTATTTGCATGTTTGTGTGAAATGTGTCAGTTTTGCACGTCTTTTACGAGGCTTTTACATCCATTAAATCTTAAATAATTGAATTTATTGGTGCTACTTGTTGTGGTTGCCAAAGTACAAGCTCATTGTAAATATCTCGTTTAAAAAAAATAAAAATACTCTGCATATGCTACATTTTGTCTAATGAACACTGTTTGGATTGAAATCACTTTTTTCATGAGATTTTTCGTGTGTCCTTCTGTGACTGCACCAGGAGCTGAGAGAGCAGCAGGTGAGGCAGCAGTCTGTGCTGGACGACCTGCACAGGGTCAAAGAGGAGAAACTGAAGGAGCTGCAGAGACGTACAGAGGAGGAACTCGAAAGGAAGAAGAAAGAGGAAGAAGAGGCAGCCAGGTGAATCTGAGAGAGAGCAACATTCCTCAAATCAGCTTTTCTTGAGTTCTGAAAAAAAACAACAAATCATTTTCGTGTTGTACTCAGACGGTGTCAAACATTTGCATTTCTACTTCCCACAGACTGGAAAAGCTTGAGCAAGAGAGGAGAGAGCAGGAGCGGCGGGAACAAGAGCAGAGGGAGAGGGAGGAGGAGGAGGCACGGCAAAGGAGGCTCCTGGAGGAGCAGAGGGCCCGACAGAGGGAGGAGGAGGAGAGAGAGGCCCACGCTCGCCTCCGAGCCGCCCAGGAGAAAGCACAGGAAGAGGAGAGAAGGAGAAGAGAGGCGGAGGAGGAGGAGGAGAAGAAGAAACGGGAGGTGGAGGAAGAGAGGAAAAGGAAAGAGGCGGAAGATGAGAAGAGGAGGAAAGAAGAGCAGGAAAGAAGAGAGCAGCTGGCCTCTCAGCTCACTACATACAAAGCCTTGTACTCCTTTGTTGCTCGCAACGCAGACGAGCTGAGCATCGAGGCAGATTGTCTCATAGAGGTATGAAACACACAATCCTTATATTTCAATTTTCTTTTCTTCCTCTGTCTCTTTTTATTTAATCTTTTCATAAAACCTTGTTAAGAATTTTCCATTAGAGTTTTATCCCTCTGTAATGGCAGCAACTGGTAATTTGTCTTCTTTTTTTAATACTCTTTTTAGAGTGCTCTTTCAAGAATGCTTAGCAGGAGTTTCTACAGATTGGTGAATTGGTTAAAACTCTTCTTTGCTTCACGAATCAGACTATTCTGTGTCCTCATGTCACATTTTATGAATGTATGTGTAAATCTTCATTGAGATTGCTTCATCTATATTGCAAGTTGCCAGCGAGACAAATGAAACTGGTCAACAGAGGGAAAATCACTGATAAAAATGGGTTTGGAATATACAAACAATCACATTATTTTAATGCAGGCTGCCTAAATAGTTTTATTCCCTGATGCAAAGGGAAAGTGAAAGGGAACAAAATGCTTACAAAAAAAATGTATAATAAAATGCTGGACAAGAGCACAAGTTAGGAGACTCACTTGTCAAATATTGATGTGGTTAAAACTGCAAAACAACAATGTGTAATGGGTAAAAGCAGGAATAGAATATAGAATATAGAACGTACATAGAACTGCTCACACAACAGTCCTGTGACATGTTGGTGACATATGTGTCATTATTATCAAGAATGTTGTTGTTGTGCAAAAGTTGGGAAACAGTAAGTTTATCGTCACTTCCTTGTGGTATAATGTCTTTTTTTTTTTTTTCTATGCTGCAGGTGGACGAGAACACTGTGGGAGAGCCGGGCTGGTTGTGTGGCCGTTACAGCGGAAACAGAGGCTGGTTCCCTCAGAGTTATGCAGAGAAATGTTCCACCTCCTCCACGACCGAGACGGCCCCCTCATCTCCTGGAAAAAGGTCCGGTTTGCCTCCACCACTGAACACAAGGTAAAGCGGGCGGAAGACTACGATACAGGTTCTGTAAAGGTAGCATAGTTTGGTACTTTTTTGCTGAGTGTACTCTGTAATATACTGTCTGGCATTATAATTTATGCAACACTGCTGTTAGGCTGTTTTTATTCTCACTCTGGTTCCTTCCCTGATGAGTTTGTTTTACTTTCTGTTTTGCCCAGAAGCCCAAGTGTGGAGGAAAAGGGTGACAGCATTAGTCATGCCCAATCAGACTCTTTGCAGGTAAGCGTTGGAGACCAGGAAGGACATGTAGAACATATACATTCCACACATAAATGCCTCCAAAGCCCAGACTTGATCCAAGGATCTTCTCACTGTGAAGAAAGATGGCTTCCCTGTTCTGTCCTTCACTAACTGAAATAAACTAACAGATTACAGATTATCCGTCATTCTCTAGACAATAACTACAGACGCTCTACTTAGAGCAATGTATTATTTATGCAAACATCAACTTGTGCACACACTCAAATAAGCTGAAGGGACAATTCAAGCTGGAGAAAAATGTCTTCATTCCTATAAGTAACGGGCACAAGCTGCATTCAGATGCCATATGTTGAATTGACTAAAAAACACTAATTGCAAGAATAATTGCCGAATCAAAGCAGCATTCAGTTTAGCATCTGCAGATTGGAGCAATATTCTTCACATTTGCTGGGTTGACTGCTGGTTTAATGGTGTATCCTGGCATAGTGCATCTTGAATATTAACCGGCTTTGGCAGAAGCAAAACTAGATTTGGTTTTGGGAGACTCACTACTGCAGACACATTCACACACTATCTCCATTACTTTAGGGTGCGATTGCACTGACTGACTCTTTATTTACTACTGCAAAACCTCTAACCTCCACCTTAACTTCACCTTGTTTTAATGAATGACATGCTTGAGTCCATCCACACATTAGTAATGCCGAGCCCATGTTCAGAGACTTCAGCTGTGTATTTATAGATTTTCTCCATTGGGAGTTCCTCTGTCTCGCTCTCTTTCTCAGTGGGTCACACAGAGCGCTGCAGTTGACCATCACTTATTAAACCTCATGACTGCTCGTAGATGTAGCTTCACTGGGTTATGTTTGGAATGACTTGATTTTTTTGTTGGGGTTTTTTTTTTTTTACTTAATTTTCTCCACAGCTGAAAATAAAAAAAAAAAAATGTTCTCACTCCTCAGTCGTTGGGTCCTCTTCTGGCTCGGGCTCTCTCTTCGTGGTCATCCACTTCTGAAAATCACCTCAATCTCTGCCCCGGTGCCGGCGATGCCATCACTGCACTGCTGAGTTTCTCACAAGGTGACGTCATCACCGTGCTGCAGCAGAGGGAGGACTGGTGGCTGGGACAGCTCAACGGCACGCAGGGATGGTTTCCCAGGAGTTACGTCACTCTGGAGACGGCTGGAAATACAGAGTATGGAGACGCACGTGAGAACAGACACACGTCTTATTTACTGCAGGCTGCAGTTTCCATTGTCATTCTTAATTCACTCTTTGTTGTTCTCTCTCCAGTGTGGATGCGTTTGACACAGCCGACTCTTTACAGTTAGAGGGTGAGTATTGATCCCATATAGGATTGAAAAACATCCATCAATGTTTAACCAGCTGTCAGGGAAACCTAATGGAGTCGTACATTTGAGCCGTTCTCTGTACTTTGGTCCTGCTCAGAGTATGTGGCACTGTATACATACGAGAGCCCGGAGGTGGGGGACCTGACGTTTGTGGAGGGGGATGTTGTCATGGTGACAGAGAGGGAAGGGGAGTGGTGGCGAGGATGCATCGGGGACCAGACAGGGGTGTTCCCCTCCAACTATGTCCGGCCCGTTGAGCCAGAGGTACAACAGATGAATTCATCCTTTTAGAATTGGAACTTTCATCTTTGTCCTTCTTAAATGTGAAAGAATTCTGACACAAATACCTGAATATATAATATTGTTGACCATATGACGTTTTTTTTCCTTATGGTAAAAACACCTTTAATATTATATTTGTAGTACTGAATTTTTGATTAAATTATGCATTTATATATTGTAGTGCTGCTTAACTCAGTGCTTGATGAGCTTTATTTACAAATGCAGGCATCAAGAGCTGGAGCGCTAACAAAGAAACCTGGTGAGAATTACAACACGCACACACACACACACACACACACACACACACACACCCATGGATGGTTATAATCTCCTAAGTGTCCCGGTATTCTCTTGGCATTTACCTGTTCTGAATTAATTGTTGGTGAATTGTGTTCGGTCGACAGAGATCGCCCAGGCTGTCTCCACCGCTGCAGCCCCCACGTCGCATCAGCTGCGTCTGTCTCCAGGGCAACTGCTCGTAGTCCTGGCCAAGAACTCCTCTGGATGGTGGCTTGGGGAACTGCAGGTTTGTTATCAAAAGTCTGCAGGGCCACATGATTGTTACAACTTTTTACTAAAGAGGAAAAACATACAAGATAAAGAAAACACTTATTGTTTTTTGATAATATTACAGTTCAGGTTTTTAATTGAGTTCTTGATGTCAATGTGAAGTCTAAGTTCAACAGTACTGTTTAAGCACAATTAATTCAAACCCATTTTCTTAAATCCCTCTCTTATTCACAGAGCAAAGCATTGAAATATCCTAATTCTTGATGATACTGCTGAGCCACATTTTAAGCATCATTGTGAAGAAAGCTGAGAAAATGTTACAAACTTGCTGCACAGAATTACATGGCAGCACAAATGTATAGCATAATGACCATGGTTCCAGATTGACAAGCAAAAAAATTACTCATCAGCTATTAAGGTTTGTTTTTAAAACAAAAACACTTTCAGTCCAGTCAATATTAAAATATGCTCAATAAAAGGAAAAAAAAGCCTTAAATGGGCTCCATGATAGGATAAGCAGCCAGGGGTGGACTGCACAGACAAGACAGTCAAAGTACTTCAGTGTACCACCGACTGTGCAGCCACCAAGCACAGAGAAACACAGAACAGCTCCTGTATATTCTGGTTATTTGACAGACTGTAGCCCCACTTGAGTTTGATTCATCAATAAAGTGAATATAAATGACCAGATAAGAGCCATCGCGGCTCTGTATAAATTGCCTCGCTGGGATTCTGCACATTCTGGCAAGACAAATTGATTCATCAGTTAATCACTTGATTTAAGATTCCGAAATAAACCAGAGGGAGATTGATAGAGTCGCTGGCGATTGTCTCCCACCAGGCTCGGGGAAAGAGGCGTCAGAGAGGCTGGTTCCATTCCTCCAACGTCAAGCTCCTCGGCCCCTCGTGCAGCAAGTCGTCCCCGTCTCCTCTGCCAGGTGATGATTGACACACTCTGAACTCCACATCCTCTTTCTACTCAGTGAGCATTCATTCTTCTTTGTGTTAAGGGTTAGTTTTACAAAATTTTTCTTCATTAGAGGCGATAGCCTTTGTTCTTTTTTCAGTATACGTACAACTTTGAGTACAGCTGGGAAAAGCAGCCCATGATTTATTTGACACAGCAAATTAACATTTGCGTGTTTGTTTGGGTTTTTTTGCTCATATGTAATCGTGCGCAGGGTGTGATTTGTGATGCTCCTGGAAGATCAGTCGGGGGAACCTGATTAAAGAGGATGAGAGGAAATGAGATCAAAATAAATAAATAAAGTTTAATATTAATCATTTTACCAAATCAAAGAGGTTTAGAACTTATTGTTTTAGAATTCATGTGATGATTGTAGACTGTAAGACTATAATAACATTGGAAACCAGCATTATCATTACAGAAAACATAGGTTTCATTTTCATTTCTTTTAAATTTCTTCACGTAACATGCATTCGGATATGATGCCCTAATTTAAGAATATTTTGCTTTTAACTAATTTTGGTTACCATTTTTTTTGTTTTTTGTTTTTACCTTGTCATGAAACTGAAATTAGAAAATTGCTTATTAATAAAGAATGTATATAGTATGAACGGAATGAATATATCTGTTTTGGTCAAACTCGTACTATCAATTCCCCAGTTTGCCAAGTGATCGCCATGTACAACTACACCGCCGCCAGTCAAGACGAGCTGAGCTTCTCCAAGGGTCAACTCATCAACATCCTTGACAAGACAAACCCTGACTG
This sequence comes from Blennius ocellaris, assembly GCF_963422515.1. Taxonomy (NCBI): domain Eukaryota; kingdom Metazoa; phylum Chordata; class Actinopteri; order Blenniiformes; family Blenniidae; genus Blennius; species Blennius ocellaris. The sequence goes on along the minus strand of NC_137667.1, from coordinate 15,628,780 downwards.
GTGGAAAGGCGAGGCCAGCGGCGTGACGGGCCTGCTGCCCACCAATTACGTCAAGATGACGACAGATTCGGACCCCAGCCAACAATGTGAGTGAACGTCATCTGTTTTAACATCTCATCTCAAAAGCACAATGATTTTCACAGCACTTTGTGACTTTCATTTATTTTATTTTTTTTTTAACGAATAGTTGGAAATTTGACAGCGATATAGAGAGCATAATGAGACTTTAGACACAGCAGGTTTCTCGGGGGGGGCTCTTCAAGTAAAATTGGACCAATATGAGTTCTGAAATGTCAACAAAAATACTCAATCAAGTGGATGCCAAACCCTTTGTCCCCCATTTGAGTCTAGGTTGAACGAGGGGGTCTTTTTGCGTGGGGTTTGCATGTTTTCCCTGTACTGGTACTGCAGTTTTCTCCCAACGTCCCAGAAAATATATGCAATTAAGATGAATTGATGTATCCCAGTTAATTCTGAGGGACGGAAAACCTTTTTGGGATGTTCCATCTGCTCACTTATAGGCATCTTGGCTTGGCTCAACTGTCCTGTGACTGTGGTTTGGATAAAGAAGATGCATGGATGAATGCGTGATAAATTGTAAACAGGTTAAATTAATGTGTGTTTTTTTCCCCCAATTCTACAGGCGATACAATGCAGCTACAGTTGTCTGTGCTGGAAACAAGATTTTACTCATTTATATTCACAGCTCCTTCACACAGTCTGAAATTTAATGGGCTTTTTTTCTTTGAATAGTAGGTGTAGCAGATATTTGTTAACACCGGTGAAACATCCTCCACATTTAATTAGGAGCTTTGCGTTACTGCGACAGACACGAAACACAGAATTTTTAACTTTAATGAACATGTCCTGAGTTGCATACACAACGGTACACATGAGGTCTGTGTTTCATTACAGGCATAAGATGTAAGAAAATACCATCCTGCTCCAGCTGATGAGATTAGTAATAACATTTACATTCCCAGAATTGCATTATTAATGCACCTGCATGTCAGAGTCCAGCATTAATATTAAAACTATATTAACTGTCTCTTCGTCTCTCCCTCATCTTCACTCATCTCTCCCCTGCCCTCCTCCCATCTCCTCCACATCTGTTTTGTTTTGTTTTGTCTTCTTCTTCCTCCTGTAGGACAGTAATCCTGGCTTTGCTCTCCCCTCTTCTTCCTCCTATCCCTCTCAGTCTCTCCTCTCTGCTTCCGTCTGAGCGAGTCTGAATTCCCCTGTCCTGACAGGAAGCCTCATCGCCAGCGGGAACAGCCCACCTCTCCCGTTTAGGACTCTGGGGTTCTCCACTGTTTTTATTTTCCTTTCTAGGCACACTTGCCTGAATATACTCCTTTTTCTGTTAGATTTCCCCCCCCTGCCCATCCTTGCTCCCCCCTCTCCCGTGGTTTCCCCTTGATATTTGTATACCTATAACTAATTAATCAAGGGAGAGAGGCAGCGGCAGCTAGACGTGACTATTAGAGGCTTTTGTCCCTCTCACACAAAAGCATGGGAATTGTAGTTTTGCTAAAGATAAAATGAATTGTAAATCATTAAAGTTTGGTTACAAGGTATAGAACATATTATATTAGCAGCATCAGGCTGAGGTTATCTGGTTTTCTAATTTACAGCTTTGAATTAGTAAAATAAAGAGTATTTTAACAGGGTCACTCATTCTTGCACTAACAACATTAAACCTTGCTAAAATGGACCAATGAGAAGACACACTGTTGTTAAACACACCAGTAACCTTGAGTGCTGCTTGCTAATGCATTGCTTGAATTAAAACTTAACTCGTTGTGATTTTATTACTCAATTCTAATATGCACCCCTCCATTTATTAATGCTTCCAAGTATTTACAACTGAGCCTCATCCTTATATTGAACTGTGATATCACCAGCAAGGAAACAAAAAATAATAACACGCAGACATTAGCATACTGACAAAGAGTATTTAGAGGAAACAACACCAAAACTGCTGACATCCACATACAACCTTTGCCAAGTTTGAACCTCAGAGACTTGAGCTAGCAGCTGAGTCTTCCACTGCTGTCTCACTCAAGCTTTAGCTACTATATTCATTTACACCTATGCAATCATTTTGAGTGTGTGCTCCTCCATGGGAGGTGCTTTTTTTTTTTTAATTGAGTGTTCTTGGTAGCAGTGTTAGCCTTTGCATTGCTTTGTATGTTCTGTTTATGTACTGCAACTACAATGTGCCTCACTATGTGCATTACCTGTAGATAAAACATCATTAAAGGTATAATAAAGGGACATTTTAAGACAATTGCATGTGCGAGTGGTTCGGACTGACGTGTTTGCCATGCCCGTGCTCCTGTGTGTCGGTGCATGCGTGTCTGCCGTGTGTTGGCATGTGCTGGGACGTGCACTGCAGGGTGTGCAGACCTGATGACGCTGGACACAATGACCCCTCAGGAGAGGAAGAGACAGGGTTACATTCACGAGCTCATCCAGACGGAGGAGACCTATGTGGAGGATCTGGAGCTGGTCCTGGAGGTACACTATAAACATACAGACGGTTTTACAAAGTGGTGTTTAACACTGTCTTCATCAATTTTGTTTGTGTGCTTTTGATTCTTAGGTCTTCTACAAGCCCATGATTGAGTCAGGCCGTCTGACGGAGGCAGAGATGGCAGTGATTTTTGTTAACTGGAGGGAACTCATTATGTGTAACACCAAATTGCTCAAGTAGGTCATTGATCTTGAACCCATATCTGCCTTCTACTCCCCTGTAATGAAGACTTTTCCAACTTATACACCTTAGAATAGAGCTACAAATCAGAATAATTATCTCAAAAAGTCAGAACTCAGAAACACATACTCTTTAAGTATATAATCGTCCAGACTTGGCACTAGTCATTGGTCATTTGTCCTTTTTTTCTGGCCCGTGAGAATTCTACTGCTCACTTGTGGATGTGCAACAAAATCCAGTCTCACATATTCATTATCCATTTGTCTCAGGGCGCTGAGAATCCGAAAGAAGACAGGAGGAGAAAACATGCCAGTTCAGCTGATTGGAGATCTACTGGCATCAGAACTCGCACACATGCAGCCGTACAATCGCTTCTGCTCCTGCCAGCTCAACGCTGCTGCCCTGCTGCAGAGTAAAACCCACAATCAGCCCGACTTTAAAGACTTTCTCAAGGTACAAGTTATCTATCTTCATGGTAGCAGAACATCAGACATGCAGTCGTGTCAGATGGATGAGATATGTATCTCTGTCTGTTTTTTGGAGCAGAAGATCGCCACAAACTACCGCTGTAGAGGAATGCCACTGTCCAGCTTCCTCCTTAAGCCCATGCAAAGGATCACACGTTACCCACTCCTCATAAAAAATGTATGTCAAAAAAAGATCAATATACCAATCAACCTCTACTGTGTGATTACTTATCTCTGCATGTTGCTTGTGGTCCTCCTCTTGGTCAGATCTTGGAGCACACCCCAGATTGCCACGCTGATCGCGTCCCTCTGCGAGAGGCTCTGGATCGAGCGGAGGAGCTCTGTTCTCAAGTCAATGAAGGCGTCAGAGAGAAGGAGAATTCAGACCGGCTTGAATGGATCCAGAGTCACGTCCAGTGTGAGGGGCCCATTGAGGTAAACTCATACGCGCATCATTCTGCTTCTCGATTTCCCACAGACTGCACCAGCTCCCACTTTACCACAATTCACTGTTTCATGCTCAACCACAACACCATCATTGGTCTGTGAGTCTCTTCACCTGTGTGCTTTATCGTCAAACATTAGTAAGGTCGATTGCCACTCAAATCCAATGCATCCATAAGCAGGAGCAATTTGCAGCAATCATTAAAACTGGACAATTTTATCTCCAAGCCACTATTCAAAGTCTGTCTTATGAACATGATACATGCAGCTGCGTCCTATTTTGCTTGATTCCTTATATGTTTACTTTTTATGTTGTTTTGTTTGACTATTGTTTACTCGTCAAACATTAGTAAGCTAAATCTGTTGATGGTTGAAACAAGTCTAACTTTATTTTTTTTTGTAGGCCTTCTCCCCACAAAACCCTTTACCTTTTGTGTGTGTGTGTGTGTGTGTGTGTGTGTGTGTGTGTGTGTGTGTGTGTGTGTGTGTGTGTGTGTGTGTGTGTGTGTGTGTGTGTGTGTGTGTGTGTGTGTGTGTGTGTGTTTCTTTCAAATCGAACTGTGGTAAATTGTTGGTAGTGACAGAAAGACATGAGTAAAACTTTGACTTGAAACATAAGCTATAAAATGCTTCACCAATATGCATGATTCTGCATCCACTATATGCTATGACTTGCAAATTTTATAGAGGTATGACATTTGTGAGAAATGTATCCAATTCAAAGAAATGTTGAAAATGTAGATTGTAAAAAAAGAAAATGTTTTGTGGGATCTTTTTTCTTAAAAATTTTTTTAATACTCAGGGTTTTTTTAATGGTGTTTTTCTACTGTTTTAAAATTTTTTTAATGTTGAAATAGCCTTGAATTTTCCAATTATATTAATGAATTATGTCAATAAATAAGATATTAATAGCTTACCTGGTTAAATATGATAAACACAATGTCCAGATTCAGCATGTGCATGTATCACAGACAACAATACTGTAATATTGTTTTCTTAATCTTTAATCTTTAATCCATCTTTCTTCCAGCACTTGGTCTTCAACTCTCTGACTAATTGCCTCGGGCCTCGCAAGCTGCTTCACAGTGGTCGGCTGTCCAAGACCAAAAGCAGCAGAGACCTCTGGGCTTTCCTTTTCAACGATTTCCTCCTCCTGACTCACAGCGCTAAACCTTTCTCCTCCTCGGGATCAGACAAGTTGTTCAGCCCTAAAACCAACATTCAGCTCAAAATGTACAAAATGGTAAGTTACAGGCCAATCACTCATACAGAAAGTCATAACAATGTACAGATTCTTTACTTTCCTCGTTTACATTAATAATCCGTCGGTTTTTTTCTGTGTTAGCCACTGTTTTTGAATGAAGTTTTGGTGAAAATGCCAGCCGATCCATCCAGTGATGAGCCTCTCTTCCACGTCTCACACATCGATCGTGTTTACACGCTCAAAACTGAGACCTTAAATGAGAGGTATGCATTCAAAAAGACACTGTCATCTCACGTTACCACGACCTGATCATTTTGTGTGTAACACTCACATGCTGCCACTGTTCTGGCAGGACAGCGTGGGTCCAGAAAATCAAAGCGGCATCGGAACTTTTTATAGAGACAGAGAAGAAAAAGAGAGAAAAGGCTTATCAAGGTAAAACAGAAGCCATGACCCAACCTACCTTGCCTTTAATTGTCTAGTATTTGATGTATTTACCGAGGTTTATCGTGCAGCATGATGGCTGAGAAGCCAGTCAGAGGCAGAGTGGGCCGGATGTGAGGCAAATATTAACATGAGCAAATACTATTGTCAGATTTTCACTAAATGGAATCGTCTTCCATGATACTGTTTCATTAAAAAAAAATGTGTTGGAGGATTTAGAGCTTAAAGAAGCACCTTAATCATAAATTAAACTAACAATTTTATTACTGCTGCTGTCTATACAATATACTTTTGTATATCTGTATGTAAATGTGTTCTTATTCAAGCCTATGAAGCATTTCTTTCTGTGATTAGTGCTCATTGGAGTATATAAGTAGACACCTTTAGTGCGTCAACATTTCCGCGGCCCCTGTGTTGTCACATATTAGTCAGCTGTTTTACCAGACAAGATGTGCATCTCACTGCCTTATGTGTGTTTCAGCACGCTCTCTGAAGACCAGTGGAATCGGCCGGCTGCTCGTAACCGTCACAGAAGCTCAGGAGCTCAAAGCCTCTAAACCCAACGGTGAGGTCCTGCCATAGGAGGAAGCTGTTTTTACAGAAAACTCATCTGTGCTGCATAATTCAGTCTCTGTACACCGAAAATGACCTCGTCGTCTGTGTTTAGGAAAAAGTAATCCGTACTGTGAGCTGACAATGGGGGCACAGTGTTACACCTCCCGGCCAATCAGCGACACCCTGAGTCCCAAGTGGAACTTCAACTGCCAGTTCTTTATTAAAGACCTCTACCAGGACGTCCTGTGTATCACTGTGTTCGAGAAGGATCAGTTCTCACCAGACGGTCAGTGAATGAGAACGCAGTCAAAGGAACAGTCCAATGGCTCACTGGATTACATTTTTAAGAGGTTTTTATTGACAGATTCACAGTTCGCGTCTTTCCGGCAAACACATTTTTGAATCGTTAACAGATAAGCAGCAAGAGCGACAATGTTTCAGTAGGTCAAGTGTAAACGAAAAGAAGATACGCATTGTAACTCATTGTAAAAAAAAAAAAGCGGATATCTACATTTGAACGTCATGCAAACACCAACCGCATTCATGCGCTTCCGAAGCAATAGTGTTATACTTTGAAAGAAACATGTGATCACTAGGAATATGTTGTGATGTTTGTCTTTCACAGTGGGGGTTTTTTCCCTACATTTTAAATATGTCTGATCTCACATCTTCTCCGTCTTCAGACTTCCTGGGTCGTACTGAGGTTCCTGTCGCCACGATAAAGAAAGAGATGGAGAGCAAAAGAGCAGCGAATCGCCGCCTTCTACTGCATGAAGTCCCGACGGGAGAAGTTTCAGTCAAACTAGACCTACAGCTTTATGAGCCGACCAAATGAGAAATAAACAGTTTAGGCAACCACATTATGTCTCTGTACTAAGGATCAGACAGGCTTTTTATAAATTGATAAGTTCTCAAATGTTCTTATACACAACTTACAAATGTGCCTTAATGTTTTCCCTTTTAGATTTCCCTCATGATTGAAATTTCTGAAATTCATCTGAACTTTTACTTGTTGTGGAACACACTCACTGCCTCACTTACTATTATTTCCGGTCATCTGTTGCACACTACTGTACAATGTCATGTCAAAGGTTCACCCTGTGGTGTAATAATCAGGTTTGATGTAAAATCCTGAAAATGATGAATAAATTGTAAATACAGTAGGGTTAATTTTTGTGTCGCGGTCCAATGTTTTCCTATTTCATTTTGTCTCGGATGGGGGGAAATAAACGGTTAAGACAGAGGATATGCATACTTTATTTGGATGTGGACGACGACTAAAGTGGACGTAAACCTGCCGCCTGCTGGTGAAAACCACAATCACAGCACTGATGGCATCTTCCATCTGGCGTGGCAAATGCACTGATGTGAGCTGGTATGGTAGCGGCCCTGGACAAAACACATGTAAAACTTTATTTAGCCACTTAGGGTCCAGTATCGTTATAAAAGATAAAACTTAGTCATTTTATTACCTGCTTGACTTGCTTTGTTCAGGCTCATCTTTCACTGGAGTTTTTCCGGGTGCAAGAGCTAAATTCTGCGGACGTTTGCCAAGTTGAGATTCACAGAGTGTGTGACTTTGAGGTGGCGCGACTGTTTTCCTCGACATGTGTATCCATCCTGCCGAAGAAGGGAGAAGCAAACAAATGGAATGTGCAGATATTAAACTTTACTGAATCTGTGATATTGAGTTGAGTTTAAAATTTTGTTTACAAGTTACATGATTAGAATTCATTTCAAAAAATAATTTAAAAGGGAATCCCAATGACTCTTCAGGCCTTAAACTACAAAATCATCATTACCTTCTTCGTAATGATGAGTCGTCCTCCCCTTGAGCCTGCCCTGTAAAAGAGGCTGGAATAGATTTTTTTTTAAGCTTATTGTTCACGTATGAGAGGAAAGCAGAGTGAAACCAGTGATATACACCTTTGGATACTTTGAAATATTAAGAGTGTCTGGAGTAGATTAGTGGATTGATTTCCTTTCAAAAAGAAAAACAATCACTTTTTGTTATGGATCTTTGACGCTGACGATAAAAAAGTTGTACTTATTTAGATCCAAATTTACAAAACGCTTAAAACGAGACACGGTTCAGTTGTTAGATTATGTTCATTTGATCATCTCTGTGGAAAATAAGAGATTCTTTTGCCAACATGCTAAAACATGTTACTCATATTTTCTGTGGACAGACATGAAGTTGAATTCATTACAATCCAGACTGGGTTAAATAACAGTCTAAGACATTACCTTGGTGTGACTAGACTGGAGGTAGTGACTGGGTGAACTCCTGCGCCTCTTGACCACTGCTGGATAGCAACTCGACACTCGTTCCTCTATTTTCTTGTGGAGGGGAAACCACACATTCTCGGCCCATGTTTTGTGGAGCAGCTCCTTCCTCCTCAACTCCAATAAATCATGATGCCTCAGGAAACAATTCAGCTCCTATTGAGTTTTAAATATGGGGAAAAAGAAAAAAAATCTTATTGTATCAACTGTATTTCAAACTGAGGTTTTAAAAGGGGGGGGTAATTTATCATACCTTTATTAACCCTTGTTCCCTATCCAGTATTGGCTGGATTATATTTCGAGCCTGCTGATGTTCAGTCTCCATCTGTGCCTTAATGGTATCATTTAAAGTAAAAAAAAACAAACAAACAAACAAAAACAAAAAAACATGTCCGTCTTGTACATTAGAGGTGTCAGTGCAGTACCTGAAGTTGTCTGAAGGAGGGGTAAGAGAGACATCTCTGTCTTGGCCCACATGGCGAGGACTCGTTGCTTTTCACTTGTCTGACACTTGTACAAATGTTCCTCGTCCTCATAGTTTGCTGAGGCTGGATCATTTTGCGCTCTGTGTTGGCTCTCACATCTGACACATCGTCCTGAAACAGAAAATGTATTTGTTCTGTGGATACATCCCGAACCTGACAAACGTAATCAAGCAACGAGTAACTTTTAGAGCGCTGTTTCCGGGACTCCTTTGTGATCTGTACTGTAGATTCCTGAAGGACATAGACAGAGTTAACAGACAGATCAGTCCTAATCAGGTCTGGCAACAGGGACCACGAGCCAGGCACAGCAGGCAGTGACAGATCATGTCATGACCTGGAAACATGAGCAGCTCCTCACTGTTACACAAATACATGTTGGTAAAACTATGCGATTGGATTTCTTTTTTACATGACCTTGCAGAATTGCCAAATTCGTTTGTCTGAAATAATACTGGCACATTGTCTCGGAGTCCCCAGGATCTGAATTCTCGCCCGCTCTGGTCATTTGCAGATAACCTGAACCTGCTGCGCTTCATCCGTTGTCCTCATTCAACTGACGTATCCGTCCGTCAGTAACCTGACACATCTCTATTCATCTGTACTTAGACATTGACATTCCAGCGCCGCTCATACACAATGTGCCAGCAGTGTAGAAAATTGAGCGATCATGTAGTCACACAAGCCCCTTTCCTCCTGACAAACTGTATCTGATCCGGCCAGAGTGCATACGCACACACTCTCCCTGACATTAAAGGAAGGTAATGAATAATTACTTGGTAAGAGACTGCAGTTTCATCCGTTCTTGTAAAGCAGGAGGAGTACTGAGTGAGCGAGAAACCTGCACTGGTTGAAAAGTGACCCACTCATTAACAGTACAATGGAAACAAGGGCAGTAAACATGGACAAAGTAGAGGCCAGAGAATAACCACTGAAGCAACTTTTGAACAAAAAAATCAACATTTTAATTGGTGAATTTACTTTCTTGACTCTTTTTAGAGCAACAGACCATGTTCAGTTTTAAATTACTTGCTGTTTTCACCAAACTAGGAACTTTAAATCAAAGACAGTTATGGACTACAGATTTTCAATTAAAGCTGCAAGCGGCACTGAACGGGTCCTCGCACACTCCGGCACGTTGAAACATGGTGCACATCGATGGAAATGTGGGCGATTGCATCAACTACTACATTGGACTATCTGGCGACCGACACTGTTTATTAACATGAATTTAAATAACAGACATTTTACATTTTTTCATTATCTATCATTCATACTTTAAACATTACATATTCTCATTTAATGTTCTTGTGTCAAGTAGTTAACCATTAAGCTCTTGTGAATTTATACAAGTTCAGTTGACCTTCATTTGCTTTTAGAGACACAATGGGGTTAAATATATTTGATTTATTTGTGTTTGGAGACCTCAGAAGTGTTAAGCATGTTTAAGAAAATAAATTAATGTATTGCTCTATACCAGGGGTCGGGTACCCGCGGCTCCGGAGCCGCATGCGGCTCTTTGGTCCCTCCACTGCAGTTCATCCCGGAGACGTAAGGAGGCAAAACCACCCAGAGCGAAGTCCTGCTACAAATGTAGGCGCAGCGATTGCGCAACAATAATAGCATGAAGAACGCAGATTTGCTGGACAGCAGCTCAACTAGTATCTGAAGCTGGGAACTTCCTGTACTTTATACAGCAACACTATAGCTTTTTGCAAGTTTATTGCGAACTGGTTGAGAGTGACACAATGTATAGCGAAGAGCACGAGACATTGAAACCACACCGCTCACACTCATGGTTCTAAAAATCCCAGCTGAGAGCTACAATGCATTATGGGAGTTTCTGTTTGTCGTGTTTTAAATGTAATTATTGAAGGTTATATTAGGTTTGTAGTATGGGTAACAATTGTGTTGTGTTGTGTTTTTGTTGCTTAGTTCATGTAGTTAAGTTTATTAGTTGTAAGTTGGCAACCAGCAGTGCAGAAGGTTTTGTGTGTAGTCTCGTCCTGGCATGGTCTGTGGGTGGAAAGGTCAAAATCAAAATGTGCGGCTCTTTGGTTGTTGCGTTCAGTGTTAAATGGTACCAAATGGCTCTTTGAGCATTAAAGGTTGCCGACCCCTGTTCTATACACAATACACTTGTATAATGTGAACAGGTTATATGTGTGTTCTTTACCTCTACTTTTAGCAGACAGACAGTGAAAGGCATGTGGGATATAATCACACCATCAGAGGTACTTTTCTTCAGCTGCCTCATTCCTACATCGAGACAAAACATAGTGATCAATCAGCCTTGAAATCGTTCTGAATAAATAAACGCAAAACATGTGAGTGCGGATCTGCATGTATTTTATTTTAATGTTCTCCACGAGTAACTCGTTATTATGGATTTATTAAGGGAGACTGCCCCCGCAGGAGTCTTAGCCCCTAAATGACATTAGCTTCAGTTCATAACAGCTGTCTATATATGTGTGGGAGTTCATCTCAGCTGTTCTGTGTCTGCTTCTCCTCGTTGCTATTCATTTATCTTGCTGATGAAAACAACATCTCTATTCTCAAGTTCTAACACTTAATAACGTAACTAACCTCTTGCAATAATTCAATCAAACATATCAAAATACTTAGTGAATATCAACATGACTTTCAATCATGAAACTTCAGGTGGATTTACTGAGTAAATGATTCATGTGCAACGCAGACTCCGAATTAGAGACAATTAAAGGTTACGTGGAAAGGTAGTTGTGTTGTTGAACTAAACTAACTTTTTTTTTTTTACATTTAAGTAAAATTTAGGGACTTTTAAAACTGGAGAGCAGAGGAATGTTTCTTACCTGCATTACTTTGGCAACATCTCGATCAGAAGTTCAACAGGAAACAAAATGTCGAAGTCTTTTTTGGTTCTGCGTAAAATAAGCAAGTACATATCAAAACTGTAGATGGTTACTCTGTCCCTCCTCGGAGTCTGTTGACGAGGTGAGGAAAGGAAGGAGAAGGAGACACGGCAAGTGTCCCGGGACTCTTGCAGCAGTGCTGCGCGTTTCCGGAAGGGGCTTTACGTTGCCATGACAGCGGCACATGAGCCGGCACGCACGGGCGCGCGCCGCACATTCTCACGCAATACAGTAATTAAAAACAAGACTAGACAAGGACATTTACACTTACATATAGTCACAAAACATTCACATAAAGCCATAATAAAAAATATTAACAACAACAGAATAATGACGTATTAACTTCTATAATATTCTACAAGTAAACGAAGTCAGGTAGTCCTGACTTAAAACATCAACGAAACAATGTTTATCAAACAACTTAAATACATAATGAAGCTTTATTGTCTTTGTGATTGGGGATCGAGGAGCAGGTGGAGATCCTGACTCCCTCAAACTCACAAATCACGTGAATTTACTGTGTCTACTGGTTACTGCTCCCTTTGAAATTGCTCTTTTTTATTTTGTTTGTTGTACAGATGCTATTGCATCACATGACAGCACAATAGCAATAAATACAATATGACAGTATGATGTAATGATGTACTCTATTCTATTCTATTCTATTCTATTCTATTCTTGTTTCAGAGAAGGGTTAGATGAATTATTACGTGTGCAAATTCTGAGATTAAAGTCAGAGATCTGACTTGATTCTCTGGAGAAAAAAAACCCAGAAAACAGAAATGTCATAATGAAGCAATCTAACTCAGATTCCTTCCCACTCCTGCAGTCAGATCAGAGGAACGACCCTCCTTCTCCTGGACTTGTGTTGTTGATGGTAAATAGATTTAACTTATATGGTGCTGTCCCACTGCTGTTTACATTGTTACTCACATTCACATTCACAGAGCAGTGGAGGCAGCTGTCATGCAAGACACTCAAGCCATTGAGGTCCAGTGTCTTGCTCAAGGACAGACAGGAGATCGAACCTGCCACCCTCCAATTGAGAGCCAACCTGCTCTACAAACCGAGCTGTTATGATTACGTATTTGTAAGAGAAAGTTTTTTTTTCTTGACATCTAAGTTCCAAAATTGCAAACGGATACAATCAGCAGTAGAAAAAACAAATAAGCATTAGAGATGGGAGAGGAAGAAGTTTGAGTCTATTTAGAGACAGGAGAGCCAGAGGGGTTTTGATTGGTTTGATTAAGACGATGGGAAAATTATGATTTCTACTGATATGATGCAGAAAGTCTCTTCTGGCCAGATCTCCAGAGAGTTTGTTTTAGTCAAAGCATGAGGTAACATTATAACAACTCCTGTGTTTAGAAGTTGGCATATCAAATGTGTTATTCATTGAGTTACTTATTATGTATTCATTTAATAAATGAACTTTGGTGATGAAACCACTCATGACTAAATACTTTAGTGTGCTGCTTTTGACTTGGAGCACTTGTTACATAACATCCAGAGGCTTTGTTATTATTTTGTTTGAGCATTCCACATGAAGCATCACACAGACACATCAGGATCAGTCTTGTGAGGAAGAGGGATTTGCTCCTTTAAGGGCTCTGAGCCAAATCCTCTACAATAAAGGCGGACTGGTGGAATGCACTTCCACTCATGCACATAACGTCTGTTGACATCGTACCTGGCCTCCTGAGGAAACTGCTGCTTTCTGCCTGATCTCTGAGAGCTGCGACGGCAGATAACATGAAGCCCAAATCTCTGCCATCGAGGCTGTTTGACAGACAATCAGCATCAGGCGAGACTCTGAGTGTCAGTGCTGCAAAGTATCAACGCCATGTGGACTGTTTGGACCAGTTCTCCTCTGAGGACAGCCACCAAGAGGCCGACAGCAGCAGGCACAATGAGAAATACCTCAGAGAATTACACTTTGCCTTTCGGCCAGAGAAGTATGAGCTATTAAGAGATGAGGAGGATAAAGTCAAGGCAAAAGAGGAGAAAAAGAAAAGGAAGAAAGAAAACTACAAGAAAGTGAAAAAGGTGGGTATTGATGTTGATTTTAATTATCGTCAGCATTTTTAATATTCATGTGTTGCTACAAGCTTTGTGGACCTTAAGAGTCTTTTAATGGTTTCAGTGTTTATAGGTCAGAATTCAGTCATTACTAGAATGTCTCAGATCACACACACACACACACACACACACACACACACACACACACACACACACACACACACACACACACACACACACACACACACACACACACGCACACACACACACACACACACACACACACACACACACACACACACACACACACACACACACACACACACACACACACACACAGACTTGGCTACATAAGTTTATCTGGCTTCACATGTTGTGAGGTAATGACTGAATAAATAAACGTCAGGAGATTCTCATAAACTCTGCATACGAATGCACTTTTAGTAAATGAGCCATGGCCTTTGTAGGACAGGTTGTTATCAAATCTGATTGTTCATGTGTTTTTTAAATGAATAATGGGATCCAGACAGAAGCATATGCACATTTTGAACTGTTTCATAGTCAGTCCATATTCATATTCACCTCTGACACTCTTTTTAAAGTTATTTTTTAAACGTTTGACTTCCTCTCTCCACTGCAGCCAGTTAGTCTTTTCCTGTCCACAGAGGACAAAGAACAATAGTGTTCAGGATATTCTGTTTACATTGTAGGCAAGTGGAGATTGACCCTTGTCTCCTGCTGTGCTATTCTTTCAAACTATCATGCAGACAACCTTTAACTCAAATCTTGCTCTCCAGTCTATGTACAGGATGTTTTAGAAAGGCAACTCACAACACATCAGAACTATTCTGACATGAAGAATTGGCACAAAACAATATTATTTATCTTTGTCCCCTTCTCTGAATGGCAGCTGATTATTTAACAATTATTATATTACAATTAATAAAACATTTATTGAATAAATATGATCCCCTTTTCTTCCAGAACGTCGGCAAGGCACTCCGTGCTACCTGGAAGTGTTTCATGCTCGGCCTGTATAACCTTTCTCTGGGCTACTCCACTCCGATTACAGTGGCAGCTACTTTTGCCCCTGACTTTCACCCAGGAAGCTACAGGACCTGAGCCAAGCTGTGAACACTGACTGAATGCTTTTGGAATGTTTTAAATTACATTTATGTATAAGTCAAAGAGTTGAAATTGAACACTGGTATTTTCGGACTGCGTTGCACAGTTATGTCTAATTGTTCTATTTGTAGGAAGTATTCACGTGTTGGTCATGATAGAGGTGCTATTGTGAAGAATTATTGCATTTAGTATTGATTGTAATATTTGTAGTGGTATACTCCACCAATTATTGTCGATTTAAAGCACACATTAATTATAGTCCACTGGGATCAGCAGAAATGCATAAATACAAATAATAAAACTGCTGTGTGGATTGAGCTTTTTACTGTAGTACAGGAGGCTTATTCCCTTGTTGTTTATACACTTATTGACCTAATGCCGTGATATATGAACATATACGTGAGTTTTTGTGGTTCAAAGAATGACTAGTAGGTATGAATGGGGGTCATGAGCGCAAGTGATGATGGGACAGCAAGAGAATGATGAAAAAGCACGACTAGAGAGTCGACACAGTGACAAATATATGTCTTCAATGTAATTGTTCGCTTTGGGCAGCAGGGGGCGAAATATTATGATTGTAGAGCGGTTTCACCAAACTGTTCTGTTACTATTGTGTGTAGAAGAGCCGCAACGGTTGGACCTCGTGCGCCAGATACAAGTTTGTAATATACTGATAGTTCCTTTCAAAATATTATACATTGATACATTTTGTGACATATTATGTTGTTTGCATGTTCTAATTACTGTGAGTAGATGTCAAGAGGCATTGAAGTAACTATTCCTTGTATGATTATGTCCTGCAGGTGCCACGAGGTAAACAAATACACTATAGTGGTTGAAGGAAATTGCAGGTGTTATTTGTTGTTGTTGTTGTGTTGTCTATCTGTGTGTGTGTGTGTGTGTGTGTGTGTGTGTGTGTGTGTGTGTGTGTGTGTGTGTGTGTGTGTGTGTGTGTGTGTGTGTGTGTGTGTGTGTGTGTGTGTGTGTGTGAGAGAGAGAGAGAGAGAGAGAGAGAGAGATCTGACAAAGTTCATTGCTGGTGGTGAGTTGTTTCTTTTTCTTATTTGTTCTTTCTTATGTTTTTCTCCCACATTTTTATGATTTCTCCAAATGTATGAAAGAAAAGCCCCAATCTTAGGTAGAGAATGTTTTGTTAACTTTCAAACTATACTAGATAATAGAAAAAAAAGCTACCTTGAATTGTTTGAGCCACTGTACTGTGGTGTTAAAAGTAATTGTGGTTTGTTAGGAAAACTTCGGTTTTAGAGTTAAGACTGGTTTTCCTCCAGAAGTTTTACATGCTTTGTTAGAGGGAATCCACTCTTAACAGCCTGTGATATCTTCTTTTTAGACACTGTGACTAATATATGAGGTTGGCTTCACTTCTTTTTCAGATGAATTCTTTCACTCACAGCAGTTTCCCAAGAACAACTTTCTTTGTGCAGTTGGATTAACTCTCTGGCGAGGAGCTGGAGGTCATGGGAGCTCTGTCTGGACATTACACGTTTTGGATGAGGTATCACTGAATATCATGATAAGATGGATTAAATGTTTGTGTGCATGTTTAGTTGCTGTTTGTTTTCCAGACTGAACGTCAACGTCAGACATGAAGGTATCCTCAAATCTGTGATGTGTGTGGATTAACCTGTTCAGCTCCTGTTCAAACAATATGAGGTACCCCCCTCCCAATATGAGGTACCCCGCTGTCAACCCCCCACCGTTGGGAGTGGACATCTCCATGAGGAGGTGCAGCTGCCCTGCCTCTCCCGTGTCGTCACGTGGACAGCGGCTGACTTTCCATGTTCCATGTTGCCACTGGCACCAGGGACGCCCACTCCATGATGCTGGGAGAGACAGATCCTGAGGGGGAAACGTTTGGCTCCGCCCCCTTCGAGGGGCTGGAGGAGGGGTTTGGAGGACTATGTGTAGGCGTGTTACAAAAGTGGACTGATCATTGATTTTAAATATGTTTAAAGTGAATCAACAAAGACAAATTAAAGCTGCAGGTGGAGTTTGAGTTTATATATTTAATTTGTACTTAATTACCCAGAGTGCTCCAAGACAGTTCGACAGACATTAGGCTTTCTCACAAACTTCTCAAAGTAAACATGCAAATCCCGAAAATGTCTTGATTGTTGTTGCAGTAACCACCATGGACCACCAGGGGGAGCGCCTCGTGTATCAATCTGCCAGGGGGAGGATGCTCTGGGCTTATTGGTGGTACCTGCCCTGCGATGTTTCCTCACCTTGTGAAACTTTAATGAAGATGTTGGAGTTGTTGGATCAGCGATCACACAGCAGCCATACAGTGGCATCAGAGCGCCCGGCGTGCAGAGCAGCGGATCAATCCCTCCCATTGATCGTGGATGGGGCTGTTCTCCTGCTCAGGCCGGCTGCATTACATAAGCAGCTGTTGGTGTGACTGTGTTAGAGGGAACCGGCTGCGGGCGAGCAGGTACTTTTCTATTATACTCCTCTATTTGTACTTTGATTCAAATGAAACCTGTTACTTTGACCAGGAAACTTTTACAATGAAATCTGTTAAGTCAACAAATGTACATGATGTATGATTATGTCCTGTAGGTGCCGCGAGGTAAACAAATACACTATGGTGGTTGAAGGAAATTGCAGGTGTTATTTGTTGTTGTTGTTGTGTTGTCTATCTTTGTGTGTGTGTGTGTGAGTGTGTGTGTGTGTGTGTGTGTGTGTGTGTGTGTGTGTGTGTGTGTGTGTGTGTGTGTGCGTGTGCACGTGCGGTGTGTGTGTGCCCCAGCAGATTGTATGGAAGGAGTTAATATTCAGAGGAATGCAGGAGGAGGAGAAAAGTTCTCACTTGTTAACTCACTTCTCCTCTTCCTCTCCTCAGACTCCTCGTCCTCCTCCACCATGCCCCGGGACTCTGCCCAGGTTTCCCAGCATGCCGCGGGGCATGACCCTACACCCGAGGGATCAGCCCCCCGAGTTTACCCCGTGGCATCACCGTGCCCAGCCTGCCCAGGGGGATTTCCCTGCCCCGGGTTGTTGCCATGCCGACCGTCTCCAGGCTCCTCGGCGGCTGCTGCAGGACTGCTGCTCGGTGTTGGACCACCAGACTGCAGGAGGTAACAGGAAGCATCTTCGCCCGTTCTCCATTTTTTCTACTTCAAAACATATAACAAACAACAAAAACTGGTTCTCATAAGGTACGGTTTTAAACTGCGGAAGTTTTTATTTTTGAATGCTTTTTGTAGTTTATCTCTGATATGTGACATTCAAGTCATTTAAGTGACATTGCTAAAAGCTGATTAAAGGATTGCTCCAGTTGCCTTTCAAACTTTACAAATGATTTATGTGCAAACTTTGCATCAATTTGACCTGTAAAATATTTTACATTTAATAGCAGTTTTAACGTTCGTCTCATTCCTCAAAAAGAAATGTGGAAAGCATAGGAAGTGTGCAGCTTGCACTTACTGAACTATCTCATAAAAAAGAGACTGACGGTAAATACTGTGTAAAAAGCACCAAATCCAGTTCGATCTGTAATAAATTAAATCATGTTAACCCACCCATGTATAAACAACATAACAAAAATATATTTTTTTTACTTTCCTAATGAAAATTTTGATGCAATTTTTTTCCTGAAATAATAAGTAAATATAAGACCATTTATTTTCATTAACCCACTGTGTTTAGACTAAAGAATATCAATAAACATTGACAATTTATATTTAAGCTGCAAATATTCAGCTCACTGTTAATAAATGTAAAATAAAATAAGTTGACTACCAGGTTTCTGTCATAAACACATCAACACAAAACAAAACAAAAGATTTCAGGCTTTTAAATGCATTCAATCAGCTTCTTGAGAAACAACTTAGCCTCAAATAAGTTTGTGTTTGACATGAATAAAAGGGTATTTCACATTTTCAGTTCATTGGTGGCTCTTTACTAAACGCGGGGAGAAGTGACCGACTGTAAATAATGTAGAAAATCCATTAAAGATTGCTGTACTATAGGGAAAAAAAATCTGCTTTTCAACACTAAAAATGTATAAAAATATGATTAAATGTGAAGAAGTGTGTGAAACTGTGTGTGTGAGTGCGATATGAAAATGTGGTGTTTCCAGTGTGTGAATACGCTGCAGTCGGGCTGCTGGTGATCCATTTTTCAGACTTTCTGCTGCACAGATGAATAAATCCTCTCAGATTAGAGCGCTGAGCTGCTGCACATGGCCCGGATCACACAGGAGACCATTCCATCGTCTCCTTACCTTACACACACACACACACACACACACACACACACACACACACAACACACACCGCTATAAAACAATGCAATCTCATCACTAATACCACATTCATGAGGAATGAATGAATTAAGGGGCGGGGCCACATCACTGTTTATGTATTTCTGTGTCTGTGTGTGTGTGCGTGTGTGTGTGTGTGTGTGTCTGTGTGTGTGTGTGTGTGTGTGTGTGTGTGTGTGTGTGTGTGTGTGTGTGTGTGTGTGTGTGTGTGTGTGTGTGGAGGATTAACGACAAACACGTGTGTGTGTGAGCTGAAAAGTCGTCCTCATGTACGGTAAGAAATATTTTACATTTACCAACATTTTTTCTCAATTTTTTTCCACCAATTTGTGTCTTACTTTGTTTATTAAAGTGGCAAATTTAACATTTATCAGTAAATTTATAATTTCGCTAAACATAAATGAAACTAAGTAACCACTGGTCATCCCGATATCCGGTTTGACCCTCGGAAGCTGTACATTTAAATCTGATTAATAATGTAAATGTCATTTTTAGGATTTCAATTCCTTGTAAGCCTGCTTACTTTGGCCATTTGCAATATTTTTGACACATTTGGCTGCTGTCCTAATTTTCAGATGCAGTAAAATACTGTAAATATGCATCCGATTATTATTTAAATATAATAATAAATCCTATATAAGGATTTAATTTTGTTTTTATAATAATTAGTGGTATTGAAAAATATATTTGGCTTCAGTTCTCACTATCAAATATTTTAAATGTACCTTTTAAAAATGTTAATGTGATTTTAATTTTTTTTTTTATTACGTTTAAACAATACATACTACTATGATAATATAATATAAGAATGCAATATATTGTAGTATTGCATTTAAAACACTGACTCTCAAATTCCATAAAGTGATATTATCAAACATTAGTAGGATTTCATTGAAATGTAATTTAATTAATCAATACTATTTTTAAAAGAATTTTGGAATATTACACATTTTTTTTACCTTTTTTTTTTACCTCATAATAACTGTAAAAAATGTCAATGACCTTAATGAATGATTTTCAAGTAGGTTTTTCTGAGTTTTCATTTATCAACCAATACATTTTTCATAGTTTAAAAAAAATCCATATACAGTATATGATTAATTCACTTTCAAATAACTTTAAAAATGTAAATGTGATGTATTGACTTTTTTCATATTGATATGATTTAATGATTGTTTTTACAACTAATGATAATAATGTAAAACACATAATTCCTGTTTGAATTTGCAACTTATCAATTTAATGACATTTTACATAGAACTCTTTGAACAATATATTGAATAATTTGTGTCATATTTATCATGCTTTATAAATCTGACATCTATTTGACTGAGTTTATTTACTGTCATCTGCCATACACAGCTGAAACAGCTGCAAATATTAGAGTCTCGTGTGTTTAGAAATGTAGTTTTACAAAGACATAAAGATGATAAAGTATGTAAACATGAACGAACAGAAAAGGCTCAAACTCTTGCTTTTATCTAAAAACTAAACCGCAATAAATGTTTAGACATATTAAAATAAACTTTAAGCGTTTATGTAGGAGTAAACATACATCCTTAATCTCTGATAACTAACAAACACAATGTCAACACATTACACAACCAGTAGATTAATGCTGAAGATGTGTGTGTGTGTGTGTGTGTGTGTGTGTGTGTGTGTGTGTGTGTGTGTGTGTGTGTGTGTGTGTGTGTGTGTGTGTGTGTGTGTGTGTGTGTGTGTGTGTGTGTGTGTGTGTGTGTGTGTGTGTGTGTGTAGTTGGCTGTTAGTCAGCTGTGGATATCTTTCCTCCCTTAATCCCTCTTTAAAAAAAATGATTGAATGAACATGGAGGAGAGCGACGACGAGGTGAAACACGAGATTATCTGAGTCTGTGCTGCTGCTTCACTAAAGCTTTGTTTATTCTCACTATTTTTATTCATGTAATTCTTTCTGTTTTGTCACTAATTTTAAGCTGTCTCAGTGAAGTCACTATTATTTATAGTTGCATGTGTATGACGAATTAATAACCGGTGTGTGTGTGTGTGTGTGTTGAGGTTTGTGTGGGTGCTGCTGGGCGCTGCGTCCTCGGTACAAGAGGCTGGTCGACAACATTTTCCCAGAAGACCCTGAGGTAAACACACCTGCATGTGTGTGTATGTGTGGATGCACATCGTACATCACGGTGGTGGAAGTAGTGTGACATTGTGTTTGTACATGCATGTGTTTGTGCGTGTGTGTGTGTGTGTGTGTGTGTGTGTGTGTGTGTGTGTGTGTGTGTGTGTGTGTGTGTGTGTGTGTGTGTGTGTGTGTGTGTGTGTGTGTGTAGGATGGGCTGGTGAAGGCCAACATGGAGAAACTGACTTTCTTTGCTCTGTCGGCTCCGGAGAAGCTGGACCGGATCGCAGCGTACCTCTCAGAGCGTCTGACCCGAGAACTGAACCGCCACCGCTACGGGTCAGCGCCGCCTCATTTTAGAGATCTGGACAGTCCTACTGACCCTCGTTATGGACATAATTTAGACTAGTTATAAACATGTTATAGACCAGTTATGGACATTTAGAGTAATCCATATTTTTTCTTTATGTGTTTGTCTGTGGGACGGTGTTTCAGTTACGTGTGCATCGCCATGGAGGCTCTGGAGCAGCTGCTGTTGGCCTGTCACTGTCAGAGCATCAACCTGCTGGTGGAGAGTTTCCTCAGCACACTGCGACTCCTGCTGGAGGCCGACAAGCCACACCTCCACGTCCTGGCCACCAACTCTGTATGACACACACACACACACACACACACACACACGTCAAAACAGCAGAAAATGGATAAAACATTTACAGTTTTACAGTTATTTCTGAAAGTTAATAGAATAGATTTATTTAACTTTCTTGATTTATCATGTCAATATCACTATAGATAAATAACAATGAGATATCAATAGTATGATCGACAGATCGACCAAAACATAAATGAACAGCAAAAAGAAAGATACGCACTGATTTCGTAATTAATAGTTTATATATTTTTTAATTCGATTTAAAAAAAGAAACTATTTGTTGGTTCATTATATGGGTGTATCTGTATGTATAAATATATCATGTGTGTTTGTATGATTGAGGTTGTTCCATGTGTGTCTACAGTGGCGTTGTATGTTTTTATTTTGTGGGAATCTGAATAAAATAAAATAAAATCGATATCAACCGTAACACTAAAGACATTCAGAAGTTTGGGTGATTTTCTTTACATTTTCAATAACTATGTTTTTTTCCCCATTTGAGTCATTAATCTGTCAGTGTTGTGTCTTGTGTAGTTTGTGAAGTTTGCCAACATCGAGGAGGACACGCCGTCGTACCACCGCAGCTATGACTTCTTCGTGTCTCGCTTCAGTGAGATGTGTCACTCTGAGCACGAAGATCCCGAAACGCAGAGCAAGTCAGTCCCAGCTTCAGATGCAGCCCGTTTTCTCTGTTTAGTCTGTCAGTCTCATCAACCTGCCTGTGCATGTGTGTGTGTGTGTGTGTGCGTGTGTGTGTGTGTGTACAGGATCCGGGTGTCGGGGATCCGCGGTCTGCAGGGCGTGGTCAGAAAGACAGTGGATGACGAGCTGCAGGTCAACATCTGGGAACCTCGGCACATGGAACAGATCGTTCCAGCTCTGCTCCTCAACCTGGAGCAGCATCCAAACAGTAGCAGGTCCTCCTCCTCCTCATCTTCATCTTCATCATCTTCATCATCACCGTCTCCTCACACCTCGCCCGATTGTATCTGATCCGGGCTGCTGATGGTCTTTCCTCTGTTTCTGTGTGTGTGTGTGTGTGTGTGTGTGTGTGTGTGTAGCTGGTCTCCAGCTGAGCAGACAGAGGTGTGCTTCAGGGAGCTTCTGGGTCGGGCTGCATACGGACACATCAACAATGCCGTCAAACCTGTGCTCATGTAAATACATAAAACACGCACGCACACACACACACACACTGATAATCACAGTGTTTCCATAAAATGGGTGTCTCTTTCCAGGCATCTGGACTCTCACAGTCTGTGGGAGGGACGAGGTTTCGCTGTGCGCTGCTTCCAGATCATCATGTTCTCCATCCAGGTCACTCCCTGACTCCCTGATTTCTCTCTTTTTGTTGGGTTTTCTTTATATGTGGTTATTTTACTTTTTTATGTGTTTCGGACTGTTGTTTTTGGTCGTACGTGAATGTGTTTGCAGTATTTGATTGGGTATTTGCTGTGTGTGTGTGTGTGTGTTCAGTCGCAGCACTCCCACCTGGTCGTCCAGCAGCTGCTGGGTCACCTGGACGCTAACAGCAGGAGTCCTCCGTGGGTCCGAGCTGGCATCGTGGAGGTCCTGTCTGAGGTGGCTGTGATCAAGGCCACCGGCTCAGTGGGTGAGTCCTCAACCCCAAACCACCACCCCTTACTGCTCCCCTCAGCCCCGGCTCCCCTGATTACCTCAGCCCCATACTGCCCCCGGCAGGTCCCACCGTGCTGGAGGTGTTCAACACATTGCTGCGACAGTTGCGTCAGAGCGTCCACTACCAGCTCACCGGTTACTACGACAACGCAGGCAAACACAAAACCAGCGCCAGCCAGGAGAGGACGCTGCAGGACGCCGTCATCAAGACCATCGGTCAGCGATCAGCTAAACTTCTTATCCTGGTGTTTCTGTGTGTGTGTGTTTTTTTGTTATGTATTTTTATTTATTTGTTTTGTTATTTTGTCTTTCTTTTTTTCTATGCGGTGGCGATTTTACATCTCTTAAGTCATCTTTCTCATAGTTCTTTTTTGTTTTCCTGCTTCTGTTTATTCTTTTTGCATCATTTTAGGTGGTATTCATTTTTGTGACCATTTGTCTATTTTCTTAATCTAATTTGTTTATTTGTGGTTACTTTTTGTTTATTTTAGGTGATTATGTTTCCTGTAGTGTATTTTTTGTTTTGTCTGTTCTTCATTATCTTCATCTTGACTTGGTTAATCTGCTTTAGTTTGTGTTTGTTTTGAATTCTGTTGTGGTTAATTAAAGTCTGTCTGTTTCAGGATCCTTCGCCAACACGCTGCCTGTCTACCAGAGGTCAGAGGTCATGCTCTTCATCATGGGGAAGATCCCTGTACCTGGTATCTACCCCGCCCTGGGGTCACCCAACACTGGGTAACTGTCCCACCCTCCTCTCGGACTCCAGTTTATAAACACTGAACACTAACCGGAGTGTGTGTGTGTGTGTGTGTAGGTTCGAGGGCAGCAGGATGATCCAGGTGATGCTGCTGAAGTCGCTGCTGCAGGTGAATAAAGAAGCTCCTTCACAGACTTTCTGCTCAAACTGACCATAAAAACACAGAAACAATGAATGAAGACAAAACATCACAAATCAAAGTGTTTTAAACAGCGTGTAGATCACTTAAAATATTAAAAACCAGTTGAGGCACAACAAAACGTTTGAAAAAGCTTGAAAGGAAATTTTATAAAATGATTTTCTGCCCTTTCAAGTGGAAAAATGCATGAAATAGCTAAATCATATATCTATATTTATATTTTTTATATTTATTACGTGTTTTCAAGACTGTTGTTGCGTACTGGAATGTGCTATATATAAAAAAACATTTTTTTAAATTATTTTCATGACAGGAGACACAAGAATTTTATTACCTGCCGTAACTTGTGTTTAGTTTTTTAACACGTCAATTCACACCCCAAAATTGATTTAGGCTTAGAGAAGCAGGAGAAAAAGTTTTTTTCCCCCTGATTTTTTATGCAGAAACATCAACAGAAACCATTCAGTTGTTCCACAATGAGGCAGTTTAAAAGTTCTCTGCGTGTTTTTCATTAATAGATTTTAATGGAACAGGAAGTAAAATGATACTAAAAATGCATTCCTAGGCATAAAAAACCGCAACAGCAATGCATAAAAAACCGTGAAATATTGCAAAATTATGGAAGTTCAAAATGTTATGTGTGTTAAACAGCTAAATGGAAGAAAACAGGAAGTCAAGATAAGATAAGATCGGATTTTATTAATTCCACATGGGGAATTTCAGTCATCACAGCGGCTCAACACTGCACAAATACTTATAGACAGACAGGATAGTTGCACACAAGACAAAAGACTATGTATTTATAAATATATAATGAGATTAGTATGTATGTATGTATATATAAACATGGGAATACAGGGGAAAATACTCAGAAGTTTTACTATTTACAAGTGCAGTACAACAGTGATCGCATTAACAATGTGTTTTAGGATCAAAAAAGCAGCAACAACAGAGAAATTAAAAAATTTTTCAATGAGATGAGGAAAATGTGGTCTTGAGACAGTTTAAAATGTTTTAAAAATGAAAAACACAAGTTCTCCAGGTGAAAGCAAGTGCTCTGGGACGGAGGCGGTCGGCACGGTCACTCATCAGCTGTGTTTCTTGTGTCAGGTGTCGGAGCGTTACGAGAGCACCAACCTGCTGACGGCTCTTCCCTCCTCCTTCCTGGAGCCGCTGCTCTCCTTCACCCTGATGGAGGATCCCGAGATCCGCCTGCTGGTGCTCTCCATCCTCACCTCGCTTATCGACCGGCACCACAACAGCAGTCGATTCGCTAGCGCAAGGTTCGCCAGTGTTGCAAGTTGATAAAAAAAAAACAACTTCAAGAAACAAAACCAACCATAATGTACAAAAATGTATGAAACAATTGAAGTCAAAAATATAAAGTGAAATGACACGAAATAAAAGTAGTTAGAAAGAGGAACATGATACATTAACAAAAGATTGAGACCCGAACCCTAAAAAGTAAAATCAATACCTTTTATTAATTAAAAGTCAAGTTAAAGTTTGTTTTAAGCAGCTACATTTTATCTGTAATATTTATTGGAATTTTAGCATTTCATCAACTTTTTGATGAAGCTTTAAATGCCCCCAAGTTTATTCACCATCAGTGATTTTTTGTACTCATATTTATCTTCTTGATCAGTTTGAGTTTGAGTGTTTTTTTCCCTTTAATATCACACATAAATTGATGGCTTTATCATTATTTTATTTAACGTTTATGTCTGTGGCTCCACCTGCTGGCCACCAAAGGTCACTGCAGGAACAAAACCATCAAAGTGCCTTTATCAGCTGGTTTCCTTGTAGAGTTCAAGTTTCTTTTTCTTTTTTGTATTTATATGAATTTTATGACACATTTCTATTGTTTCTGTTGAATTTTGACTTCTTCCTCTGCTTCTATTTAAATCAATACTGTCTTGGTCAGTCAGTTTCAAGCTGACCAATGTCTTTGTAAGCAGAATATTTATAAGAATGTATTATTTTGACTTGTTTCTGAAATTTTGAGATCATTGGTTACTGTCCACATGGATCTAATTCCCATTTTATTAGTGTCAGCGAAGCTGAGTTGGACCTGAGACTAAATGGGCTTTAAATAATGGGTCGGCTGATGGTTTTGGTTGACGTGTTTCCACAGTGTGACGGTTGATGTGTCGGCGTTGGAGCTGAAGGAGGACACATGTTCTAAACAGGACAACCTGTTTATGAGGAAGGTCAGTGAATATATTCACACTGTCAATAATCAGCACCCAGACCACTTGATCCTTGAATCCTTGATTTAAAAAAAATGACTTATGTGTTTATTATGCAAATGCAAAGCGTTTTACAGTCAACATTTAGTTCCTTGACGATTTCTTGTGGTTTTTCCATCACTTTTTTTTAGTGATAAAAGTTGTCACTGTCATTATCTGTTTCTGCAGCACGCTCAGCGTCTCTACCGTCACGTCTATCTCACCTGTAAGGAGGAGACCAGTGGGCAGAGCCACTACCAGGCTCTTTTCACCCTGTTGGCTGTCCTCGGCGTGGAGTTGTCCAGTGAGGAGGTTCTGGTGGACCTGATCCGATTGGTTCTGGCTCTGCAGGTGAACTTGTCTCCACTCGTCAAAACCACAATAACGACCTGCCCCTTTCTCTCGCTCTCTCTCGCTCTTGGACGTTAACTGTCCTGTGATTGGTCGTTCAGGATCTGGCCATCTCCAATCAGGAGTATCTGTCGGTGTTAAACCGCTGTGGCGTGCACGCTCTCTGTGCCGCCGCCCTCTGCTTGCTGTCAAAGCTCGGGCTGCCACTAGCGCTGCAGCAGCACGTCACTCAGGTGTGTGTGTGTGTGTGTGTGTGTGTGTGTGTGTGTGTGTGAGTGGTGATGACTATTCATGTCTTTTGGAGTCCTCACAAGATGTAAACGGCACCTTTTCTGTTTGTTTCCCTCTGAAGGTTGTAGAAAGTCGCCAGAAGAGGGCGCCACACCTTTTGCCTGAACACGCCCTCTGTGACAAACCCAGGTACAAACAAACAAACAAACAGACACTATTTTTCTCATATTCCGAAGGGATGAACAAAATCAGTATCAGTGTGTTGCTGATGGTCTGTGTGTGTGTGTGTGTGTGTGTGTGTGTGTGTGTGTGTGTGTGTGTGTGTGTGTGTGTGTGTGTGTGTGTGTGTGTGTGTGTGTGTGTGTGTGTGTGTGTGTGTGTGTGTGTGTGTGTGTGTGTGTGTGTGTGTGTGTGTCAGACTACCTGCAGGGGACCTGAAGGT
Source organism: Blennius ocellaris (assembly GCF_963422515.1). Taxonomy (NCBI): domain Eukaryota; kingdom Metazoa; phylum Chordata; class Actinopteri; order Blenniiformes; family Blenniidae; genus Blennius; species Blennius ocellaris. The sequence goes on along the minus strand of NC_137667.1, from coordinate 15,601,324 downwards.
GGATGAAGAGTTTCTGTTCATTCAGTCAACAATTGGCGAATCTCTGAATGGAAGCAGCTACGGCGCTCACTGCGACCGTCTCAACACACCGTACACACCTCAACTTTCAGGTACACTCACATAAACTCTCAGGCATAAACACATCACCTTTCAGGTATACGCACCTCACCTCGCGGGTATACACACCACAGGTAAACTGATGTAAACTCAGAGATATAATAGATGAAATCACAGGTATACACACTTGGCGTGATGAAGCTGGCCCCACGGTGTCACTCTGTTTGTCTTTGTTTCAGATGAGGACCGTCTTTCGAAGAGGAAAAGTGTGGGAGACGTGGCCTCTCTGCAGCTGGACATGGATGCTCACAGTACCCCTCACACTCCACAGGTATGCAAACAATCACCAAGGGTTGGTGTTTCAATAAAGTTGCCGTGTGTCATCATGGTAAACCTCTGACTATCATGTGTAGAAACCTCAGACGGAGCAAATCACGTTTGAGATGCTGAAGAACACCATCGGTAGGCCCCCATTCGCTTCTGCATTCACACTTTTGGGCATTACAGAGAGGAAATATGTTATTTATAAGATTTGAAAGCAGAAGGAAATGTCACAGATAATTAGGATCTGTCAATAAAGTACGTTTGAATCTTTGTGTGTTTTCTTTCAGAAGATAGAGGCGGTGTGGAGGAGGAGGAGAGGAGGAAGAGGCTGCAGCTGGTGGAGAAGTTTCAGACGGCGTCCTTCGAGGAGATTGCTGCTCACTGTGGATCTCGGGTGAGCGTCTTTGTCGTCCTTTTCAATTACATCCACGGTGTCCAGCATCTCCTTGTTGCATCCATCATATCCTCTATTTCCACGATGAAGATCACATCAACCGCATCCGTCATTTCCACCGCATGTACCATGTCCACTATGTCCACCTCATCCACTATGTTCACTGCATCATACGTAACGTCCACTGCATTCACCTGATCTGCAGCATGAACGATATCCACTGCATCAATGATTACGACCGCAAACGATGTAATAAAATGATCTGCATATAGTTGTCTGTCTGTCTGTTGGCAAGTTTACGTCAAAACCACTGCAGAGATTAAGCCAAAGTATTCAACACACATATTTATTAGGCCATTGAAGATTCCAATACATTTTGGAAGTTTGTTTGTTTGTTTGTTTGTTTGTTTGCAGGCGTCGCTCCTTCACTCCAAACTGGAGCAGGTGTTTGACCTTATCATCCGTCCTCCTCCGTCTCCGTCCGGACAGTCGCCCCCCCGTTCCACGCCGCTCCACCAAATGAAATTTCCCGACCTCTGCGTCTATTAGAGTCGCAATCACACTACTGTTCCTGTAAATATTATCCTGCTCCCTCGGAGGTTAATCTCAGGCAATAAAACCCTCAACTCCTATCCCACTTATCTGAATTTGCTCAGATTTAGATCAAATAAAAATTAAACTGTGAGCCTTCTGCGTTCCACTATGTTTATTTCTCACCATTTCTGACAGCTAGAAACTGTTCTGTGCTGGTTTATAATCTGTTACTCCTCCTTCTTCTGTACACCTTTATCCAACTCAGGCTGAAGGGGGGAAATTAAACTGGTTTGACAAATTTCACACATCAGAGATAAATGAGAGCTGCTTTCATCCTAACAGGTTCAAAAGGCAGCAGATTTGCCTTTTCTGCAGTCTGCCCTCAGTACAGGATCCCTACATGCTGTTCCAAACCTTTATGTTTTTATTCTCAGAGTAGAAATTTACGTTTGGTCCTCATTTTTAGCTTTGGCGCCCCCTTTTGGTTAAAATCTAATTAATAAGTTCCATGAAACACTGGATTTGTGCACTGTAACAACAACAATAATAATAATAATACTTTATTGTGTACAATTCTCAGAGTGCTTCACAATATTATATAATAACATTTTTGTAATGTTATTATGTAATTAGATAACATAATAACCATAATATTAGAATCATTAATATCGCTGTCAGTGAAAAGGAGCAAAATAGATTCAATTCCCACAAAATCTTCATGAGAGAGGAAAGAAGGACGATTAAAGAATTGAAGCTCACTGATAATGTTCTGCATTACATCCTGAGACTTTGATAGGATTTAACATTATCATAGTAATCACTCTGATTCCTGTTCAGCGTTTCAGGGGGTCTCATTGATGTTTTGACACTTTTTTCCTCCGTAATTGTTTCCTCGTGATGTTGCCTCAACATGACAGTGGGACTTTAAATCAAGAAAAACCTTTTTTCTATGTTTTGTTGTAAAAAGAGAAAAAATAAGAGGGGAAAAAAGAATAAATAAAGAAAAAAAAAAAAGAAAAACATTTTAATCAGTAAAACCTTTAAATCACTTCTCAGACTTTGCAGTTAAAGGTCAGTGGTTTGATTCCTCGTCAGGCTCTGGTGAGTGTGAGAGAGAACAGGAAAGAGGAACAGAACAGGAACTGTCCAGCCTGCATGCTTATTATACAACTTTTTTCGAATAACCTTAGTATAGTTTATGCAACATTGATTGATCACATGAAGGCTATTAGACTATTGTTACTCTGGCCAGAAACTGAACCGAGCTCTCTCACGCCATGGAGCTCACTAACCACTTTTGTATTATCAACAATTATACAAACAGACCTGTGGGTCCAAAGTTAAAAAAAAAAAAAAATACTTTTTTTAGTGTTTTCTGTCTTGTTCTCTCCGTGAGCCATCATGGAGGTGCTGTGTTATTGTCTTGATGAGTTTGATGATTGCATACTGATAACGGAAAGTTGTTTTCTTTGACATTTTAAGTATCTTGGGATAGGCGTGTGATTAGTGTCCAAATTGCAAAATGAGAAAGTCAGCTAGAAACAATAAACAGGCATTAGAAATGAGAGACAAAGAAGACAACAGTTAATATGTTTGAAGAGAGGAGAGCCTGCTGTGTTTTGATTTGTTCGATTAGGACATTGTGAAAAGGATGATTTCCGCTGGCATGCTGCAGAAAATGGCTTCCGACCAGATCTTCAGAGTTTGTTTTTCTCACTTCACAAAGCATAAGGTAGCCATTATAACAACTTCTGTGTTTAGATGTTGGTGTATCAAAGGGGTGAGACCACCCAGATGGGATTCATTGAGTTTCGTATTGTGTGTTCACTTAATAAATGAACTATGGTGATGAAACCACCCATGACTAAAGACTTTAGTGTGCCGCTTTGTTTTCCAATTGGAGAACTTGTTGCATAGCCTCCTGGGGTTTTTTTTAAACATATTATCCACTTTCTATCCTCTGTTCTCTCCAAGTGAGCAAAATAATTTATATTATCTGACTCAACATTCAAGACTGTTAACAAATCAATCCACAAAGCAGCGAAGAACACAACCAGCAAAGAGTAGAACAAGTTTCTCACATTGTTTACTGAAGTAGAAGTACTTATGTGTGAAAAAAGCTAGAGGTTCTGATTAACCTTCTTCATCTTTAGAGAGTTTTGCCTTAGAACCCCGATCCCTCTTCAGGAACCTTGAGAGAACATGCCACCTTTTTTTTGGAGAGACCCATGGACTTAGGTTTTGAGGTGCTGATCTGCATCTCAACTTCTTGACACTCAGCAGCAAAGTGTTCCGCTGAAGGCTGGAGGCCCTGGTGCAATGATGCCAGGAGGACAACATCGTCATCAAAAAAAGACGAGACGTCGCCCTCCCTCTTCCCCACATGACTCCCTCCTGCATCGGCTGTGCCTCAACACCAGGTCCATGAAAATCACAAGCAGAAGAGGTGACAAGTTACAGCCTCTACAAGTATGAGTATACAGACGCAGCTTTCACACCAGAAGCAGAGACCAGATCGCCTGCAGGAGTGGTTCTGGTACTCTATACTCCCGAAGCCCCTCCCACAAGACATTCCAGGAGCTCACAGTCATAGGCCTTCTCCAGGTCTACTAAACAAATGTAGACTGGATTAGCAAACTCCCATGCCCCCTTGTTAATCTGTCAGGTTGTGAAATGGTCTGTTGTTCCATGCCAGGATGGAATCTGCGTCGTTCCTCCTGTATCTGACATTCAACGTTTCCAGGGCTGCTGAGTGTGATATCCTGATTATTGGCTGAAACTCTCCATTCCCCCGTTTTGTAAAAATGAGGACCCCCCCCCCCAGTCTGCCAGTTCAAAAGCACTCAGCCTGGGGTCATGCTACCCTGTAAAGACGTCTCATCCAGGACAGTCCAACACATATCCTTGGCCTTAAGCAGCTCCAGGCCTATCTCATCCGCTCCTGGGGCCTTGCCCTGGGTGGTGAGCCAACTAGGCTCTAAAGACCTCCATTTTCAGCTTCACAGCTTCCACTGATATCCATCAGTGTGTCCTTGGGTTGGTGCCATGGCAGCACCAACAAGCTTCAGGCCACAGCTGCACATAGCCTCTTCCACAATGGGGTTTTGAACATGGTCCACTTGGACTCTATGTCCCACTTCTGGTAAGTGGGAGAAATTCTCAGGGCAGTGGGAGTTCAAATCCTGTTGGGCAGAGTCCTCTGCTAGCCTCTCCCATCATGCCTTGCTTGTGTTTATTGACTCATTGTCATATAATCAATTATGAGTGCGTTCTCAAGACATAATGCAATCATGTAAGTGTTAAAGGTTGTGGTGAGGATTTTACCACGTATGAGGTAATGAGGCTTTAGACTTTGTGTGGGTATCAAAATCACTGATCAGGCAGTAGTGGTTCCCACTGCCTCATACAGACGACTCCCAGTTTGAGTACGGGCTTTGGTGCCTTTCCATGTGGTGCTTGCATGTTCTCCCTGTGCATATGTGGGTTTTCTCCAGGTTATCTCCCACAGTCTAAACAACTGCCTATAAAGTTAGCTGGTAGCCCTACATTACCCATAGGTGTGAATGTAAATGTGAGTGTGTTTGACTGTGTTTCCCCTACCATGGACTGGCGAGTGGCGACCTTCTAACACAGATAAATGATTCCCAGTGTTCCCTTGATGTGAATGTGGGCTATGTTCTTCACTCACCGGATGACAAGAGATTTTTTTGGTTTTGTTTAAGCATTCCACATGAAGCATCACACAGACACATCGGGATCAGTCTTGCGAGGAAGAGGGATTTTCTCCTTTAAGGGCTCTGAGCCAAATCCTCCACAATAAAGGCGGACTGGTGGAATGCACTTCCACTCATGCACATAACGTCTGTTGACATCGTACCTGGCCTCCTGAGGAAACTGCTGCTTTCTGCCTGATCTCTGAGAGCTGCGACGGCAGATAACATGAAGCCCAAATCTCTGCCATCGAGGCTGTTTGACAGACAATCAGCATCAGGCGAGACTCTGAGTGTCAGTGCTGCAAAGTATCAACGCCATGTGGACTGTTTGGACCAGTTCTCCTCTGAGGACAGCCACCAAGAGGCCGACAGCAGCAGGCACAATGAGAAATACCTCAGAGAATTACACTTTGCCTTTCGGCCAGAGAAGTATGAGCTATTAAGAGATGAGGAGGATAAAGTCAAGGCAAAAGAGGAGAAAAAGAAAAGGAAGAAAGAAAACTACAAGAAAGTGAAGAAGGTGGGTATTGATGTTGATTTTGATTATCATCAATATTGCTACTGTTCACATGGTCAGTACGTGTTTCCTAATTGGTGTTTTTCAGGTCTTCAGGGAGACTATTAAGTCTTTCATTTATTATTAAAATGTCTAGAGGAGTGAAATTGAAGTTGTTATGATCTCGCTCATATTGTGCATGCACGCACGCACACACACACACACACACACACACACACACACACACACGCACACACTTGGAGTCATGGCCTCCTCTGACTTCTGCGTAAATGTCGACCCGACCACACTAAAACCTGCGATTAATCCAGCTTATGACTTCTAAAGCTTCATATGTGTCAGACCTGCAGACCAGTTTTCTGGTATAATGTTCATAGGAGATGACACTAAACAGCAGTTGGAACGCTTTGTTCAAATGTGCTGTCTACTACTTTTTCCAAGCCTTGAGAACACAGTTTTTCTTAGTTCCCGGATGTGATAGGATTACATTTTTCACTACATATATTTCCATTGAAATGCAATTTAATATTTGACTTTCTTTAGTCTGGTTTGTCTTTGAATTCATGTCATGAGATGAGCTCTTACTTGAGAATGACTTTACTGTAATATTATTTTGCACTGTTTTGGCAATAGACTTAAATTCCAAATTAATGTACATGAGTGTGGAAATGTTTTCTGTCTGGAATTTATTGAGATTAAAAAAAAGGTTTGTGCTTTGTAATCTTTTTTTTTTTTTTTTTATTCAATGTCATCAGATTGAAAATTTACACTGGCCATATATAACCAGCATCCTTAAAAACTTAATCGTCATTTCCTATTACAGCTCTTGCAGTGCATTTTATTATTATGCTACTTGTGCCTCCGCCAGCAGTGTAGATAGTGTCTCTGAAGCCTGTTTTGAATACATTGTCAAGGTTTATCTGGCTTCACATGTTGTGAGGTAATGACTGAATAAATAAACGTCAACACAACTGATATATCAGTGGCAGGAGATTCTCATAAACACTGCATACTAATGCACTTTTTGTCAGTGAGCCATGGCCTTTGTAGGACAGGTTATCAAATCTGATTGTTCATGTGGTTTCTGATTAGATAATTGGATCCAGACACATTTTGAACTGTTTCATAGTAAGTTCAAATTCACCTCTGACACTTTATTTTTTTTTAAACATTTGACTTCCTCTATCCGCTGCAGCCAGTTAGTCTTTTCCTGTCCAGAGAGGACAGAGAACAATAGCGTTCAGGATATTCTGTTTACATTGTAGGCAAGTGGAGATTGACCCTTGTCTCCTGCTGTGCTATTCTTTCAAACTATCATGCAGACAACCTTTAACTCAAATCTTGCTCTCCAGTCTATGTACAGGATGTTTTAGAGAGACAACTCACAACACATCAGAACTATTCTGACATGAAGAATTGGCACAAAACAATATTATTTATCTTTGTCCCCTTCTCTGAATGGCAGCTGATTATTTAACAATTATTATATTACAATTAATAAAACATTTATTGAATAAATATGATCCCCTTTTCTTCCAGAACGTCGGCAAGGCACTCCGTGCTACCTGGAAGTGTTTCATGCTCGGCCTGTATAACCTTTCTCTGGGCTACTCCACTCCGATTACAGTGGCAGCTACTTTTGCCCCTGATTTTCACCCAGGATGGACCTGAGCCAAGCTGTGAACATTGACTGAATGCTTTTGCCACGTTTTAAATTACATGTATGTATAAGTCAAAGAGTTGAAATTGAACACTGATATTTTCGGATTGCGTTGCACAGTTACGTCTATTTGTCATATTTGTAGGTAAGGTTTAAGTGTCATTAATAATAGGGTTATTTTGTGAAGAACAGTGCATAAAAGTACATATTAGTTATAGTCCTAATGGGTTCTGCGGAAATACATATATACAAATTTAATCCAATCTATTTTCTGTAAAACTGCTGTGTGGAGTGAGCATGTAAATGTGTCATGGGAGCCTAAATCACATGTTGTGTATACACTTATTGACCTTATGTTTTCATACAAAAACACATTTATGCCTTTTTGTGACTCAGGGACTGGTTTTAGTAAGTGTGTAGATGTGTGACGAGGGAGTTTGAGAGCATGTGATGATAAGACAGCAAGAGCAAGGTGGAAAAGAAGTCCAAAAACACCAATGCGAGGAGACATAGTGAGAAATAAGTCAACTTCTTCTACCAGTGTGGAGCAACTCAACCACTAATTTGAAATGTATTGGGTGTAATATAGTTTGGAAGGTTGTGAGCAAGACGGACAACCTCCACCTCGTTATCTGGGATCAGCTCCGGCACTCTGCGATCCTGAACAGGAAAGAACCTATGGAATATGGATGGATGGTGCTATAAAGCCACACTAAAGAACATTAAACATTATCTTAATGGAACCAAATAGCATGACTACTTCAATTTCAATTTCAGACTTTGTGTATGTTTGTTTCCTTGCAAGTTAAAAAGGAATGTTATGTGAAAGTTGTTCAACTTCAGAGATGTAATACATTTTTGTTTGTCAAATAAATAAGTGTTTTTCCAGTGTTTCTGACTGCTTTTTTAACAACACTTTTCTCATAATTTTGCAATGTTTAAATAAGATAATTAAAAAAATATTAATCCAGACCCCTGAGGTCCTTAACAACAACAACAACAACAACAACAACAACAACAATACTAATTTGATACAGTGAACGTTTCTGAATAAATCCCCAAAAACTGGATAGTTTTGCCTGGGTGATTATGTGTTGGTGTGATGTTAATCCATTCCGATCCAAATGGATTTCTTTCCAAATAAACAAAACAAAAACAAAAAACTGCAACAACAAAAAAAAAGTCCCATACAAAGCAAATGGAAAGGGCACCTCTTGGAGGATTTAAAAGGAGTTCAGAGGAGATCAGCATCTGTTGAAAAGCTGAAATCAAAGTTTGTCTGCAAGAGGCAGCCATAAAAAATTTCCTCTGGAATTTTATAGTTCTATTACAAAGATTTTAGATTATTCATGCATTTCTTATCCCTTTGTTTTAATGTATTCCTTTTATTTGATTGCAAAACACCACGAATTTCCACGCGTCTGAACGTTGCTGTAGAAATACATCCATAGATATTAATACTTCTGCCTTGCGTCAAAGGCGTGACGTCATTCACCTGCGACTCGAAGCGCTTCTTCCTGTTTTGTTTACATGGTCGAGTGAAACCGAGTCCGCTCGCAGTTTTAGTGTTTTAAGAGGATGGCAGATCAGAAAGCACAGAATATCAGCTCTATTCCCATCGACGGATTCAGCAAATTAAGAATAACTTCGATATGGACGTTTCTAATGTCTGTAAGTTGAGATGAATTCGGTCTCCAGAGACGGCTAAACGATCCAAGTTGATTTAAAGCAGATGACATATCCGTCTCGATTCATTTTAGCTGGCCGAGCTGCCTAACACTTGTCTTTCGTTTCCAGGTTCAGTGGTCGGAACCGTGGCTCATCGGACTGCTTGTGTTTCACGTCGTGTGTTTGTTAGTGACTGTAGTGACCTGCAGGTTTTACAGAGCCCAGATCTGTCACTTCCTCCTTATCGGTACGTGTGCTGGAAACATCTCGCATCATAAACAATGTTTTTTTTTAATGCTCTTAACGTGTATGTTAGGAGAGAAGTCATGTTGAGTTGCTCTGGGAGCTTTTATACAATCGCCCTATGTATCCACATTCAAAGTCCCCTTGACACGCTGACAAGGCACATGATCTTTTAGTCCTGGCCGCTACGAGATGGAGATTGTTTAGAGATTTCGTCAGGTTTTGAAATGGCAGCATCACAGTTTCTAACATTTATTTCTACATCCATGAAGCGACTATCACAGCCCAGAGGCGCTCCATGGATTGGTATCTGGAAACAGTGGAGTTTTTTGAGTATGCTAAACTTGTTGGACAGGTTGATGCAGTCACTCTGAAGTGTACTTATATCTTCATGAAATGTGGCGTCATTCTGCTGGAAGTATCTGTCAGAAGATAGGTATACAGTAGGCTGTGGTATTTATTCAAAATAGCACCCAATTGGTGACATAAAAATACCCTAATGTGTATAATTGCCCCACTACCAGAAGCCAGAAACCTATGCTATTGTGTAATGTGCACATTTACATGTTTAAATAATTTTGCTTGATATTATGGGAGCTTCAAGATTAACACCCACAGATGGCAAGAACCTCAAAGCAAAGGGCAGCATGCGTTTGTGTAAAGCAAAACTCTAAAACGTGCCAAACATACTCAGTCTAAAACAATGACTTTTGAGAAGACACAGCATGCTTGTACACTGGGACGAGTGAATGGAGAAACTTCAGTCACCTTCATGCATGAGACCTTGAGGATAACAAGCAAATAGCGATTTGATTTGTATTGTGATAGTTATGAAAAACACGCACGGTTGGAGGCACAACGCATTGCTTGATATGAGTAAATTACTCCATTTAGTGGACTGCTGTGTTGATATAAACTGTTTGGGATCAATGGGAATCTCACATTTAAATCAGGGGTGTCAAACATAGGGCCCATGGGCCAAAACCAGCCCACAAGATGCTCCAATCTGGCCCATCAAACCACCAAGCAAATAGTTACAATTTCAGAGAAAATATAGATTTATATAGAACACATTTCTTGAGAAAAGCAAATATTTTGGGGCATTTCACTGTATTTTGAACCAGAAGGTTTCATTAGAATTGGCTTCACATTGACATTGTAGTAATTTTCTGTTGTAATCGTGAAAGTGTAGACATTTTTTTATCATTGTTGCTATCTTTGTAGGATGCACACGTATAAAAACAATAATTGTTATCATGGTCAGTCCGAGCATGTCGTTGTTCATTGTCTGATCTTGCCTCTCTCTCCTCAGTCTGCCTGGTTTACAGTGCTGAATATCTAAATGAGCTGGCTGCCATGAACTGGAGGTAAGTTTACCAACATTTATCAAGGAACTATCTAGGAACTGTGTGTTGTTGTTTTTAACAAGATACACATATTAATTAGTGAAGGATTTCAAAACTGTCATAATACTTTTTTTTCTCCACAGGTCCTTTTCAGACTTCCAGTATTTTGATTCCAAGGGCATGTTCATATCGTTGGTCTACTCAATTCCTCTTCTCCTCAATGCCGTCATCATTGTGGTTCGTTTTTCTTGTTATTGTCCACTATGTCATCCATTGAAATGTCAAAAGCACAGCCGTAAACCATGAAGAGCACTGGTTTACCTGCATGTGTTTGCTTTACAGATGGTGTGGGTGTACCGGACCTTTTCTACGATGATTGAATTGAAGACACTTCAACTGAAGAAGAGAGCTCGCAGAGAGAAGATAGAGAAGAATGACTGAGCTCTCTCTTTATTTCTTGACTTCATCTTGAGGATTTTGGGTGGCGGATTCCATCATGTGGCTCTGAAAGTTTTTCACCAGGAGTGGAATGTATTATTCATGTTATATTTGTAATGACAGCTGGGAAGGGGATGCTGTCTGTGTTGTACACTCAGAGGGCCAAACGAATTTTACCATTCTGTTAATATTGATTTAATGTGGGTTAAGCATATAAAAGAAAATCTTTCAAAACTTTAATTTGATGTGGGTTTTGTTTCCATTACCTGGAAGTGATCTTGTGCTGAATCTGAAATATATCTGATATTTTTTAAGGACTAGTGCACCACAGGAGGTAAATAAGAACATTTTCTTTTTCTACTTTTGTCTTTATAAAGTGAGAGAGTGAGATGGACAGCAAGAAGTCGGCTCAGTGGTCTTTATGCGTCAACAATTCTCAATAACGTTTGACACACAACAACCAACAAGTGGCTTTAAGCTGAACACTGTTATATGAATTGTACAGTGGCACACTAACTGTGTTTTGCATTTCAGTTTGCTTTGAGGAGCCTCTTTGAATGAGGCAATGAAGTCCAGAACAGCTTGGTCTCTGGCACTGATGGTGCACCACTAGACGGCAGTATGAGCTAAATGTCTTGAGATGTGCAGGTGTCCACTGTCCACCCACAGGAGAGAATCCTTCCCAGCTCACTTCATTTTTCACTCTTTTTCTCTTGACAGAATGTCTTTCCTCAACTTTGCTTTTTTACAGGAATGTATGAATATCAGTCCTTTATTTGTTCTCCCACATTAATCTGCTCCGTATTGGCATACTCTTCCTGCAGTAATCCGTTAGGATTCATTGAGTGCCGACACGAGTGTTTGGACCACAGTCATTGGATGTTATCTGAAAGGACAGGAAGGAAGATGAATGAGCAGGCAGTGTTGTCAGGGATTGCAATGTGAATGTGTGGGCAGGTAGGTGTGTGTGAAGGCTGGTGAGAGCTTCACCCCTGGTGTGGGATCCTCCCCTGTGAAAGCCAGGGGGGGAAAAAAAAGTGGCCCTGCCTCCTACTGAAGAGATCAAAAGTTGCTCTCTGGCCTGTCTTTGATGAACAAGAGCAGGTGTTCGGCTCACAGACACTTATGTAATGCCTGTTAGATTGCTTATCGCACGAGTCTGTCGCTGCTTTTCGAGGTGCGTCTCAGCTGACACAGCCACCTCCACCTCCTCAGGCACATGAGTCATGTCAAAAGTTTCAAAGTGGACAACTATAAGAAGGGGATTCTTCTCCGCTCAATAAAAGGCTGCAGTGATCACTCCGGAACCGTCTGATACACGCTGCCAAATATACTAGTTCATCTATTGATTACAGGACGGCGTTTTTTTTAGTCATGTGCAACATGACGTTACACAACATCCCACCAGCTGCATTCCTCCGGGTGCAAATGCTTAGGATAAAAGGAAAGCCACCTGTTTAATGGCGATCTGAGTAGATGAGGAAATAAAATGATTATAGAACTTCGAGACAGCCGAGCTGCAAGATTTATATCACCGAGCATCATCAAAGTTTCAGCACTTGGAAGATATGAAGACGATACGCAACTCCCTGATTTCAGTAAGAAAAAAAACAACATTTTCTGTAATGAATGTTAAACCTGCCTTGTATCAAAGGTACTGACCATAAAAAAATCAACGCTGACCTCAGCTGAAGGTTTCATCACATTTTAGTGAGGTTATTAATTCTGGGTCAACTGATAGGTAGGGAGTTAACAAAACAACTGATAAAAACATGCCTGGAGAAAGAGAAAGATGATTTATATAAGGTCAAAGAGTTGACCCACATAGAGTTGTACATACTACAATTTAGAGAGTCTTGATCTGGACTTGTTCCATCTTCTGTGATACTGACACCAACAAAAATGGAAAAGAAAAAGGAAAGGGTGCGGAATCAGACAGGCAGAATCTTACAAGATGCCAACTCTGCTACAGGAGAGTGCATATTTTTCATAAAGGAAGGAAGTGTTGACAAATGTGACTATTCTTTTTTTTTCTCAGTTTAAACATGATATTATTAAATAAGTATTTAATGGTAAGTTGTGTCATTTTGTTACTAACAAATACCTTTCAAGTATCAGGTTTCATTTCACGCTCGGGGCCTTTCTCTGAATTTGGATCATTCTGCGTGTGTTTGAATTTAATCTGTGTACTTCAACAACCCTCAATCAGAAACATGTCAGTTTTCAGTTAACCACTACCTTCGTCTGCAGGCTGTATGGGGATCTAGTGTGAAGCGCTCCCGCCTAATACCAAGAATATCCACGGTTCCAGGCTCAGCTTTGGGGCATTTCCAGAGTTTGCCTGTTCTGTAGTATCTTCCCACAGTCCAAAAACATGCATTAATGATTCAGGAGAGTATGTGAGTTTGTACTGTGGACATCTGATCTGTCCTGAGTCTGTTTGAAGCCTTAAAGTAGGTGTACAAAATGGATGGCTATATTACCATGTTTAAAAACAGTTGGATTTTAAGTGCGCTCCTACAATTTAGGCTGTAGTCACCACCATTCATTGGGAGCCCGTGGAGGTGGTGGAACAAATCAAATACCTGGGCACAGTCTTCCACCAGCAGCTGAGGTATGAGCTGAACATGGAGGAGATTCTGAAAAAAATGCCAGTATCTCCTGGTGGAAGCTCAACTCCTTTTGGTGTGAGTAAAAACATCCTCACAACTTTTTACAACTCATTCATACAGAGCATCATCACCTTCACCTGCTGGTTCCACTCCACCCCCCATCTTGTGTGCTGTCAAGACCTGCTCCAAAATGATCGGGCTGCCTGTCAGAGCGCTCTCCGCCCTCTGTGACCAACAGACCGTGAGGAAGGCCAGCAAGATCCTTGAGGACCCGTCACTCCCAATGTTCCCTGCATTCCAGTGGCTCGCTTCCGGACGTCGCCTTCGCTGCCCAGCCTGTCGGACTCAAAGGAGGAGGACAGCATTTGTCCTGCTCCTCAATGATCAGCCAAACTTGACCTGCTGCCTCCCTGCCGGCGCTCACACAGCCCCCCCAACCCCAAGACCCCATGATTGTGCCAAATATGAAGCAAATTTTATCTGTATTTTTCACTTCTTATAAAAAAAAGAGAGACAATCCACAGATGCTGTGAGTTTATATCTGGAGCACAGGAAGGAAATGATCTCAAAATAAAGAAAGGCAGTGTTTTTGGCTTTTGGTCAGAATGTTCTCTCTTGCAATTTCTATACAGTTTATGTTGGCTCTTATTGCCATTTTCAACATCTGTGGTTGTATAATCGACTGGTTCAGATGTTTGACACGGACTCTGTGTTTAGCTCCGTTTTGCACATTAAGAGCTCTTCCAATCTCTTTTACAAAAATCTCTTGAAAGGTTGTGAATCAACACAGCTTCAAAATTATTGAGGGTGTGTCACCTCACCGTATTACTCATGACAATATCATTTCTTGTCAAATACAGTCTGTCTCCAACTTCACGTTTATCCTGGTCATTCTCGGTCACCATGGTGAAATGATGCCCCCGTGGAAATTAAAAACCTGAAAGAAATGTGAATAGAAAGTGTAGCTTCCTTGATTTAATTTTGAGAATATTTCTGTGTTGTTCACTGTGAAAAAATCTGAAATGAACTGTTATCACAGTGTGCTAACATGATGTCATTCCCGCTTTGCAGCACTGTTTACGCTTTATGCACTGCAAAAAGCAGAGGCTGTATATCTATTTCAGTTAGACCATAAAGTGGGTTTACGATAACCATATGGCTCCAACTGTTCCAAACGGGCCAAGAAACTAGTTGCTTTGTAATTTTTAGTAACTTTAAGGTACCATCTTCACTGTTTAAAGAAAAAAACTGAAATGTCCCTGGGTCCACGGCCCTCCACATCTGATACACATGCAGCATAGAGGAGAAGGGTCATATCTATAGAGGAACCCAACCAGTGTGGCCAACAGACGTTTCTAATACTATTTCAAATAATTTCTGCATCTTATAAATTCTTGATATGCTCAGAGCTGTTCAATATGTGTTTGACTTGGCACTAGTAGAAGTTATGAATTGTGGTCACAAAAAATTTAACATATATGAAAAATAAAGTGTCCAGAAAGGTTTCATCAGTATTTTTCAGTCTTATATCAGTGTGAGTTTTGCGTCGCAGCATGTCTTCTGTTGTTGCCTCAATTGAACTTGAAAGTTCAGTGTTCTTCAGTCGTGAGCCCAAGGATGCACGGCTGTGTGTGTTTGGGAGGTTTCCCTGCTCCAACACACCTGATTCAAATCACCACTCCAACCTCCTGAGTTGTTATCTGACATGTGGGCTTGATAACGACTAATTCATTCGATGCACGTATGCAGAAGCTGGCAGACTTTTGTAGCATGCAAGGCCGGACTTCCAAGATCACACTTCAAGAGTTTGGGTTCTGAATTTTTCAGTTTTTTTTATTTTTTATTTCAAAGTTAGAATTCGATACACAAAGAAAGCCAAGGCAGATATATTTATCGAGCACCATGCACAACACCAAAACAATGCTATTTAGAGCAAATTTGCTTGTCTAAATTTCAAAGACGAATCATGTTTGCCACAATGAGGAATTCTAAAATGCTTAACAGGTTCAGTGTGTCTTTATTTTGATCTCACTTTATTTGAAATCATATTAATGCAAAACGAAAGACATTTTTTGCACAAATAAATTCTTTGGAAACATTACTAGTCATCAGTGTTGTGATGTCATAAAGTAGCATGCGCCTGATGCCTATTTTGACATTAGATTACTATTATATTTAATAATGACTAAATGATTAAATATTATGTATTATTATAATAACAGATTACTATTGGTTACTAAAAGTAGAAGGTATATTACCCATATACAGGTGCTCAAGTGTTTGAGCTGCCATCTCTTTGAAACAGTTGTCTTATAATTTACTGTCATTGATTGGACAGGAAGAAGAACTCATTGAACCTGAAGTCATACAGTCGTCCTGACAGCAACATAATGGACTATAAGAATAGCATTAGTCTGTAACCACAAGACATATTAACATCAAGTCCTTTTCATTCTCACTTCAGGACTTTGTTTCTCTTGGTAAACACTAATACACAGATTGTAGATCTTCCTCTGAGTATCTGATAACTTCAGTTAAACTCAAAGGGTGAACCCACCCAGAGCTGACGTTTAGTTAACACCCACCCACCCCTGCGAAGTATTTTAAGACCACTGACCCTGGATGTTTTCATCTTTGATTTTTAAGCTTTTTAAACTTTGTACCTGATCACATGATCTTTTAGATTTACCTACACCTGTGAAGAAGGTGAAAGATCTGATTTTATTCTGCTGTTGGATGTAATATGTGTTAATTAAGAGGTGACATACGATGTAAAGAGGGTTTTGGGGTTTTCTGGCTTTACTGGGAGCTGCTCTTGCCCTGTGTTTGCGGCATCTCTGCAGGTTGAGTCATTGTGTGGCAGAGCATGCTCTGTGTTACGATACAAACAGGGGAAAGATGACTCACTCAGTGTGTGCTGATGAATAAGTCAGTGTGATATATGTGATTATAAAGACATGTTTTATTTGACACATTCTGCATGTGTAATGCCGGCCACTGTGCAGAAGAGATCAGAGGAAAAACAACTCTTATTTCAGTGTTTATTGTTTTGATTTATGATATGTGGCATTGCTTTAGGAAAAAAAATCGATGTGACATTTAAAACATATGAATTGTACAATTTTACCGTGTGCTAATGTATTTCATGCCTAAACAAATACAATATGTCTCCAGGATACAGACTGTAAGCCCCTGAGAGATTGAACTCGGTGACACATCCTCGATCTCACATTCAGTGAGTCATCAATCAGCCTGTAGCAGTTACTACAGCGCGGTCCAAACTGAGGATGATTGTTTCCTTCATCATCGTTTCATTTCAGAGCATCCACTCACAACATCAAGTGGGTGATAGTCTATCTAATTCCAGAGCAATAGTAACGATTGTAAACTGAGGTTATGTCACACTTCATATGATATGATTGACCTATTTTCTCTGAAGTTGATCATGTTACGAATCATTTGGTTAGAACATTTTGTTACATGGGACAATGAGGTATTCAGTGCAATTCAATTCAATTCAATTCAATTCAATTCAATTCAATTCAATTCAATTCAATATAAGATACAATATAAGATACAATATAAGTCCAAGTCTCAGAAAAGGCAACTATAAAATGAGACGTGTGTTGGAATCCACGCTGTTGTGACTGTTTTCAAGAAACCCCACATCAACGATTTCCCACCATTGATTATAGCATAACATTCGGATAAAAAAAACAAAAAAACAAAAAAAACCATCGGCTGATACTGTTGGATTTAAGTTTCAGGTGAGATCATCCAGACCTTCACCTCCACTTACTCAGCTGCTTTTGCATGCACACAGACTCCTTCGGTTTCTCGCTGTATTGGATATCCAGTGGCATTGTGGGAAGCTCCACACGGTATCGGGAAGCCTATGACGAAAAAGGCATCTGACAAGACATTCTTGGCAAATTGTAACATCACCACAACGGTAAATATGCTTACACGGCCATAAACAATCCCATCATATAAAGGATGCGACCTTCATAAGAATGTTTTTCAGTCACAATCTCAAGCATAATAATGTCCTACAATGTGAAAAATATGTAAAAGCCTGGCATTGAACAAACACTGTAGAACCTCTGAGAAGTATAGTGTGGTTCGATTGCGAACACTTGGAATACCTCTGAGCTGGAAGATGTTGCACAATGGCCACACACCTCGTTCATCAATTTGACTGACTCAAATACTTACAAGTAGTCACTTTTTGAATGGGACTGCTGTTTTTTTTAGATGCTATCTAAAAACTGAAAGTTGCTGCAAAATGTCAGTTTCATGCCTCTTTTTTTTTTTTTTCCTACAGTGACTTTCCTCAGCAGCCACTTGAAATGGGATATATCAACATAACTGCTGCCAACATTTTTCATGGGGTGTAATTTATCTTGATGGTTCCAAGTGTAATCATTACCTTATTATTCAATTGTCAAATTTCTTGTAAATACCAATGTCATTTGGTAAATTGTGTTTATTATTCATAGATTTGAAGGCAATTTTATTGTCGAACTTTAATTATATGTTTGTATTTACCCTGTAACTAATACCAACATTTTATGGCTTACATGTACAATATTGATTAGTAAAATCCCAATTCACCAAAAATTAGAACAACGTGTGATGTGGCAATGAAAACAGGAAGAAATGAGTGTCAATCTTCTTCAGCCATTGTATTGTTCATATTGAAACAAAGACAACAAGTCAGATGTTGATAATGAGTGGATTTGAAATTATTTTGAAAACTCAACATAACTCATTTACAACAGGGCTGATGATCATCAAGATCCACTAGACCCTCCTGTTCTTCTTCTGTGGTGGTTCAACAAGTGGTGTCAAACGTATGTGGCTGAACCATCCTGCCCACTGGATGACGATGCAGTTTGAAAATTCAAAAGCAGACAATATATCACATCTTTGAAGTATCTGTTATTTGGAGTTTGTTTGCAGAGGATGCGATTTTTGTTGTAGGATCACACACTACCGGGACCTGCAGCTGTTCAGGCTGAAGATACTCTCTGTCTCAAGTGAGAAAAGATGATTTCAGGTTGCATCAATTTAATTTTAAATGTAATCAAAGGTTTTGTACAGATGCAAAAGCATTTTTTAAACCAATTTTTTAAAATATATTGTTAATTATGATAGACTATCACATTGAAGTTGTTTGTGACTGCTGAACTAAATTCCTTCCTTTGATGCTCTGAGATGTTGGATTCTGAGAACTATGAATAATTTACTTGGAAAACTTTGTGCAGGCTTACAATTGCAATATTTACGATTAAGAGACTGAGTCATTCCACTGATCTCTTGCCCAAAACTTAAAAGTTAAGTATGAGCACCTGTTTTTTGTTTTTGTTTTTAATCAGACTACCATGATATTTAAAAGGGGCTAATTTTGCAGGGATTGATAAAGTGTTATATTATTAAAATTGGAAATTTACCCATTTACTAGCACCTCCACAAACAGTTATACATGAGTGACAAGTGACAGCAACTTTGGGGTTTCCAATGATTTATTGCCATGTAGATGCCGAAGATTTGGTCCCAAACAAAACCCAGAACTTGACTGACTTTGCACTTTCCTTGTCCGAACACAAATCATAAAATCAGTGGTACCGCAGAGGAACATATGTCCAGACCAAAGCAACTAAGTGGATGTGCTGAGGTGATGGTGATAGAATGAGTAAAAATACATATGAGAATACCAAGAAGATTGACGGACTGAGTGAATGTGGAAAAACAAAGACAATAAAAATGAAATATTGTTTATTTGATAACAGTTGTCATGTCATCTTAACTTGTTTAAATTGTTGTTTAGGTGCTCAGTTCTCAGAGCAGGAGACCGCAGACACCCCATCACTTTATATAGCATGCATATTGCTGGATTGTTGAATGTGTTTCTTAAAGATATACTGCCAAATGTGTCATACTCTCAATAAAATGTCATAAATTCATGGGTGGACCCAAACAAACACCTTCAGAGAAACACACAAAAATATCTGAGATCATCATCATCTGTGTGGTATTTATCAAAGGGAAAATGAAAGACAGTCAACTTCACACTCCATCCTGCAGCCTTGAAGGAGAAGAACATCTGAATGCATAAAAATGGAACTGTGGATGGAGGACCTGCTGAATGAAATAAGCTTATTAATGTCCATTCTCACACATATCCGTCTGTCTGGACAACGTGTACACTCTAGGGACAGTGTCTCCATTGTCACTTATGCCAATTTGGTGCTCCTATCTGAAATGCATGAATCATAGCCCATTATTGTGATGAATTATAGAACTTTGTCACTCAGAGTGAGACACTTTGTCTCCTCCGTGTGACTGTAATCCTGTTAAAGCAAAAAAGAAAAACTTGTAGGTTTACTGTCCTTGCAGTCCAACTTTCCTCTAAAATGTCACATCATCAACTCAGGTGCCGTGTCATTAACATTTAGGAACTAAATAGTGTCCATGGGAGAACAGTCCAGACTCTATTGTTTATATGAATGTGTATAGGGATAGATTTATTTTGATATTCCACTCTATGACTATGTATGCAACAGATGTAGTGGTGTTCTGTCTCGACATCTTGAAGCTGTAATGCAGATGTAAGGCCCAATGATGTGACGGCGGAGGAGAGTGTGACATTTCTGTCACTCCTGTAAAGACGATTGAACGCAGAGATTGTTTATATCACAAACGCGGTTTACCCAAAAGCAGACTAAGTGAAGAGTTCAATCTTCAAACAGTTTATGGGTACATTCCCTCCTATCTCATTTCCTATCTATTTTATATTTTTTTGTTCCCCCAGAAGTGTTAAAGTCACGATAAGGAACGTTCAAATTCTCAATGAGCTAATAAAAGGAGGCTCAATGCTTCTTTTACAACCTCCTTTAGCCTCGGAAACACTGATGCTTCGTTTACCAAAGGAGACCAGAT
The DNA here is from genome assembly GCF_963422515.1 of Blennius ocellaris. Taxonomy (NCBI): domain Eukaryota; kingdom Metazoa; phylum Chordata; class Actinopteri; order Blenniiformes; family Blenniidae; genus Blennius; species Blennius ocellaris. The sequence goes on along the minus strand of NC_137667.1, from coordinate 15,580,879 downwards.
CATGTTCAGTTACCAATGCAATAATATGCCTTGAACAACTTCAAATAATCTGAAACCCATATCCCAACTATGAATGTTACAAAACGAACACGGTAAAGTAAACTTTTTGTGCAGCCTATTTTCAGTTTGGTTGTTTTTTTTTTTCACCTGGCAGCCTTTTTTCCCTTGATTTCAATTCAAACTTTGTCATATTTGAGATTATATCAGTGGTTAGAGCCACAGGGGAACGTGTTATAAATGCGCTTTTATTAGTCCATTTTCGGAAATATTTAGTTTTTTCCCCACGGCAGACATCACTAACATTGGATTATTATGACATCACCTAGTGAAAGTGTGGTCCCACGGTCACAACGATGTGATCGCCTTTCCCAGACTCCTTTAGAAAGCTTTAACAAAGTCCAAGGTGTTGAATCCAGGAGGGTGAGGCGAGAGACAATCCAAAACAGGCTGAGGTCAAAAACACAATTCAGCAACAAGAGACAAAGCCATGAAGAAGTGCTGGATGTCTGGAGCCTGAGGAACCAAGGCGATCTGCCAGCGAGACAGAAGGAGGGAGGGGTTAAACTAACCGGGAACACAGGAGACACACATGAGGGTAATGGGCATGGGAAGGAGAGGACAATCAGTTAATTGAGAACACACAGGAGCAGCAGACACACAAACACACAACCAGAATCAATTAATACACACAAAGACACACTGGAGACAGACACAGACTTCAAGGGGGATCAGACGGGGATGAGGGAGACCTGACAGTATATATCTATTTAATTATATTTTTTTTAAGCAAAGACATATTGAAAAGACAATTTTACAGTTTTGTTGATAATAATGTGAAAATATTTTAGATTCTGTAGTCTGAGAGATTCTGAGAGTAACTGCATTTCTTATGTTCTTTCTAAACTTCACAAATAACATGGGTGTTGCAGTATTACACAAATTATAGTTCTCTTTTTGTCATTTCAAAGAGCTTGACAAATGCATTTAGATATGAAATATATGATGATATATGAATGTAGTTGAATATATATATATATATATATATATATATATATATATATATATATATATGGTGTGATTGGCTGAGACGACACATTTCAATAATTCAGAGCAAAGCCTTCTGAGGCTGACGGTGATTATTTGAATTTTGATATTTAACAGGAAAACAGTTTAACGGGGCAAAAACAGAACTGATTGGATGGAATCCTGTTGTCCCAGTAGCAGGGCTGGCAGCAGCACGACAAGAATGAAGAAAAAAAAGTGAATAGATGGCATTAGATCTTTCTGGAATTAAAACGACAAATAAAAAAATAAAAAAATAAAAAATATCCACCATTCCAACCACAGATCTGAATGAAATGACCACAGCTTTGTTGTCACTGAATTCAAGGAAATGTTCAGAACATTCACAATATGATATTCAGATTGTGTGACTTGTCAAGACGCTACAGTACACTGACTACAACATGTTTAATTGTGTGTCAGAATAATAATAGTAGGCAAGAAAAATAGGATGGTGGTTCTTCTTTTATCCAAACCATGAAGGGATTTTCTGGTAAAAATAGGAAAAGTTTACGTCACTGGCAAGTTTTGTCAAAAGAAAACTGGAACTATTGGTGCTTCTGCACGCCATCATTTAAATTCCAACCCAAGCAACTTGATTTTCAGTCAGCGTGTGTTGAAGTTGTCTCATCATACAACCGAATCCTGAACCTCCCCATTGTTTGCTGTGCAGATCACACATGTTTTCTTCCATTTGCAGCTTGTCTCCTCTTTCAATTTACTTGGAAAAGGCACAGGAGAGAACCATACATGGACTGGGACCATAATAGGGGGTTCATGTAGTACTACCCCTGTCTAAATGTTTGTACAACAACGATTATACAACAAAAGAACATTTTCCAACATATGTGCAGCATTAAAGATGAATACAGTAAAGCTCTGTAAGGTCAGAAAGTGTCAAGTTTTCTATTAGAATGTAAAACTTGATTCTTTACCTTTGTCTCCGGGAAATGTGACATTTGTCTCAACTCTCGAACCATGAATCATCCTCATGTCCAGGATTAACACGTGTCAAATTAGAAGTTCCAGCCAGCAAATTCTCACATAGCTTGATATGAGAATCAGTCCCCGAGTTCATCCCCGATGACATTTATAGATGAACCTATGCAGAGATGTCAAACCAATATTTGTGCTTCTTCCTTTTAACCAGAATAGACATAATAATATTAATTCGATTTATTTATGCAGCACTTAACCTCCTCTAACAATGTTACAAAGTGCTTTACCAAAAGAGGGGAGAGATTTGTTTTGTCAAATACTGCGTCTGCTCTCTGTATCTTGTGCATAAATCTAATTGTGAATATAAAGCAGATGGCAGTGCAGATGGAGGGTTTGGGCTGGTCGCAGCTCACATCCAACTCGCCAGATACGCGGCTGTGGTTCATTATGCATGGATGTAGTCTTGTTCAGAGGCTGCAACACCTCTGCTCTGGAAAACACTTGTGAATTTGCTCGAGTCAAAAGGACTGCATTGGACAGCCTGACAGGGTTTAGTACCATTCCAGTTCTGTCATCTTTTATCATAATTTTACAAGAGAAGAGAAGAACAAACTGAGGAAACACTGGTTTGTAAGGCCGGGTCCAGTTCTCAAAGATACTGAGCATATAGCGTAGAAAAGGTCTAACGTTCAGATGTTGCTCATCATGGAAAGACAAAAAGAACAACATCCATCTTTTTTAAACAAACTCGTTGCCTCTATCACAACTTCTGACCTACTGTCTGTCAGGAAGTGAAGGAGCAGCAATTGTTTGGTTTTCCATTAAAGCTGGGAGCTTATGTTGAACCAGCAGTGGGCTATGACGAGGAATACATTTAAGGCTAACTATAACAAGATGTTTGCATTATTTATATAAATAAATGCCCACTGTGCAGAGGTAACGTAACTACAAATTCTACCACTTGACTGCATCATGCCAAGCAATCAACAGATGCTTGCCTTAAAAAGACACAAAAGCCCCCTACACTCATCTATTAATCAGTTATTACATACAGTATCCTATAGTCCTGGGGTGAACAATTCATTTTCTTGAGAGGCCACTTGATAAACGGGGTCTGCAGTAGAAGGCTGTGCTCCAAGTTAAACTCAGTTCTGCTCAAAATGACTAATCTTTTATATTTTATCACAAAAAGCAGCAAGGTTCATTATTTCAAAAAAAACAACTGTGCCTGATCTATATCACTGAAGATCACATATCGCTCAACATTTGTTGTCTGTTAGTAGTGATTTAAATTGTGATCAATGATCACAGCGATGTATTCAATGAATCAGTAACTCATTCTAAAAACTGTAAGCAACAATCTTTTTAACTTTTTTCTTTGGCCAGAAAAGAACATTCTCCTTGCCTGCCAACACTGTGAAGTAACTATGTGCGTTGGAAAAATTGTGTTTTATGCATCATTTACACAAATATTCATGTATCCTATTTTGTGATTGACATCATGTAAAACGGAATCAAAGATGTAAAATATTTATCTGATTTCTGTTACTTCTGAGTTCTGCATTATGAAGTTAACCTGAGCTTTATGTGTAAATTCACTCACTCACACACACACACACACACACACGCACGCACGCATGCACGCACGCACGCACGCACGCACGCACGCACACACACACACACACACACACACACACACACACACACACGTATTATATGTATATAGTCTAATATAATGTACTGACATCAGTGCAGGAGACTTTTATTTCTGGATGTGTTTCCTGTAGCGTGAACGTAAGCCAAAACATTCTATACTTGACACCAACACCCAATTTATTTGCTCCAGACCTTCCAAACTTTTTAATTTAACTATGCGTCAGGACCAGTGCCTGCAATTATCCCTGTATTATATTAAAATGGTGACTGTACTGTTGCCAAACTGGATTTTCTTCCTATTAAAAAAATAAAGTTCAGGCCACTTTCAAGCAGACCGGGTGTCTCCAAAAACAGACAAAACACGACTCTGGACCGATTCTTATAAATCATACACCAGCCATTTGATCTAATAAAGGATAGAAGATGTTTGTATGACGCACTTATTCTACGCACATGTAGAAGTAAAACAGTTGCTTACAACTGCATCTGGATCCATCCGCTCTATCAGTCTGTCACTCCTTTTCTTTACTCGTGAGTTTTACAGTGAGTACACTCGCCATGCAGGCTGATTTGAGAAAACACGATCAGGACAGGATGCTCTGTCTCAGCATGACTCCTTCTTCTGCACCGCAGGCAGGGACTGCTGGATGCATGGTTTTCTTCTTGCAGTGAAAAAAGATTGCACAGTGCTTTTCCATTTAGTTCCTTGTCAGTGTTGTCCAGAAATTATTGAATTAAATCTGAATGCTCCCTGCTGATCACTGGGGATACCCAACAGGAACTTGTCACGATGTTTGATCTTCATGCAGAGATCAGGACGAGACGCTCAGAGCAGGCAAGAACTCAAGTCATTACATATAGAACACGTATATGAAATGTATATTTATAAAACCCCTGGATAAGAATAGCAATCAGTTACAGGGTTTATGTCTTTATTTTTAATGTCAAATTAAACTTAATTGGCAAAAATACAATAATTATAATTTCCAGAAAGTCATAGCAGTCCACGCAACTGACTGCTCAGAATACGTTAGAATGAAGCAAGTTCCTATAAACAATAATGCTCCAATAATCAAAACTTTGTCTGTAGAACAACTGTATAGATTTACTCTTCCAGAGAAGCAATTTCAACACTGTAGCTGACCTCTACGGATGATGCATTAAAACACATGAAAAAGTTCTATGTGCAGTAAAAACAATGTTTATGCCAACACGTCACAGGTCTTAAAAACAAAATCCAATGGTCAAGGAAGCTACCTGAGGGGAAGGTATTTCATTACTTTCCCTGTGCAAAAGAACAAAAACAACATGAGGTCAATGGCCAGTAGAAAGCAGCATAAATAATTCTTCTTCTTCTGTCTGGGTATTGAACATAGGAAAGGGCATAAGGATGATATATAGTTGATGAATAAAACTTGGATTTCTGGTAATGAAAAGGTGTGTGCGTGTGGTCGTGACTATTTACATCCTTTGAGACCCTCACAAGATGTGATTAGCATGTTTTCTAAAATGAGAAATTATTCCTTGAAGTCCTTTCAGTCCTTCATGAAGCCGTTTCAGAAAAGATGAAGACACAGACCCACACAGAAAAGGCAAAAAGTATACATCCGTGCAATGCAACCTCCGTGCTCGTTCCTGTTTACAGCAGAGTCAGAGAAATGCACGGCACCTCAGGGAGTTCGACATGATTTCTCTCCAACAGTGTGACATGGTGGACCTTTCAGCCACATCTGCATTACAGCATCTTCAGCAGGCGACAGAGCTTCAAGATGTTGAGGCAGCGCCACCACCTCCGTCATAAACAGTGTTTGTGCCAGAACGTCATGGAGTGAACCAGAAGTGAAACAGTCATTAAGTCTTAAAGAATAATGTAAAAAAAAACTTTCCTTTTCACAAAATTCTGTTCATCTTCAGAATCCTGGATTCAGAATGGTTGGACTTTGTTTTGTGTCTCAATACTCATACTCAAGTATGCGGGTAATGGAGAAGGACAATTCAACTGTAATGTTTCTAATTATCTCCCGAAAAGGTCATATTGAAGTTTTAATTGTCTGAAAAGATGGTCATGCTGACTGATCTCATCGTTATGTGGTAGAAACTACAAAGATCAATAAAGTTAACAAAAACCAGGACATGAAAAGCGTCTGCATCTTGTTTTTCTTATCAAATTCTGATCTAAAAATTGGCGAAGTCCTGTCTTTTCCTCCTGCGTCACTCGCTGTGTTTGCTGAGGTTTCCGTCTGAGATGAGGAGGCTTTCTCTTCCTGTCGTTTCCCCAGCAAAGACATTTCTGTCTCCTGGTTAATTTCCCACGACAAGACAAACTGCAAACACCCCATAACCTGCAGCGCCTCCCCAGAGTGGAAGAGTGGTGCACCTCTGGAGGCGGAGATGAAAGGAGGGATGAAAAAGGGATATTGAGACCTCAGAGGGCAGATAGAAAACACCACAAGCTTTTTTTTTCCTTTCCTTGAAATATTTGATGATAGCTAAAGATAAGATATGCGTGTCCTCTTCAAAAGATACATCAACCTTTACATTTTTTGTTCTTGGACAGATCTTTGTACACACAGCATGCATGCTGATAAATGTCCATGTTGCACCTCATGATCTTATAGGGAAAGATAGATATTGGTCGTGTGCTTTAACCACTCCGATATCTAATAGAATTTGAAAGATAATGTCATTTGTGGGAAAACGGAGACCTTAACTTTCTTTCCAAACTCAAATGAATGAACGCACAAAGGATGATGTCATTGCTAATCTGATAAGTAAAGGCAGTTGTCTTAATACTGTGAAACCGGTGACGGCAAATGATGACTCAGACTGACTGAGAAACTAAAAGAAAGTCATGGCCACAGAGAAAAGAACCAAATGGTCGTGTATTCACACTCACACACACACACACACACACACACACACACACACACACACACACACACACACACACACACACACACACACACACACACACACACGCACACACACACACACACACACACACACACAAAGAAGCTTCAGAGATTTCTGCTCATTGCTTTTATGAATTATTAATGAAACAAATAAGTACGTTCTGTGTAAATTAATCACTGAGCCATTGATAAGTAATATGATGATCCACATGATATTCGGTTAAACAATAAGTGCACTGTTCTGTCTACCTTTTGGTACATTCAGACAGGAAAACTGTTGTGTCATTCTCCATTTATTTCAAGAAGTATTAATAAGAAGCAATAATATTTTATTCATAAGAACAATGCAAATATGACTGAATACTAAGAAAGAAATCAAATTAAATGCAGCAACACCTGAATTACTTAATGTAATTTGACATGCAAGGAGAGCTATTTTTATAGTCTCTTCTCAGCGTTTACGGTACGCAGCAGAACTGATGATCGATGAGTTGGATATAATTCAACCATGTTCCCCAAGTGTGGCTTTTCTTTTTACTTTTAGTCAAGATCTTTTATTTCGATTTCACAGCAACAAAAATCTTTTGATCTGTTCAATTTCATGGCCGCCTGTCGACAGTGGAAACATCGCTGTGTTGCGGTCCTCAGACATGGCAGATTGTCTTTAATAGCTGAGAGACTGATATGAAAACAATAAAATTTCCATTGTATTTTCTGGAATACTTCTCATTCATGTTTATTTTAGAATACAATGTTTAATCAGATAAGTGTGCGATGACAAAAAGCGGTAGAATAAGAACAAGCAATAGATCGAGATGATTTTTCCTTTAGAAAAGATACACAAAAAAAACATCCATCCATCCATTTTCTGCCGCTTATCCGGGGCCGGGTCGCGGAGGCAGCAGTCTGAGCAGAGTTGCCCAGACTTCCCTCACCCCAGACACTTCCTCCAGCTCTTCCGGTGGCACCCCAAGGCGTTCCCAGGCCAGCCGAGAGACATAGTCCCTCCAGTGTGTCCTGGGTCTTCCCCGAGGCCTCCTACCGGAGGGACATGCCCGGAACACCTCCCTAGGGAGGCGTCCGGTGGGCATCCGGTCATCAAAAAAAACATTTTGATGACAAATACATCTTGGTATCATTTCAGCATTTTCCTTGAGGGGTTGTCCCAGCAGACGCTGCCGCATGTCTTTTAACTGCAACAAATGAGTTTGAGCTCATTTCAGGTGTTTTTAGCTTCACTCCACCTGCTGTCTGTTCATTTTAGAATCAATTCTCATATTGTTTAGTTGCTTTTACTGAATCCATGGTGTTGCCCCACCCAACCTCTCTGGATTGCACCACCTTTACAACCCCACTCGTTCCCTCGGGTCAGCTGATGGAGCCGAAAACCAGACAGAATGAGAAGAGATCAAGCTTCTTTTTTTTTTTTTAATGTGTGGTTGTTTTTAAAATGCTTTATGTATAAAACTGTATTGGCTCAGACTGTAGAACTCAGTTACAAACAATTCTCGACATTTTCAAAAATTACAAACATACTTAAATGCTATTATTGAAGTAAAGTAAGCAAAATTGAAGAGATCTTTCACTGCCTTCCAGTTAATGGTCTCGCTCAGAGCCTCTGTCCCCTTTCACCTCATACGTCTCCCTTTCATCTCCCGGAGTATGAAAAATGCTGGAATAAAGTAAATGTTTATTGTTATGGCTGTGAAACATGTGAACACCCTGTTTTGTGACAAAGAGGCCATTGAAGAACTAGTTTTCAGAAGGATGGCTCATCTGAGTGACGGGACTTTATCCTCCCTCTGCATGCAGTCGGCTGCTGCCTCGGCCTCTGAGCTACAGTGACCTGGCTTATCTACGAAGACGAAAAGAAAAATGTCGGTGAGAACGAATGAAAAGACAAGTGGGAGAAACCATGTTCGCTCTAAAATAAAGCGTGGGAAAAAGGCGGGAGTCAAATTTGAGGCGTATAGAAGCAGAAACGGTTTGATTCCAGTTTGGTGTTGATATACATTGACAAATTTATTTAACAACCTGTTTAGTCAAATACTGGACCACTGGTGCTTGGCTTTCAAAGCAAAGCTACAACTCTTGGAAACAGAGATATTGCAAAGTGGAAACAGTTAAGTAGCAAACTTTACTTTCCAACAGTTGTAAAATCACACATTTGTACATCATAATTGTTGTTTGATCTTTATGAAACACAGATTGAAAAATGAGAAGCTTCAGTTTTATGCTCTGCAGGTGAGATCTACAATGAGTTGCTGAGGCAAATCTGGCAAAAGACAAACTGCTCACCTCTCTCAAGAATATTCCATCTTCATGACCCAGCTTGTCTAAATGCAATTTACACCTTAATGAAATATGTATAGACAACACTCAACACAACCAACAACTGGATAGATATCACTCAATGACATATTTGTGTTTCAGCCAATGCATTTTTCATTCCTCTTTATGTTGAACTGCATTATTCATCTCCTCAGAACAGAACAATTGCCATTTACCTGACTTCCTGAAGTGAAATGTTTATGTCCCTTTCTTTTTCAGAGGTGCCACTTTAATAAGTAATGGGGCATTTCATCAGGCTCGCAATGCAGGGGAATCCGTGCCACAATCGCGGCAGATTTTTATAACCTCCACTGATGTCAGTGAGCACTGTGACAAGACAGACGGTGACGCAAGGGACAGACCCTTGTCAGGATATCGCACTGATATGAAACCCAAGAAGCATCTGAGAGGGTGAATTATATTAAACCAGCATCTGAACAGTTACAAATCAAGATTGTGATATTTATTGAAAGATACCCTATTCTGTTATGCATAACAGTCCTGAAACTGTGACAAATGAATGTGTAATGTCTTACAGCACAAGTACAGTGAACTCTTCAATCCATCCATCCGTCCAGGGATTTTTTTTACTCTCTTTAATTATAAGCTAAACAAAGATGTAATTGATTGCACAGGTTTTGACTGTGTTTGCTTCTTTATTAAAGTTGTCTGAATCTTCTCTGTAGTGTTGGGCAGAATGTAAATCCTGTGTCTCCATGAGTCCACCCCAGTCAGTGCTTCTCTCTCTGTCCACAATCCCTTACAAAGTTTGACAAGCCTTCTGGCAGCAGGGTCATTTCAGGTCAACCTGTGTGTTTGTGTCACTAATCTTTATTTATTTATTTTTTTTCTCATCACTGGTCAATGTCAAGATGCAATCTACCTATTTTTTTTTTTCAGTCAGAAAAATAAAGAAAAGAACGACATTATTGGTGGATTTTATTTCTGAAAAAGAGCTGGTTAAAGATCATAGCTGCTCTCTGTCCCCGTGCCATCACGATATCTGTTTCTGGCATTTACAAATGTTGGTGTTTCTGAAAAAGGCCATTAGTTGAGACAGAAAGAATGATGTGTGGTTGGTCAGTGTCAGAGGAGGCAAGATATCCAGTCAAGGCACTTCACTGACTTAAAGCCACAGACTATTAATGGTATTCGCTCTCCCCTCCCCATGACCGGTGTCACACATGATCAAGTGCGGAGCCGCTGGAGAATGCAATGAGACAATTGATCAATTCACAGAAAATGTTAAAGGTTAAATGTTAAAACACATTTCAGTTTGTTATTGTTCACATTGAATGCATGTGGGATTAACATGTGTTCGTCCTTGAACTCTGAACATTGATATAGGAAATGTGTAGATTGCTATAAATGTGATTAGACTTATATGAAACACTTGGCCATGTTATTTTAAAGTAAGGGAGGCGGGCGTGGAGTATAGCTCTTGAGAAAACTGTATGACTTTGGCACTGGAGGCACATTTATATACTGAGTCTCGTGTGTGGTGTGGTTCAGACAAAAGACAGTCTTTGGTTGAAGTTAATGACGAATTATGTTTGTGGGTGAATGTTATAAATGGTAAACACGACTTGACGTAACTATCACTTAGCCAACCACAAAAATCTTGTGCTAACAAACAGAAGGATTCAGTTGATTGAGTGTGACTGAGCAACAAAAAATTGCTGATTTGATCCAAATGATTAAAAAAAAGGGTACCATTAAGGGAAAAACAAACAGTGAGAGGCAAGTTTGTTTATGAAATGCTGATAACTGTAGCCTGAGAGTAACCATTACCTTCAATAGATATTTCAGTTTAAACATACATATTGATATTCAAGAACAATTTACACCGTGCTACTTCACTACCTGCAAAATTATAATGAAAGCCAAAATAAAAATGTATAATGCAACTTTTTGGTCTATATTTCTTTGAGCAAATAAGCTTCAGCATTTATTAGACAAAATGACAGCTTCAGTTAGCCATTGTGTTATTTTAATATACTTCATTTTTTGTGCAAGAAACATGCTTTTAATATTTAATTTACAGGTATATTGCTTTCTTTTTGTTTGTTTGTTTTCCATCAGTTATTGTGATACTTTCTCTCGTTGGGAGCTTGAATAGTTCAAGTGTATTTTTCGCTGAGTTCACTAGATTTGAAGCTGATCTCGCGAAACTACCTGTTCACGTCCAACAAACACATCTAAATATGGCTTTACCATAAAGGATTATGTGCTTCAAACTCTCATTACTTACTATGATGACAAGTTTGGAAGAATGCAAAATGACATTGCATCACTTTTGATGCTACATTTGTAATGTAGCCTTTCTGAATTACCTGGCGGTGAGCAAACACCGGATAGTTTATCCACACAGAGTAAACAGACGACAACTTCAATTGTATCAGAGCGTAGTTGATGGTAGCAGACCTGAACATAAGTCCCGGATTTTATTTCAGTAAAAGTACAACCATGTATTATAGCAGCCAATGTGGTGAAAAATCAGTGGTGTTCAGGGTAAAGAACATCTCCTGCATGCTCCTTTTTCCCACAACAAAAATTTCATATCATTGCCTCTATAATGAAAGTGAATAAAGACAAAGAGTCCTGTTACTCCCGCAAATTCCTGCATGCCATTGCATATGTTTGGTAAACTCCCTTGGATCATCATTTAGTCTCAAGTGTGTGTCGATTCGGCCTTTCTAGTGTGAAGAGGAACACCGTCGTTGCGGCGATGTCCTTTGATTCTAAGGGCAAAGACGGGGCTGTGAGACGGCGCAAATTTATGAGATGACTTATATCTCATGAATCTTCTTGGAAGAGAGGAAAGAAACCTCCCACTCTCGACACCCCAAACACCCTTCACACGCCCCTCTGCGAGACAACATTTATGACCAGCCGAGTTTGTGCATGCTTTTTGTGGCTATTGAATGAAGTGAATGAGGAGAGGTCAGATACGGCTGTATACATCAATGCTGGATAATGATTCAGGGCTTTCTGTGCTTCACTCCTCTATTTTCCTGGAAGCTAACACAAGCTGGGAGCTAAATTATGGACAGATGGAGGCATCAAGTGAATCAAGGCAAGTTAGAAGTAGTTAGCAAAAGAGCTCTATTGTATGCTAAAATATAAATACCTTCTTACTGTGTTTGAATGGTGCTCTATAAATACATTTGCCATGTAATCAATGGCAAACACTGAGTAAATGGCTGAGTCGAGGACCAGAAATTGGTGTAGTGTTTAGCACGCTTGCCTTATTGGATGGATGGATGGATGGATGGATGGATGGATGGATAAAATGAGCATTTGGCCAACTAATCTGTAATTTCCTCACAAGCACTTATTAAAATATCATGGTTGCACTTGTTGGTTGTTAAAAAAAACCCTAAAAAAAACACCTTTTTCTCTTATCTCATTCAGGTGGAAGTGATGTTTCAGCCATTTCCTTGGCAGTCAAAGACAGATCAAAATCTGTTTTCATTTGTTGTCTCCATTCTGCCAGTCCAACATAAGATGTCTCAGGATCGTGAGTTTTTACAAAGTGATGTTTTTATTAGTGTGCCTGTATCTTGTTTGTGTGGTTTGATCTGCTTGTGTCAGTACCATATGCGGTCAACCTGGGAATGAAGTTTATTTGGTGAGAGCCTAAAAGACGATAACACGATTTCAGTACATTCTTCTATAACATAGCCATACATTTCTGATGGCTTTTGTTTTTAATGAGATGAGATAAAAGGGAACATATGTGTCAGCTGAATATATTTAGTAGCACATGTAAAAACAAAATTGTAAAAACAATTAATACATAATGAGACCTGAATGTAAACAAACCTGTTTTGTAATTTCATTGGAAAATTAATGATCCTCTGAGTTATCAAATAATTTCTGAGTGGAGTAAAAAACAAAAAGAGAAAGAGAGAGAAAATCAGAAGTGAGCCTCGGGGAAATCCACAACTTCACATTGAGGAGGCAGTCAATTTAAAATACAATAATAATTGTGAGGAAAAAAGCAGCTTGGATCAGTTGCTTTAGGGTTGGAAACATTTTGTAATTGATTCAACATGGTGACCATAAAAAGCAGTACAAACAATTCTCATGAGTAATAAAAATGTGATACAAAATCCAAGCTTTGAAAATTTGCTGGCTTGAATACAACCGATTCAGATGTGCACTGTAGCCTTGGCACAGAAAGGAGGATACTCGGTATTATGCAAATTACCTGAATAAAAGTAAAAAATACAGTCAGTTCAACTCACCACTTTATTTGATCTCCTCAGGGTTATTCGATTTTAATATGTAAACAATGGGGAACGACATATTATTTAAAAAAAAAAAAAAAAAAAAACGAAAACTCATGAGTTAAAAAAGCTGTAAGGAAAGGACACATAAATAAAGCTGAAATACCTGACATCAAAACATTAAAAAAAAAAAAAAAAAAAAAAAAAAAAGATTTACAGCTCCAACATGTTGCAGTTGGTTGGGAATGGGAGAGGAGGTGCCATGAGACCTAAACTAAAGAAGAAGCTGTCAGCACATCAACAACAGATGGACCAAACCATTATGCGCCATGGTGCGATGATGAGTTGATGAATCAATTTTGTTCAGTTTCCTACAATTTATAGCAGTGTGACAGAGGAAATTCTGTTTGGCTATCCTCCTGACTTTCAGCTGCTTCCACTTACTGTTCACACAATGTAGAAAAGGTTTGTCCATACAAACACCTCAGAGTTATGATTTCACACAATCATGGCCTGCTCACAATTCATTTATTTGTTGTAGGATACAGCAGCACACTCACTTCCTGCACACACTCATACTTTGGAGCCAATTTATTTCCTTTTTTGTCAGATCCAAATATCCTTACAGCCCAGTGGTCAACCTTTCAAGCCGCACACAACACAAACATGATCAGTCTTGTCAATGACATCTGTTCTGACTTTGTTTCATTTAAATCCGAAATATCCAGTTCCACCCTTTAATGAACTTGTGGTCCCACCATTAAACTGCATCAGGTGAAAGAATGCTTCCATACAAGAGTCTCAGTGCTGCCAATTATAGATTAATTCACAGGGTGAAATAGAATATTTGATGCCACATGTCAGCGAACAGGAGTAAAGGGCTTAAAACATGTCAAACATACAGTACATTTTAATCAAACCTATAAAAACCAATACAATGAACTATGAGTTGAACAGAATTAGTCAGTGTTATTTGTTGATCTTTGGTTTATTGGGCTTTCTGGTGAACTTTCAGAATGAGCCTAAAATGCGCTATAACTTTTACAGATGAAATTCATGTGACCTCTAAGCTTTTGAATGCACGTGTCCATCTGTTCAGCGTTTAATTACTCTTTGCTCAACCTTCTGTTCTCTGTAACAAGGAGCTTAATGGCAGGATTCACAACAGGTGTTTGATCCATGAATGGATCAATACATTAGAATTGGTGTTTAAACAGTTTTCCTCATTGGGCTGTTCACATTTTGACATAATTGAATTGGATTCAATTCAATTCAACTTTATCTATATGGCACCACATAAAACACAATCATTCCTCTGTGTTTTTAACAGAGAGAAACCCAACTAATCCTGAGATACAAATAATGAGGCCACCTAACAACTGGTCAACAGTGCCTCACTGTTGGAGTATCACAGAATATCATCAGCAGGTTGAACAGAGGCATAGAGACACTGGAAGAGTCACAGCAAGGCAGAGAAGTGGACGTACTTTGGTCACATCTGACGACCCCTTCATGGTGAACGGAGTCCTGTGGAACCGGATGATGAATGCACTCAACTCCAGGAACATTTAAGGAAAGTGAGAATTCAGATCAGATGATTGGGAACTGTTTACATCAGCATGGTCTGTGTGCTGGCCGATCTGCAAGGACCTGACCACACCAGCAGGTACACTGCTGATCCCAACGTGACGGGATGAAAGTCCCTTCGTGTTGAGCAGAAATGCTGGCCGCCAACAATGTTGGTGATGTCGAGGAAAGTGCAATCCATCAGCCACTTCTCACATTGTGACATCATGGCTCATGAAACGCAATTATCAAAATGCTGAAATTTTACCAGCACAGGTGCTGAACATTAAATACGGCCGTAAAATAAAAGGGTGTATAATAGGAGTTAAAAAGCAGGGAGAGTACCTTAATGCCTTGTCATTGCAGGATCAATAAAGCATTGCTGGATGAGTCACAAATCAGTTCATGAGAAAAATAAGGTGTTTGAAATGATAGTGTGCTACTCTCTGGTGAGTGATGTACAATGACTGAGGTGAATGACTAAATAATGGAGAAGCAACTCTTTTATTGATGCTGCTATGAAACTTGACTCATTTACAAGTAAGTTCAAATGTCAACAGTGAACTTTACCAAGAAACTTCAAAAATCCTTGAAACTTGTAATACAAGCACACCTTTGCGCATGTTGTTTAAACATTTTTTTAATATGCAATATAATAGTTGATCATTTGGAAGTAAAAAAAAAAAATCGTTTTGACGATTACTGCATTACGAGACTGGAAATAATGCTGACTGAGTTGTATTTTGATGTTTTGAGGTGATCAATAGATCAATGCATCTGCTGAACGGATCATAGTGGCATTCTCTCGCTAATAATTCATATCCTCGCCAGCTATTGTGCTTTCAGTTCAGACTCTGTGTGATTTCAGTTTGCAGGGGAAGGGTGTTTTGCCGTGATTGATGTATGGAAATCTCAACTTGACCTTTGATGCTGTGTCGAAGTTTGATATTATATTAGATGGTAGTGATAATAGAGAAATAAAGAGCAGATTAATAATTTGCCACATTGTTTTCTCTAATTACATAAGAAAAATTACTCTATCTAGTTTGTAGGGTTTTTCCATTCTGTCATTGTGTAGACTAAATATCATTCCTGAAATATTTTTGTGCCCTTGGTTTTACCCAAAAAATTTGACATCTTGACACTTTTGCACCATCAGTCCTCATTCCTCTGTCACATGTCTTGATTTTTATCAGTGGTCCTCATTATTAGACTTTATTTTAATACTTTCCCTTCCCTACTTAGTTGTTTTATGGTGTCTCTACAGATTGTTTTGTGATTTCTCTCTCTCAGGAGCATTGCAGGGATTCAATTTTGCTTTGGCCACCTCAGCAATAGACTGACTTCAGTTTTAAAGAGAAAAGTGTCTGAAGAGAAAAAACTGACTTCAGCGAAACAAAACCTACAGCATTGAGCTAATGTTTGCATGACTTGGTTACTGGCTGCAGAGGGAGAGACTGATGAATGTTTATGTTTAAATGCATGTGGGTCCACATATTATCTATGCACGAAACACTAACTTGTTTCATGTGTGCGGTTAGAAAGTCCCGTTTCGTTAGAATGACAAGCAAACATGACGAGAACCAAGTTACTGCAGGGAATGGTTCCCGTGGGGAAAGGATGATGGGAATTGTGTGTGCGGTATCATGCAACATGAAATGACCTGATCACATGAAATAATTACAGTGTAACAGGAAGGCCACAGACCTGACTGAATATTTATTATGTTGTTGGTCATTAGCAAAGGCAATCAAATCACAGTGAAAACAGTCGGAGTAGTAAATCATTCAACCAACTTGTCAATGATCGGTTATACAGACATTCAGTATTTGTGCAAATGTGCATCTGTATTCAACCTTCAACACAAGTAGCCAGTCAAAAATAACTTTGCTGCTTTCTGTAATCCCTCCAGCAACATCACATGGAGGCCTATAGGATGTCAGAGGATTATTCCAACACACTGATCTGGTGAGTAATGTCTGCCTGCTGGATTTAAGAAAAATAATTAGTCAGTGTTACAGAAAAAGATATCAACCGGCTTTTCTATTTTTTTGTACTATCCAAAGTAAGACACAACATCACTCCTAGACCGATTTCCATATTTGAAATGTCTTAGTGTACACATTTTGGATGCATATTTCACAGAGAGTCAGTCGTTTCACTTCCAGCTAACTTCTAACAGGATTACAATGACCTTGTGTTAAACCTGTCTGATCCTTCATGTGGGCTGTTTCATTGCACCATGCTGATTGCACCAGATTAACAGCGGGGTCAGAGTCGCAGCAAACCATTGTAACCTAGTAGTCATTTAACCAAACAGAATAATTAGGTCCGATGACCACTATTTAGGCCACATCCACACGAGCAAAAATTATCTTTGTTCTCCCCGAAGTTCTCCAAAGTAATTCTGTCCACATCTCACCATGAACATGACTCAACACAAGCCTTCAGGGCATGCGGTACACATGCCAGGCCTTTAGGGGCACTGTTACTGACCAAACACACCAAAAACAGACAGAACACAGAACACAGAAATTTTAAAGTAGACTGCTGCTCATAAACCTCTATATAACTCTGAGTTCTACAAGTATATGGCTGTGCTCCTCCTGCTGCTAGCGTCAGGAGCTTCTGCAGCTCCACCAGAGCTTGTAGTCTGTGATTGTTGTGGATATTTGATGACATTGCGGACCGTGGTGGTGGGAGAGGGGGGTGATTACGTCATCTTTTGATTATCGCCTTTTACATCGATTCTCGGACAACTCGTCCACAAAACTGCAACCCCGGACAACTCGTCTACAGACGGCCCCGCAGCTTCCGACATGTTAACGAGCACTGGAACGCACCGCTCAAAGCTGTCATCTATGAAGTGGTGTTTTACAGCTTATTATTGTGTCAAATGTATTGATATATGTTATGTTTTTGTGTCAAATAAATATAATAATCGTTCCAAATGTGTCAAATATACTTTGAAATCCAATCCTTCAAATCAATAATGCTGAAAAAAATTGTTGTGGACGACATTGTCCGGAATCGTGTGGACGAGTTGCCCGGGTTTGCAGTTTTGTTGACGAGATATCTGTTGATGTCTACACCTCGGTGCGTGAATGGCACAAGCCGGGGTTTTAGAATTTATCCACTCTGGGGTCCGTGTGGATGGTAGGCTAAAAACAGCTCATTTAGATTATCCAGCGAGTTCGTGTGGACATTGATTTAGGGGTTTGTTTTGGGCCTATCAACCTCACAAGGTGGCATCCAGTGTTTCTATCTATGACTGACGCTAGCAGCAAGAGGAGCACAGCCATAGACCTATAGAACCCAGCGTTTATGTGGTTTATGTGAAGGAGTCTATTTCTATATTTCTATGTGCTTGTCTTCTTCTGCATTTTTGGTGTGGTTGGTGAGTAACATCGCCCCCTAGCGGCCTGGCATGTACACTACATGCATTGAAGCCTCATGTTGAGCAGTGTTCATCGTGAAATGTGGACAGAATTTGTTTGAGAACCTCGGGGAGAAAAAAGATTGTTTTGACTCGCGTGGATGTGGCCTAAGAGGATGTTTGTTTGTCGTTTTCTTTAAAGTTCAGGTAAAATGTCTTCGCATCCCTCTTGTACAGACCCTCGGGAGGACATTGACCCATCCCTGGTTTCCTTCCAGTTGGAAAGACGTTGTTCTGTAGTTTCTATTTGCTTTCAATCCGTCTTTACTATGCACATACAGGTCCAAGTGTTGTGCAACTCTTGGACTGAAAAACCAGAATAACGAAAAAAGAAAATAAACAAACAATGCACGCACAGGAAGACCATGCCAATTCCATACATAAAGGCCCACTAATCCCAAAAGATTTAGTCTGATAAAAGTGAAGTTATATTCAAGTATTGTGTCTCACAATGAAACATGCACATATTCTTTTCTATTGCAGATCACATCCTATCTCCTATCTAACCTCTCAGCACCCTGAGGGAGAACACACAGATAGAATGCTATCATTCTTAGGAAATATGAAAAGGACTATATGAGTAAGGATTCAGGAGGATTCAGGAGGATTCACCTTCTTGGCACCATGGATTCTGCATCTGCATCGGATCAATTGTTGCAATACTTTCAGTCAGAAGCCTTGCTGATGAGCAACTGATCAAGTTACAGATAGATGAACCAGCATTTCATTCCCTGGAACTATGCCACAAGCATGGCTGGGAACACATCAGTGTGTACAGAGGTAATATTAGGTCTTGATTCCACATGCAACCTTCTGCTGCCATAAATGGTTTCAATGCAGGTAAATATTTATACAGGAAATCATTTACCCTGGTCAAAAATCTAAGTATTTTACAATTTGTTAACATCATGTGTGAAGTTCTTGTCCTTAATTTGATATATTTGTTATAAAGCTACATGCAACAGACACTTTACTATATGTGTTCATATAAATCATTTTGAAGGCAAAAGTTTTAGGATTAGTTTACTTTACAAGAATTATAATAAATAAACCATTTAGAGGATAAATAATGTAATCTAGAAAACTCGCCATCGATAATGATATCATTAGCTCAGATCTTCCAAGGAAGTGGCTGCCAGTCAACAGCTGCAGCTACAGTAACTGATCCACGGCTGAGAGCATTTTCCGTACAGCGATGGTGAGGCCTGTTCTTCAGAAAACACTCGTCACAAATCTTCTAGGAGCCAACGATTATTTCTAATCTAAGATCACTTCTATTTTATCCTACGTCTAGGTTATGTGTCTCTGTCATAGTATTTTGTTTTCTTGTCTGCTTTCATACTTCTTCTTTCTCTGACATGCTGAAAGCAATCTTTCCAATGAAATCAGAACCATACCATTTATTCTCTCCAGGGAAATTCCATTTACCAACCTTTCACTCTCAGAAACTCTCTGAAACATTTACAAACAAAGAGCTGATGCAACCACGGCTCTCTCTCTCTCTCTCTCTCTCTCTCTCTCTCTCTCTCTCTCTCTCTCTCTCTCTCTCTCTCTCTCTCTCTCTCTCTCTCTCTCTCTCTCTCTCTCTCTCTCTCTCTCAACATATACAGTGTGTGTGAGTTATGCAACTGGGTTACTTGACCTACTACAACTGCGGCAGAGCATACAAGTTCATTTGATTTTCAAGCGAGTTGGAATTTGTTTGTAGAACCTGTCTGGTATATTTTGCTTTGCACCTTAAGGACTACTGTCACTACAACAGTTTTGTTTTAATAATTCCTCATTAAAAAAAATACCATTCATGCTAGCAGCAAGTTCCTCATGTTTTTGAGAATATACTGTAGGAGTGGAAAGCTGCAGTTGACTACTGGTGTGACTGAATGGGTGGCAACAATAGGGAAATGCCAGTATTCTGAGGGTAATAGCTCGCAGCAACATATTGAAAAAATAAAAAAAAAAGAACTATGAACAAGCTCATTTTTGGAACAGAATTATGAACTATGAACTGAACTAGTTCATTTTAGAATTTGTGAACTGAACTCTGAACTCGTTCATCTAGAAACTGAACTTTCCCAACACTGCTCCTATAGCCAGCCTCCATGTTCAGATATATTTTTGCACTCTTTTGTACTAACAGACTGAATTATTCAGTCTTTTGGAGTTAGTGTTTTTGCACTCAATGTTTATGCTTATGAAGTCTAGATAAGTCTAGAGAAAGTCTTGAAGATAAGTTTCAGTGCAGAGAGGGAGTCCTCCACTGGTACTAATTTGGTTTTGTTTCTGCAAGAACTATGCAACAGAAAGTCTTCTCTTTATTTCTTATTTTTTTTCTCTTATTACATTTAAATTGGACATCGATTTTTCTGTTCGAAATAAAGACACTTGGATAACTTCACACTTGATTTTATGGGTTCTTGAGGAGCCAGTGTCCATACTGATAGGAACTCAACGATCTGAGAGATCCAAGGTGAACCAGTGCTGGAGAGTCCTACCAGAGTTTGAAATCTATTTAATGAGATGTGGTGATCAACTGTATCAAAGGCAGCGCTGAGATCCAGTACCACCAGGACGGAAAGCTTCTGAACCTCCATATTACTGTGGTTCATCCTGAAACCAGACTGATTTCTCTCTAAGATATAGATTCTATTTAAATAGTCATTTATTTGGATTAAATCCAAATTTTCAAAAACTTTCTGACTTTCCAAAGTATCCAACTTACCCTTTCTTTAAAAAAAAAGAAAAGAAAAGAATATTGGTTGGTAATTATCAACAATGTTTGGATCTAAATTACTCTTCTTCGGAAGGGGCTTCAACATCGCCGTTTTAAAGGCAGCAGGGAAAACACTCGTTTTAGAGAGAAATTCGTGATGTTAAGAAGCTCAAGCTCAAAGAACCTATAGACTGTTTAAAAAAAAAAAACAGTGTGGGAATCAGGTCTAAAAGACAGGTTGTGGGGTTAACTTGGGAGTCGACCAAGTGTCTCGGTGTCAACGAGGGCAAAACTCTTCAGTGTCTCCTCAGGTAAAAGCAATATTGCAGAAGCCTTCAAAGTAACCTTAGATAAAAGACCAGTTCTTATAGCATCAATTTTACTTCTGAAGTCGTCTGTAAAGTCCTCACATAAAGCGTCTGTAAAAATCTTGGAAGACTTATTAAAATCTATATTAATTAAAAAGTTAATTGTGGAAAAGAGACATTTGGGATTGTTTTTATTATTGGAAATAAGTTTTGAGTAATGAGATGTTTGTGACTATATTGTTGTGGATCTTGAATTGTTGACAGAAGATTTGATGGATAGTTAATTAAGTTTTCCTCCATGTCCTTTCTGCACTCCTGCATTGCCTCTTCGGTCTTTTAGTTTCCTAGTTTCTCCATGGAGGCAGAAGTCTGTTTCTAATGAATTTTATTTTTAGTAGGGCCACTGCATTTAAGCTTGCTGTCAGTTTACTGTTAAAATTCATCCATCCATCCATCCATTGACTACCGCTTATCCGGGGCCGGGTCGCGGAGGCAGCAGTCTGAGCAGAGTTGCCCAGACTTCCCTCACCCCAGACACTTCCTCCAGCTCCTCCAGCGTGTCCTGGGTCTGCCCCGAGGCCTCCTACCGGAGGGACATGCCGGGAACACCTCCCTAGGGAGGCGTCCGGGGGGCATCCGAAATAGATGCCCGAGCCACCTCAGCTGGCTCCTCTCGATGTGGAGGAGCAGCGGCTCTACTCCGAGCTCCTCCCTGGTGGCTGAGCTCCTCACCGCATCTCTAAGGGTGACGCCCAGCCACCCTACGGAGGAAGCTCATTTCGGCCGCTTGTATCCGGGATCTTGTTCTTTCGGTCATGACCCAGAGTTCATGACCATAGGTGAGGGTAGGAACGAAGATCAACCGGTAAATCGAGAGCTTCGCTTTTTGGCTCAGCTCCTTCTTCACCACGACGGACCGATACAATGTCCGCATAACTGCAGACGCTGCACCGATCCACCTGTCGATCTCACGCTCCATCTTTCCCCCACTCGTGAACAAGACCCCAAGATACTTGAACTCCTCCACCTGGGACAATGGCACTCCACTGACCTGGAGGGGGCAAGCCACCTTTTTCCGGTCGAGAACCATGGCCTCGGATTTAGAGGTGCTGATCTTCATCCCAGCTGCTTCACACTCGGCTGCGAACCGTGTCAGTGCACGCTGAAGGTCCAGGCTTGATGGGGCCAACAGAACCACATCATCCGCAAATAGCAGAGATGAGATCCTGTGGTCCCCAAACTGGACCCCCTCCGGCCCCCGGCTGTGCCTAGAAATTCTGTCCATATAAGTAATGAACAGAACCAGTGATAAAGGACACCCCTGCTGGAGGCTAACGTGCACTGGGAACAGGTCCGACTTACTGCCGGCACTCCTACTCCGGGAATACAAAGACCGAACAGCCCTCAACAAGGGACCCTGGACTCCATACTCCCGGAGCACCCCCCACAGGACATCTCGGGGGACGCGGTCGAACGCCTTCTCCAGAGCCACAAAACACATAGACTGGTTGGGCGAACTCCCACGAACCCTCAAGCACCTGGTGGAGGGTATAGAGCTGGTCCAGTGTTCCACGACCAGGACGAAAACCGCATTGTTCCTCTTGGATCCGAGGTTCGACTAACGGCTGGACCCTCCTCTCCAGTACCCTAGAATAGACTTTCCCGGGGAGGCTGAGGAGTGTGATCCCTCTGTAGTTGGAACACACCCTCCGATCCCCCTTCTTGAAGAGAGGGACCACCACCCCGGTCTGCCAGTCCAGAGGTACTTGACGGCATCCCTTACTTCCGGTTTCCACCACCGGGTTCGGGGATTGCCGCCACGACAGGTGCCAGAGACCCTGCGGCCACAGCTCCGAGCAGCAGCTTCAACAATGGAAGTGGAGAACATGGTCCACTCGGACTCAATGTCTCCAACCTCCCTCGGGATCTGTGAGAAGCTCTCCCGGAGGTGGGAGTTGAAAGCTGCGCGGACGGAGGGCTCGGCCTGTTAAAATTATTTACACTAAAATCACAGGAAATGACAGAAAATGTCAGCTGGAGTGCTATTAGGTCTCTGTGTCTGCTCTGTGTCTGACCCCGTGTTTCCAATTAAACAATGGCCTCATCCCTGTTATGGCTTGAAGTTGGAACCCCAAAGCAGAGCCAAGAGACTGATCAAACAGAGTTCAAAAATGCATTTTCCAAACGGCAGGCAGGACAGGCAGTGGAGACAGGGGGCTGGCTGGCAGGCTGGCAACGACACTCCAGGAGAGGCACAAAAAACCTGAGCACAGGAACAAGTATTAACATCCAAAAAATGGCAGAGAACTATACTAGAATCCGAACAGGGCACTACCAAGTAGACAGAATAATCTGGCAGAGGTGTGGAGTGAGAACCAGGGTTTTGAAGACTGTAATTATTGTGGAGTAGATTCAGGTGTGCCTCATTCTCCTGGAGGAGCCAGCCACGCCCCCTGTCACACACACCCTGCACAGAAACAGAAAAAGGGAGGGGGAACAGACAACAACAAAAACAGATCCCTAACAATCCCTATGACTGCTCCGGTCTTGTGTTCCACCACAATTTGTTATTACTTGCTTCATGTATTTCATTTTCTCTGCAAAGCTTTTATATATTTCTTGAATTTCACTGTAAAGCAATGTGAATTGTCCTGTTTGAATGGTGCTCTAGAAATTAATTTACCTTGCTTTGAACTCCACACTCTTTCTACTTGATCCTTATCGTCTGCTTATTCTTCCTCTCTATCTTCTGCCTCTTCTTCCTGTCCCTCTCCTGGATCTCCTGAAACTCTCTCTCCAACCTAGCTTTCTCTATCCACTCTCTTTCTTTCCTCTCTTTCTCGTTCATATATCTTTTGTGCTTCTCCTCCCTCTCTTTCCTCGCTCTCGCCTGCTTCTCCATCAACTCTCTGTCCATCCTCTTTCTCTCCTCCTGCCGCTTCCTCCTCTCTCTCTCCTGCATCTCCTTCTCCATCTGCACTGTCTCACTCCAAGCTCTCTTTTTCCTCTCTTTTTCCATGTCCTCTCTTTGTTGCTTATCGTCCCTCTCTTTCTTCTCTCTCATCTGCTTTATCTTCTTCTCTCTGTCCTTCTTCTCTCTCTCCTGCCTTTCCCACTCCCTATCCAGTCTCTCTTTCTCCATCCTTTGCATCTCCTTCCTCACCTTTCTCTCAATCTCCATTCTCTCTCTGTTCTTCAACTCTTTCTCCAGCCTCTGCTTACGCTGTCTCGCATGCTTCTCTCTTTCCAGTTTTGCTTCCTCCTCTTTTCTTGCTGCCTCCTGTTTCACCTTTCTATCTCTCTCCTTCTGCTCGCTCTCCTTCTTCTCCCTCCTTTCTTTCTCAATCCTCTGTCTCTCCTTCTCTCTCCCCTTCTTCTCTCTCTCACTCATCTGTCTCTCCTGCCTCTCCTTCCTCTTGCTCTCCTGCCTCTTCCTCTCTTCCTCCATTATCTCTTTATCCTTCAACATTCTCTCCTGTTTCTCTTTCATTGCTCTCTCTATCATCTCTACTTTCTTCCTGTCTCTCTGCAGCTTCTCAATTGTCTCTCTCTCCCTCCTCTTTTGCTCTTTCCTCTCCCTCTCCTTCTTCTCCTGCTCCTGCCTCTCTGTCTTCAGCATCTCCTCCCGCTCTCTCTCCTGCATCTTCCTCCTCTCTGCCTCCCTTTTCTCTCTCTCCTGCTTCTCTTTTCTCAACTTCATCTCTGTCTTCTGCCTCTTCCGTTTCTCTATCTCCCTCCTCAGTCCCTCCTGCTGCTCCTGCCACTTCTTCTGCATTTCCTCAACCGCCTCCCTCTCCTGGAACTCCCCCATCTCTCTCATCTTTCTCTCTTTTTCCTCCTTCTCTTTCTTGTGCATTTTTAATATCTCTGTCACCTTTTTCTTTGTCTCCTCCCTCTCTCTCTCCTGCTTCTCCTTTCTGTCTCTCTCCAGCATCTCCTTCTTCAATTTCTCCTCCCTGTATCTCTCCTTCCACTCTTCCTCCTTCTTCTCTTTCTTCTGCTTCTCCCTCATCTCTCTTTCCTCCCTCCTCTTCTTCTCTATCTCTTTCTTCTCTATCTTCTCTATCTTTTTCATCTTTTTCTCCTCCCCCTCTCTAGTCTGCATCCATTCCCTCTCTCTCTTCATCCTCTCCTTCTCCTGTCTCTGTCTCTCCTGAATCTTCTCTCTCTCTCTCTCCTGTCTGTCCTTCATATTCTTTTCCTGTCTCTCTTTCTCTATCCTCTGTCTCTCCACTCTCTTCTTGTTCTCTGCTCTGGTTATCGCCATAGTTTCTTGAAACTGTGACATTTTGTTGTCCGGAAGATGTTTGAAGAGCCCGGTTGCTTCTTCAGTCTCATCTTCGTTCAAGGGGTCCCCTTGGTTCTGCTCAGATGAACACATTGGAGTTATATCCTCCTCTTGCATCTCCAACTGCAGCTGCTCTTTATCTAAGAGGTGCTGCGCGTGCATATATTGTTCTGCAGTCATCTCATCTCCAAAATTTTCTCTCATCAAGGTGTCCCCTAGGTATTGCTCAAATGAGTAGTTTTGAGCTGTATTCTCTCCTTGCATCGTGTCCACACTGTAAAATGTAATACATTGAACTTATTAAAAAGAATCTAGGAAACCTGTTGCACTCAAAAAAGGTAAGTAATTGTCATCATTTATCGTAAGTTAAGTTTACTTCATATATACTTTCTAAGTTTACTTAGAATCTTGCATTGTTTACTGTTTTGTGAACTTAAAAATAAAATGTTTACTAAACTTGAGCTTTTTAAGCCTTAGCAACTTATATAAGCCAAGTTAACTGAACAGTTGCACTCAGTAGAATTTAGTAAACCTATTGCCTTAAATAAAGTAAGCAGGGACTGTTCAGGGTTGTGACACACTGGAGCCTATCCCAGCATACTGCGGACGAGGGCAGGATAAACCTGGACAGGTTGCGAGTCTGCCACAGGACAAACACTCACAGGGGTAATTTAGATTCACCAAGTGACCTCACATGCACATTTTTGGACTGTGGGAGGAAACCCACACAGGGAGATCATGAAAACTCCACACTCCTGTGCTGCTCTACTGTGCATGCGCAGACCTCTGTGTTTACTTGAAAATTACAATTCCAGTTTACTTAATTAAGTTTTAAACCTCTTTGAGTAAAATTGACTATATACTCAGTTCATGAGTTCACTGAACAGGATAGTGAGAATTAAGTCAAGTACACTGATGTGACGCAAGCAAGCACAGGTATTACCTTTCACAGCTCACGGCTCCAGCCTCCAGTTGTACGTTGTAGAGCATGTTCACTCCTTGTTGGTTGTCACTATTCTCCATTGTTTCTGCAGAATTCTTCACCGATGATTGACGTGTAAATTGTACAGGGGCACTCGCAGTCATATTCGCAAAATTGAGATTGTTGGTATTTAACAGTATTATGCTCTCCAGTTGCTCTCGTTTGAACCGTTTGATAATTATGGACAGTTTTAAACTAATCGGGTCTTTAAAGCAGTCGCTTAAAATACTTCAAAGCCTTCATGTGCCTCTTACATCAAAACATCCCAAAAAATCAAAGGATGATGTCTTAAGTGAACTTTCATGCTTTGATGATGTCACAGTAAAGGGTACCATGGCAACTGCAGGTTTTTTCTTGTAATTGCTGACGTTTGTCTAGTAATCTAGTAATACATCTTTGTATTAGTTCAGTTATGTGCTTTTAAATAAATATGTGTCTTCCTTAACATACTATTTGGTTGTTGGTTCAATCAATATCAACTAGTCTTACAATTGATCACGTCCTAATGTAGTATTTAGCTATCAACAATGAATTAGATCGCTCCATTTAATTCTAAACTGATATATCAGATCAATTTGATACACAGCCGTACAGTATATATCAAAGTGGGCTATCTGACTCGCCTGCTTGGATATCCATAAATAGCTAAGATACACTAATTTAGTTCTCACATTTATTATGATTGAACAAAAAGTGAAGACAACTTCAAAAAAACTCCATAATTTTTATGTGGAGGAACATGATCCATCACCCTAATACAACTAATAGAGAAGCGTGTGTGTGTGTGTGTGTGTGTGTGTGTGTGTGTGTGTGTGTGTGTGTGTGTGTGGCAGTGTGATAGTTTCTTGGATAAAAGATATTCATTCGTTTATAAAAACGTTATTAAATTTTCCTTCTTGTGATAATTACTATAATAAATATACATTGTTTACAATGTAATATCTTTCATATAGAAAAGAGCGGGCCCTCGCTTCTGGTGTCAAGCGACCGGCCCCGGGCCGGCATGACCCGCTCCGGGGACAGTGGCAGGTGGGGAGTTTGACTGGGGCGGTACACCTGTCAAACGGTAATGCCAGGTGTCATAAGGCGAGCTCAGGGAGGACAGAAACATCCCATAGAGCAGAAGGGCAAAAGCTCGCTTGATCTTGATTTTCAGTATGAATACAGACCGTGACAGCGGGGCCTCACAATCCTTGTGACTTTTTGGGTTTTAAGCAGGAGGTGTCAGAAAAGTTACCACAGGGATAACTGGCTTGTAGCGGCCAAGTGTTCATAGCGACGTCGCTTTTTGATCCTTCAATGTCAGAGTTGCCCGCGGTGTAAGGCGGTGGACTGGCGTGAGCTTGCTTATTGGTCCGCAGCTCAGCTGCCATGTGTTGGAGTTCACCCCGGTGAACGAGAGGGTTGCGTCCCTACGCCTTCGAGTAGGGGACAGGTCTCTGACTGTTGTCTCGGCCTATGGACCGAACAGCAGTTCAGAGTACCCAACCTTCTTGAAGTCCCTGGGAGGGGTGGTGGATAGTGCTCCAACTGGGGACTCCATTGTTCTCCTGGGGGACCTCAACGCCCACGGGGGCAATGACAGTGAGACTTGGAAGGGGGTGATTGGGTGGAACGGCCTCCCCGATCTGAACCCGAGCAGTGTTCTGCTATTGGACTTCTGTGCCTGTCACAGTTTGTCCATAACAAATGCCATGTTCTAGCACAGGGTGTCCATAAGTGCACGTGGCACCAGGACACCCTAGGCCGGAGGTCAATGATAGACTTTGTGGTCGTGTCATCTGATCTCCGGCCGCATGTCTTGGACACTCGGGTAAAGAGAGGGGCAGAGCTGTCAACTTGATCACCACCTGGTGGTGAGTTGGATGCACTGGACCGGGAGGAGGCCAGACAGGCTCGGCAGACCCAAACGTGTTATGCGGGTCTGCTGGGAACGCCTGGCCGAGCCCTCCGTCTGCGCAGTTTTCAATTCCCACGTCCGGGAGAGCTTCTCACAGATACCGAGGGAGGCTGGAGACATTGAATCCGAGTGGACCATGTTCTCCACTTCCATTGTTGAAGCTGCTGCTCGGAGCTGTGGGCGCAGAGTCTCTGGCGCCTGTCGTGGCAACAATCCCGACGTCGGTGGTGGAAACTGGAAGTAAGTGATGCCGTCAAGCTGAAGAAGGAGTCCTAT
Source organism: Blennius ocellaris (assembly GCF_963422515.1). Classification (NCBI taxonomy): domain Eukaryota; kingdom Metazoa; phylum Chordata; class Actinopteri; order Blenniiformes; family Blenniidae; genus Blennius; species Blennius ocellaris. Next base: position 15,552,281 of record NC_137667.1, on the reverse strand, counting down.
CGGGCATTGTTAGCTCATAGGATTCCAGAGGCAGTCGACAGGCAATTCTGGCAAACCGTCCAGCGCCTTAGGTGGGGGAAGCAGTTCTTCACAAACACTGTTTACAGTGGATGTGGGGAGCTGTTGATCTCAACTGGGGTTGTCGTCGGGCGGTGGAAGGAATACTTCGAGGACCTCCTCAATCCCACCACCACACCTTCCGTTGAGGAAGCAGAGGCTGGGTTCTCAGAGGTGGACTCGTCCATTTCCCAAGCTGAAGTCACTGAGGTTGTTGTGAAGCTCCTCGGTGGCAAGGCACCGGGAGTGGATGAGATTCGCCCAGAGTTCCTTAAGTCTCTGGATGTGCAGGGACTGTCATGGCTGACTCGTCTCTGCAACATTGCGTGGCGGGCGGGGACGGTACCTCTAGACTGGCAGACTGGGGCGGTGGTCCCCCTCTTCAAGAAGGGGGATTGGAGGGTGTGTTCCAACTACAGAGGGATGACACTCCTCAGCCTCCCCAGGAAAGTCTATTCCAGGGTACTGGAGAGGAGGGTCCGGCCGTTAGTCGAACCTCAGATTCAAGAGGAACAATGCGGTTTTCGTCCTGGTCGTGGAACACTGGACCATCTCTATACCCTCCACCAGGTGCTTGAGAGTGGGGGGAAGTTGGAGCGTGAGATCGACAGGCGGATCGGTGCGGTGTCTGCGGTTAAGCAGACGTTGCATCGGTCCGTTGCGGTGAAGAAGGAGCTGAGCCAAAAAACGAAGCTCTCGATTTACCGGTCGATCTTCGTTCCTACGAATTCCTACCTATGGTCATGAACTATGGATCATGACCGAAAGAACAAGATCCCGGATACAAGCGGCCGAAATGAGCTTCCTCCATAGGGTGGCTGGGCGCACCCTTAGAGATAGGGTGAGGAGCTCAGTCACCAGGGAGGAGCTCGGAGTAAAGCCGCTGCTCCTCCACATTGAGAGGAGCCAGCTGAGGTGGCTCGAGCACCTGTTTCGGATGCCCCCCGGACACCTCCCTAGGGAGGTGTTCCGGGCATGTCCCTCCGGTAGGAGGCTTCGGGGCAGACCAAGGACACGCTGGAGGGACTATGTCTCTCAGCTGGCCTGCGAACGCCTTGGGGTGCCACCGGAAGAGCTGGAGGAAGTGTCTGGGGTGAGGGAAGTCTGGGCAACTCTGCTCGGACTGCTGCCTCCGCGACCCGGCCCCCGGATAAACGGCAGAAAATGGATGGATGCTACAAAACGGATGTGCTGACCCCTGGAGGTTTCGTAATCCACATGCAAAAGAATTTTCCTTTTTTTCGCCAGTACATTGCTCCTACTCTCGAATTGATAATTTTTTTGTAGACGCTAGTCTTCGTCCTAATGTGGTTTCTGCTGAATATTTGGCGATAGTTATAAGCGATCATTCTCCTTTGGTTCTTGAAATGTTATTGACATCCCATCCAAGACCAATTCTCTGCTTCTTTCTAACCGGGGCTTCTGTGATTAAATTTTCTCCTCTATCGATGACTTTGTTTCTATTAACAAAAATGATTCTACCTCTAACTCTCTACTGTGGGAATCACTAAAGGCATACCTGAGAGGTCAAATTATAGCTTATTCTGCCAATTTAACTAAACTGTATAAAGCTAATCTGACACGACTCACAGACCTAATCCTCAACCTAAATCGTCAATATGCCAATATGTCCTGAACTGTATAAGGAGCGCATAAGTCTCCAAGCAGAATTTGATTTGCTTTCCACGAGGCAGGCAGAACACATGCTTTTACAATCACGTAGCAATTACTATGAGCATGGCGATCAGGGTGGTCGCTTGCTCGCCCATCAGCTAAAGCGCCACGCTGCCTCGCGTGTCATTGCTCAAATTAAAGACCCACTTGGGGCTCTCCTGTCTGCCCCCTCTGATATCAATGCAACATTCAAAACGTTTTATTCTGATCTTTACCAGTCAGACTCCCAAACAAACAACACCAACATGGAACGATTTTTTAATGGTCTCAATGTACCCACTATTGATCCCACAATTGGACACAACCTAGATTCACCATTACGGCTACAGGAAATAATTGATGCGATAAGTTCAATGCAAAGTAACAAAGCCCCCAGCCCTGATGGCTACCCCACAGAGTTCTTTAAGAAATTTAGTTGCAAACTAGCCCCACTTCTCCTAGATGTATATAGTGAGTCAATCGAACGGAGAAAATTACCACCGACCCTGACCCAGGCATCAATCTCTCTCTTACTTAAGAAGGATAAGGATCCTACTTGTTGCGGGTCGTACAGGCCTTTATCTCTTATCAATGTTGATGTAAAGGTTCTAGCGAAGGTGTTTGCAACCCGTCTCGAGGCAGTTTTGCCGGACATCGTTTCGGGGGAGCAGACAGGATTCATTAAAGGGCATCATTCTTTTTTCAATATCCGAACATTAATTAACATAATTTATTCGATCCCAAATTCCAAACATCCTGAAGTCGTAATATCGTTCGATGCCAAAAAGGCCTTTGATCGAGTAGAATGGCTGTATTTATTTACTGTTCTTAGAAAATTTGGTTTTGGTTATCGCTTCAGCTCATGGATCCGTCTCTTATATACTGATCCCCAGGCAAGTGTTTGCACTGGGGATACTAGATCTGATTATTTTCCACTATCACGCGGGACCCGGCAGGGCTGCCCATTAAGTCCAAGTCTTTTGTTTGCCCTAGCGATTGAGCCCCTATCTATAGCCTTGCGCTCTTCCCCCTTACTGGAGGGAATCCATCGCGGGGGTATCGAACATCGTGTGTCATTATTTGCAGATGACCTCTTGCTCTATGTTTCGAATCCTGCCACAGCTATTCCGTTTGTTATCTCTATTCTTAATGAATTTGGTTCCTTTTCCGGGTATAAACTCAACCTCCAGAAAAGTGAGTGTTTCCCTCTTAACATCCCTCCCTCAAACCTCCAGCAGTGGAACATGCCATTTATTATAAGCCACTTGGGGTTTAAATATTTAGGGGTCAATATCACTCCATCCATCTCGGGACTTTTGGCTGCGAATTTTACTCCTCTACTCAATCAGACTAAATCTGATTTTCAGAGATGGGGCAACCTCCCTCTGACGCTGACAGGCAGAATAAATGCAGTGAAGGTGACCATTTTACCCTGATTTCTTTACTTATTCCAATCCATTCCGATATTCTTACCGAAATCCTTCTTTCAATCATTGAATAAGCTTATTACATCATTCATTTGGGCAGGAAAACACCCCAGAATTAGTAGGAAAACACTAGAAATTAGTCAATTTGGAGGGGGCCTTGCCCTAACAAACTTTATGTTCTATTACTGGTCAGCTAATATTCAAAAACTGTTATTTTGGTTCCATGCAGTTAATACCTCCTGGGGGTCTATTGACTCAAAGTCTTGTTTGTCATCATCTCTTCCTGCGCTGCTGTGTTCCTCTCTTCCAACTGTCCCGTCCAAGCACACCAAAAACCCGATTGTATTGGCTTCCCTAAAGATTTGGTATCAGTTCCGCCGCCATTTTAAATTCTTATCCTCATTTGTACTTTCTCCCATCGTTGGTAACCACCTATTTCCACCGGCTTTAGATGCGTCATTCTCTCTGTGGAAAGCAAAAGGCATTAATTGTTTCCTGGATTTATATGAAAAAGGAGTTTTTTCCAGCTTTACAGCCCTAACTAAAAAATTTGGCCGCTACTTACAAGTAAGACACTTTATTTGCACTCAGCATCCTCGGTTTCCTTCTCCACCACCCACTTTGCCCTGGGAGGAATTATTGGAATTAAGTCCCAATCAGAAAGCTCTTATATCCCGGTTATATAGCGATCTCATGTCGCTCAGTAACAAACCTGTACTCAAAGCTAGGGTTGCATGGGAAAAATAATTAAATGTCATTTTCACTGATGACTGGTGGGCTAAGGCAATCGATAGAATGAGCACTACGTCATCCTGTGCTCGCCTAGGGCTCATACAGTTTAAGGTATTCCATAGGACCCACTTTTCTGAAGCCAAATTGTCAGAAATATACCCTGACATAAACAATAGGTGCAATCGCTGTGGCTTTGCCCCTGCTGACCACAGTCATATGTTTTTTTTCTGTTCATAACTGAACAATTTTGGGAGTTTTGTATTCAAAACACTGTCCGATGTCCTGCAGCTCAACCTCCTGCCATGTCATTCAACAGCCATTTTTGGGGTCCCCTTGGTGCATTCTGCCTACTCAAGACCGCAAGCAGATGTTATTGCATTCTCATCTCTCCTAGCTCGGAGAAGAATACTTTTTGAATGGAAATCTCCCAAGCCTCCCCGCTCATCTTCTTGGTTGAGGGATGTTGTGTTCTTCATCAAACTTGAAAAGATTCAATACACTCTGAGAGGTTCTTTAAACGAGTTTGTCACTAGGTGGCGCCCCTTTATCTCTCACTTTGATAAGGTAAAGTTACTTCCTGATGCCTAAGTAACAACTCTGTCCATTTGACATCCATGCTTCTCCTTTCAAGATTTGTGTTAATGTCTACATGTAATGTATTGGGCCGGCATTCTCTATTCTGAGGTTGAACACTCATGTACTTTTCTCTTTTTTTACGCTGTTTCTTATTTTTTAAATGTATTTGTCAATTTAATTTGTCCAAGGATGTTGCTTGTGGGGTGGGGAGGGTAGCGCTGTTTATAAATGTTTGTATATGTGCATAAGTAAAATTCAATAAAAACCATTTGTGGAGAGAGAGTTCATGGGAGTTCGCCCAACCAGTCCACATGTGTTTTGTGGATCTGGAGAAGGCGTTCGACCACGTCCCCCGAGATGTCTTGTGGGGGGTGCTTCGGGTGTATGGAGTTCGGGGCCCTTTGTTAAGGGCTGTTCAGTCCTTGTATTCCCGGAGCAGGAGTTTGGTTCGCATTGCCGGCAGTAAATCGGACCTGTTCCCAGTGCAGTTAAGCAGACGTTGTATCGGTCCGTTGCGGTGAAGAAGGAGCTGAGCCAAAAAGCAAAGCTCTCGATTTACCGGTCGATCTTCGTTCCTACCCTCACCTATGGTCATGAACTATGGGTCATGACCGAAAGAACGAGATCTCAGATACAAGCGGCTGAAATTAGCTTCCTCCGTAGGGTGGCTGGGCGTACCCTTAGAGATAGGGTGAGGAGCTCAGCCACCAGGGAGGAGCTCGGAGTAGAGCCGCTGCTCCTCCACATTGAGAGGAGTCAGCTGAAGTGGCTCGGGCACCTGTTTCGGATGCCCCCTGGACGCCTCCCCATGGAGGTGTTCCGGGCATGTCCCTCCGGTGGGAAGCCTGGGGGCAGACCCAGGACACGCTGGAGGGACTATGTCTCTCGGCTGTCCTGGGAACGCCTTGGGGTGCCACCGGAAGAGCTGGAGGAAGTATCTGGGGTGAGGGAAGTCTGGGTAACTCTGCTCAGACTGTTGCCTCCGCGATCCGGCCCCGGATAAGCGGCAGACAATGGATGGATGGATATCTCTTTCATTTTCAAAGTGAACTGAGTCTGTATATATTACACTAATCGACTTTTTACAAATTGCAGCTCAAGTTCTCTTTGTTGAACAGTGGAGCTGTGTTTCAATTTACTCTCAACAAGCAACAAATTAAATTTGCCGAGTTTTCCACGGAGAATGATTACCTTGTGGTTAAGTCTTCACCACAGAGTTGAGCTGCAGTTTGTTTGTTTATTCAGAGTGATAGACTGTATGACAGACACATGTTGCCCCATCCCTAATCTGTTAGCCAATTTCCAATAATGATTATATCTTTGATTTCAGAGGTCACAAGAGAAGAAAGCCATTTGAATCAGATTTGAACCTCCTTTCAATTATAGATTGTGAAATGTGAAATTTTGCAGAATAAAATTAACAAATATCATTGTAAAACATCCTTTTGTTAGAAGTACTCAGTCACATTTTGCAAGTAATGATGACATTTTTGTGATCTTCACAATAATAATTGTTATTACTTTTAAATCTTCACAATCATGTGTCTTTGTACTTGTTACTCTCGAACAGTCCCAAACTTTTTTTCTTGTGACCCAGTTTCTGAAAATGACAAACCATCACGACCCAAATAACAATAGTTCTCGTATATAAATTATGAAAGAAGCAAATTTGTGTATAAATTAACATTCCTGACCATTTTCATCACCATTACTTCATCACCTATATATTATTATTTATCTTGAATAGATAAAATAGCCATTTTGTTCACGGATGTATTATTGAAAACATATACGCATTTTAAACACGTTGTATATCACACTAAATAAAGATTTTAGGCAGATTTAACAGGCTATATCATTGCTTTTATTTTCTCTCATCAGTAAACAAAAATAGCCAAAATTTTAATTGCTTTTAAATCAGGCAACATATAAGTGCATTTTAGGAAGTTAACAGGTTCTCTTTTCCTCATCAGCAAAAACCAACAGTTATCAGAACAATATGAACATTCAATAGCCATACTATCAAAAACATGTTTAATTTTTTTTTTTTAAATGCTCATATCTGTTATCAGAACAATCGGGTTTGTGTTTAAGGGCAGCTATTGTTATCAAACAATCAACTGAACAGTCAAAAAACAACAAATGTTTTAATCACACCAGGGGTCCGTTTCACGAAGCAGGTTTAAGGATTACCCCAGGTTATTGAACACCGAGTTGAGGGAAATGCGGGATTTTCCGTTTCACAAAGGGAGGTAACTCAAACCGGAGGAAGCGGGGTAACTCAAGCCTGTTTCACGAAGCGGTGTAACGTCAACTCCCGGTCAGTTACCGGGGCAACAGACGCTCTAGAACTAACCTGGTCGGGAGCAGGTTTTTGTCAGTGAACACGGAGTTTTGCTCTGGCTCCGCCCCCTTTCCGACGGACACGGGATTTCATTTCCTCATTCAGCGGGGGAGTTTTGGCGAAACAGTTCTGCAGTGCCTTATTCCCGAGGCAAATTAGACGTCAACTTTATTCCTTCAATATGGAATGTGCTTTTGATAATGATCCGATTGATGAAGGCGCAGCATTACTTCGCCGAGAATTTAATATTCGCATCATCAGACCGCGCATAGATGTACTGGCATTTGCAGACACCTTCCTTTTTGAGCGGTACCGTTTTACTGCAGAGACCATTATGCACATCCACAGTTTAATCGCTCTGTACATTAGCAACATCACCAGCCGGAGCCTTGCCCTGACGTCATAGCAGATATTGTGTGTTGCGCTGAGTTTCCTCGCAAATGGCAGAGCTGTCAGAGACATCATATGCCATCATCACTTCGGGGTCTGACCACCACCACCACCACCAAATAAAGACATGATGCACAATTAATTTGGTCTTTTTTAATTCCTACAAATACAAGAGCTAGTTTATTTAATGTAGTTAGTAGATAGCATAATTCACCTGGGACTGTACACCCACCCTTAACTTGTGCTCCAGTAGTTCAATTTACACATCTGCATTTCCTTAGCAGTGTTTTCCATCTTCTGGAGCAGGTGGAGTCTATAGATCTGTTTTACAGATAACTGGGAGGACATAAGGAGGACATTCAAATATTACAGTTGGACATGAATTCCACAGAATGAACCTCTGGTGTTTACTGAACATCTGTCTCACTGTCAGTCCTTGCAGTGGATGTTGAGGTACCCTCCTGCTGCTGCCCAGCCATGCCCTGTTAAAAATAATGTGTCAATACTTCAGTGTAGACAAAATATCACTCTTTATTCCACCACAATGTTTCAGAAATGTAAACAGGATGAGAACTATCATACCTCTATAGGCCTTTGTGGATCCTCCTCTGTAAAGGCAGCAGACAGGGTTTCCTCGTACTCTTCATCCTAGATGAATATGTTTCATTATATTTAAACTACCATTTTGCAAGATCTTTGGAGTGTTGCCTACTTACAAGGTCTGTTGTGGCATGAGGGGGTCCAGCAGGCAGAGAGCACCATCACAATCTGTTGGGTGACAAAAAAAAGACATGATGGGGAAATAAAGATGAACAAAAGGAGGCTAAAAGAGATATATAGGCCTCGGCATATTATATATTATGAAGGAAGTGGTATCTTGAGGGGTGAGCTCTGAAGAGGAGCTCCTCCAGGGATTCCCTCAGCCACTGGCCTCCCAACATTCTGGCTTAGGGCTCCTCTGCCTCTATTAAAGGTGGAGGTGCTGGGCCACCACCCGTTTTACAGGCATCTGCCTTCTTTCTGTTGGCTGTGTAAAATCTGTCTTAGTTTAGCCTTAATTATTTGACAGCACATGATATGGGTGAGAAGACATTTATGTGTTTGAAAACAGCATTATGTTGGGAATAAAACACCTGCACAGTCAAATGGCCACTTGATATTTACGGTACAATGTCACACATGATCGAAATTACGTTAAGAAATGTATTGATTAACAATTAAATTGGCAGCGGTCTTACCCGATTGGACAATGTTTTTATATTTCACTTTCAGCTGCTGCCAAGAGCGCTTCTCCCCCGCGGAATTGCACCTAAAAGAAATAAATTAATAAGCTACCATCAAGCAGTATTCCCTTGCAATAATGTTGCGATGACAAAGACGTTTGAACTTACGCATTCACTTGAGCAGCAATCTTCTTCCACGCCGCCTCCCTCTCTTTAGCAGCCGCTGCGCTGTTGCATTTTTTTTTTTTAATATGTTCATATTCGCCATATGATCGAATCAATACTTTCTGCTCCACTGGCGTCAAAAACTCCGCCCTCCGCGTCTCAGTTGTCATGGTGACTCGTTGAATCGGGGCTCCATTGATGCGGTCTTTTTAGAGTCGTGGTGCACGCGCTTGACTCCAGGTGAAACTACTCCGAGTTCATCAAACTGATCAAAATCCGGCGTCGTGAAACCGAAAACTCCGCGATTTCTGTCTCAGTGTAACTCAATTCAGAGCTCGGTGTTAAGCCCATGGCTTCTTAAACCTGCTTCGTGAAACGGACCCCAGGTATATTCCATGTAAGATCTCCTGAGGCACATCGCCTTTTACTTATCATGAATATTTTCTTTTTAGGCCTCGTCGAAATATCTAGTTGTTTTACTTAGACCTTGTCAATGTGATACATGAGCCTGCTTGCTTTTTAGTATTGCATCCCAGTCCAGTGTACAAGAGGAGAGTGCAACAGCATATCAGGCGCAGCGTTCAGCCCGTTTCTGTGTTCTGTCTTTATTTTTGATAAAACAGAAAAGCCCACTTCATACTTGTGTGTGGATGTGAAAGAAATGAGAGGCAAAACGCTTGCCTTACTAAGGACAGGATATCCAGATTAGATTCTTATCCAGAATGAAGATAATGCCTTGCAATCATGTCTTCTTCTCAGTGTACGATCGTTGCTCAGCTGTAACAGCTCTGTTTCTTCAGCTGGAGTTAGTCCAGCAGGTCTAGCAGTGACTCTGGGCTTTCAAATTCAAAGTGTTGGGACCATTATGTAGCGATTTACTACGTCATATGGATCACTATTTATGTTTGGTTGGCTATCGATAATGATTAATAATTATCAAAGATAGTTATTAATAATGTTGAAATTTAATCTGATCTGTATCAGATACCTCGGAGCACCACCTGTCGTAACAGGAAATGATAGCCAATTCAGTTATATCAGTCTCATAAGATATACTAAACAGTAAATCAGGAATTTGAATTAATAGTTAAATTAATTACAATTACCAGAATTAACAGTAAAGCTTGAAGGATTTTGGAGTTCTTAACACAGAAGAGGTCGACATTTCATTCACCTTTGTGCTCATTAATAAAACAGCAAGTATGATTCCAAAAATATATTTATTAACAATGAAAACGAATAAAACACAGATTCTAACTACCTATATACAGCTTGGTGTGTGTAGGTGTGTGTGTGTGTGGAGAGAGAAAGAGAGAGAGAGAAGTGGAGGGAGTGTGTGTGTGTGACGTGTGATGGAACTACAAAACAAGATGGCGGATCACAAGAAACTACATTCCAAATGGAGGTTGTCAGAGAACAGGAGGTCTGTCCTGGGTCTCGACCATGTGCTGATAGTAAAAGAACAATAGAAGCTAGCCACAGCATCTGCTTCTGGTGTGTCTCTGCTAAAGGACCATTTCCAGAATGAGTTGATGTGAATGCGATTTGTCTTGTAAAACGTCAGAAGTCGTCAGATGGTGTTCGGTTACGGTGTGATGTTGTCTTTGATGTGATATGTGTAGGATTGCGAGTAAACAAGTTAGTAAAGCAGATTAGCATGCAGACCCTGTGTCTGTGGCAGAGCTAACAGTGGTTTACAAGTTGATAACGGTGCCTAATATCATTATCAACAGAACTCAATCACTGTGACAGAATCAACACATCTTCATGAAAGTTAAACAGTTCTATGCATAGCATCAAGTTTAACTAATCTCAAGTAATGCCCAGTTGTTACCACTTCCTTGGAAGGGTTCAGTTGTCGTGCTGGAGGGAAGCTGGTGTCTTCTCCTGTAGTTAGCACCTCCTGCTAACTGTGGTTGCTGGTTCTGCAGGCTGAGGAGAAGAAGGTGGAGTTGGTGTTTCAGGAGCTGTCCTTCTTTGCAGCGCCTGGTTGTCCCTTTGTTCAGACTGAGGAGCTGGTCGCTCAGGTCTGTGATGGCTTTCCCTCGTGGTCGGGTCAGCAGATGAGTTGAGGAGTGGAGGCCTCTGGTTGCCGGCCTCTCGTGTTAGCTGTGTGCTAACGCTGGGTGAGTTGAGCTGCTGGGAGCAGCTCGTCAGCAACCCACCTCCTTGGAGTTTTCTTTGCAAGAGTCTTCGAATGGAGGCTGGGTGAAAGCCTTTTGTCCACGTGTGACTTCAGAGGTGTCGAAGCCTGAGAGCTTCAACCAATCAGTGACTGGCTGATTGCATGGGGGGAGAGTCTTGTGAGCAGAAAGGGGGGGAGGAAGGTCTTGGAGAATGTCCCCCCCTTCCCCATTCTAGATGTGAAAGGCCATCACATTCCTGGGTCAGAATTCATGTCATGACTGCGTCTCATGACAAATGAATATTGTCTCTCCCCAGAAATGAACAAACTTTCTGTGGTCCTGCAGATCCCAACAAAAGGGATTTTGAATCCACCTTTTATCACTCAAAATGTCATCTCTCTCTCTCTCTCTGCTGAAAAGTAGCGATCAAAGTTTTCAATGAGTGCAAATAGGTATGTCTGAATAAGTCCAGTCAGATGTTTCACATGTGTGTCAGGGACATTGTTCTCTTCTATGTGCTGCAGCACAGTGGGAAACATGTACTGGCTTGGGTTTGTCCTGAGTTTTGCAAGCCACAACTTCATGGACTTTTGGAAAGTGATTATGTTTTCCAGTGTTGGAAAACATTGTTGTGGTGTCCAATTTAAAATTCAGCTTGTAGAGAAATGAAACAACACCTGCCAGATATGACAATGTGAGAAGCCGTTCATCAGTGAACAGATCAGAATGGGGGGACAAGGAGGAAAGCATGGATTTAATTTTTCAGTTCATAAACTCTGGTAAGAACTCTTTTGCATAAAACAGCAGGTGTGTATGCTCCGCCCCCATGACAGCGCACAGATAATCAAAAAGCCAGTTGTTGAGTGCCTTGCCTTTAATAAAGTTCACAACTCAGATGACTTCTTTCAGTGCTTTGTGGTGTGCTTTGCATGTCAGCGCCTGTTGATGAATGAAACAATGATTCCAGACGATTTCCACTCCAGCTGCCTCTGTGATTCTTTTCACAACTCTGCTGATTCTGCCTGTCACGTTTGCGGCCCCGTCACTTGTTATGCCTTCACAATTGCTCCAGTCCAGTTTGCACTTTGTAACCAGGTAGTTATCCAAAAACATTAAATATATCTTCACCTGTCATTCCAATAGGAATAGTCAAGCAACATAACAAGTCCTCCACAAATTCATTTCCCCACACATACCGTACGTAAACTAACAAAGTTGCAGAATCAGATAGACCAGTGCTTTCATGGAGATGGATGGAGAAATCCCCAGCTGTCTTCAGTGTTGAAATAAGATGCTCCTCCAGGTTGTCTGAAATATCATGGATTCATGAATTAATCAAACCATAGTTCAAAAAATAGTCTTTATATGGCCTCACCCCTGACATTCTTTTTTTCGTCGGAGGCTCTTCACCTGCGTTGACCCTTCCACTTGCGCCGTCATCGGTGGGTTCAATGTGACCGTTAGCCGTATTTTGGTGAGCATTAGCTACAGTCTGTGTTTTTTTAGCTGGTTCTGTCTTTCTGTTAAGGCTGTTTTGTACGTGACGGGTCCGCGAGCTCCGCACGGCTTCGTGCGGCCAAATTACGTCATTTTAACTGCCACGCCCCTCCGTGCGGATCCTGTTCACGCGGACGTCACCGCTCTGTGCGCCGCCAAATTTTTCTGACTCCATGGACAGAGACATGCGAAAGAAAAGGCAGAGCTGAAGAAGAGGAGGACTGAAGACTTCGTTTTAAAGACACAAAAAGCATATAGCTGCACATCCACTTTGGAAACACAAGATTTGACACATAGATATCTATTTGCTTCAGTGCCAGACCTCAACAGAGGAAACATTTGAATTCAAAACAATAGTTGAATGCTCCGCTCCACTCTCCACTTGCAGGATCACCTGCTGGTGTCACAGAGAAGAAGTCTACTTCTTCTGCTCTAATTTAATACGCACGAGTGTCAACCATAAAACAGCGTTAAGTGATATTGCAAATTTATTTGGCGATCCAAATAAAATCTCATACGACTCAGTCTCTGGGAATCAGTGCTTTAGAAATTACAATAAACATATTGAATCTTGAAGGAATGCTTAAAATTTAGATGTTTCTGGTAAGATATGTCAACATCAACTGTTGAGTCTTTATGAAATCATCAGCTCATAACAAGTTGGAGGTGGGCGCCAGCAGCAGTCTGGACATTTCATGGTGGTCTGCGTGTTCTTTGAGTTAACATGGCCGGCGGCGATATAGAATAACATGGCAAGATTTCTGTATACACACTTAACAAAGAGGCTGTGGGTTGTTTTATGCTACTGAGAACATAATTGTCATCAGCTTTGCTACAAAGCACATGTGGGACCTTAAAAAAATACAGTGCGAATTTAACTTTGGATGATCTCTCTGTGCATACATGGTTTTTCTCTACTTTCAGTTTGTCTGACAGTCCCAGAAATTCTTTGTGTGTGTGTGTGTGTGTGTGTGTGTGTGTGTGTGTGTGTGTGTGTGTGTGTGTGTGTGTGTGTGTGTGTGTGTGTGTGTGTGTGTGTGTGTGACTATTCCGAAGGCAACTCTGAGCTGCACTGGAGAACATGGTTTAAATGCTGGATCTGCTCCGTTATTGAGCTGCAGCCACATGAAGCATAATTACATGTTTGTTTATATATATATTTTTTTTTAAAGTCACCATTAGTCATGATTTCTATTACGTTCTCACACTACGCAAGTAGATGCTCTCCAACTTGACCAGTAGTGTCTTGCTTGTGTTGCATTTTGCATGTATTTCATTTCGTGTTTAATAAAATGCAGATGTTGCTAGTGTATTGTCATCCGTGCCCCGACACCAAGCTGTTTTTCTCAGCTGACAGCTTCATAATCCACAGCAGGAGGAGCACAGGTGTAAAGGATGACTCTTTCAATGTTTGCTTTTAATTTACCTTCATCACTAGCAGGGCGGGCATAGCTTGTTGAGTCACGACAAAGGAATGGAACCATTGTTAATGTCCATGTTTGCAAACATCAAAGCGTCTGCTGCAAAAAAGAAATTGCATAAACTTACACTCAAGCTCAGTTCAGGAATTTCTTTTTCAAGATTTATTTGTGTTTCTTTGAATGTTAGGTAAGGCTTCCCTGTGATGTTTTAAGTTCGGTCACAAATCACAGAAACTTTGTTGATTTGTTGTTCCGCTGAAGAAGTCCGTGACCTCAGATTAGCTCAGCCTTGCCAGAGTTTGCATAAAACCATGCAATGCTTGAATAAAAGTCACACCGCTGGGTCTTGTCTTCACACATTTCTGTCACATGGTGAAACAATGAAACAATACTGACCATCAAACTCCACCCCTTGCCAACACACAGAGAATATGTCCAATTAGTGAAACGGGTGGTTAGTGAAAGCATCTGCTGGTGACTGCACTGGATCTGATAGGTAAATAACAGTTTCCATGTTGCTCTTCAAAATCTATAAGTCGGGCTCACTTCATCTTTCTGTCAAGTGCAAAGATGTAGATATTGTTGCGTGTATTTATTACAGATTTGCTGCATGTGCTGTGAAAATAAATAACAGATATTACGGCTTACAGGACTTTGTTCGGGGCATAGCAGTGATGTAGTGGTTTGGACTCTTGTCTCACAATAAAAAAGCCCTGGTTTGAGTCCAGGCTTGGGAGCCTTTCTGTGTGGAGTTTGCATGGTGTCCTTGGGTTTTCTTTCTTCTTCTTGTGAGTCCAGAAACATGTTTGAAGTAAATGAGTGTATTAAAAATACGAACGAATGTTCGTGTGTGAGTGAGTGTTGGGCTTCACTGTCATTTCGTGACCCGAATTTGGATAAATAGAAGATGGATGTGTGGATATGGCCTCATATGGTGTCACAAAAACACAAAGAAGGTTTTCATGTTTTGGTTTTTATGGTCATGAGTGAGTCGGGAGAGGAACACACATGAAGCAAGTGGATCTGGGCACACATTTAAAAACACAGTTTTTTTAATTTCACAAGGGGTCACACACCATTGCTTACACTTTATCTTCCTTCGCTTCAACCATGAATAAAACTTACAATAACATTTATATGAAATTGTTTCTTTTCATTCATGGTTTTTTTTTTTTTTTTAACCCTCAGGACGAAGGAGAGAGTGTGGTTTTAAGTTTGTGGTAGAATGTGACTAGAAAGGTTTCCAAATTGATACTGCTTTTGAAACTAACATTTCTTGTGCAATTTTGAAGTGTGTGGTATTTATTTCTCACCGTGACGCCTTCCACCACATAACGTTTCACCGATTCACAACATTAAAAAAACCGTATTCAGCAATTGCTTTGATTATGAGTTCAACTGCAAAATCTAATTTAAAAGAAGCAAATACCCATACAATAACACATGTGTGACTGATTCTGTGGTTTCCATTTGGCTGAGTAGCATTTCAGTCTCCATCTGCTCATTTATGTTCTAAGTATAATTTCTTTATGTCATAATTCTCATTTGCACACAAACCGAACATTTTGGCATGCATCGAAGGGCCTTTACATGCACTGAAAAATGATTTTATGGCAGAAAAACAGTGGAAAATCTTGCAGCGAGGATGGATAGTAGAGATACATGCCGCATCAGTAGAGATACAACCAAAAACAAATATGCATAATAGTTAGTGTGAATACAAAAGCATTCATTAGTGTTAATGCAAAGGCATATCCGTTATTATTATTATTATTATTATTATTATTATTATTATTATTATTATTATTATTATTACTATGTTTTTTGACATGCATCTCCTCCCACAATCCTTAACTGTTTTTGACATGAAATCTTTGAAACCTTTTGAAATATTTCAACTTTTCGGCGAATATTTCTGCTTTGATCTTTAATGACATAATCTTTTATCTTCATTTTCATCTTTACTCCAGACCACTGCAGCATTCACGCCTGCATTTTCTTCTGGAAATTCGGAACCATCTAGTTTCTATTAAACTCTGAAAAAAAGTGAGGAAAATCTATTGTTTTAAGCGGCAACCCACAAAAATATAAACCAGACTTCAAAGTGTAGGCTTTGTAGTTTGTTTGAAAATGTGGCTACTAGACTGAATAACACAGAAAAGTAATTGTGATATTTTACTGAATTTTGTATTGATGAAAATCCTTTGATGATATTAAGGTTAAAAATATAAATGTCTTTTTTTCAAATATTTAATTGAATGAATTTAATTGAACTTCTGCACCTCTAACAAGTGTGTGATTTCTTTGCCAAAACACCTGGAATACAAGGTCAGACTAAACTGCAGGCTCACATTAGCGTCTGAAAAACTGCTCATGTATACATGAAAATAGTAATAATAAAAAGATCAATTAGTACTTTTCTAAAACTTATCAGATGTTGCCTTCATATTTCAAGTAAACATCATAAATAATATAATGCTGCGAAACATAACACCGCATCACTCACAGTAACATCATGAATCTGTTTGTCTGTACGTGAGCATAGTTTGCCTTCAATAAATTTGTAGTGTGTAGTTTAAATAATTCCACTATCCTATCTCCCAAATAGCTTGTCTGTTGCTTGCTTTACACATCAAATTAAAATAATATATAATCTAGATGTGTATAATATTTGCACAGGTTCACCCAAACAAAGAAGACTGGACTGATGCACTTTTAACATTTAAAGCATAATACCTCACAAAAAAAACAACCTCACTGGAAACAGATTCTATTTCATTCAAGCCATTGCAGCACAAAAAAGTAGGGTGATTTTTCACTGAACATTGACAGGTATATATTGAAAGCAGGAGCTGGGGGGGTTAAAAGAAAAACAGTTCAGGTCAAAAACTTCAACTCAAAAGATACAAGAGTACTGATGGGTGAGGCAGATTGAGTAGACCAGGGCCAAGATCAGAAATACTAAACAAGTGAACTGTCATAATGACTCAACAAGACTGCAAGATGACCTGGCAACTGACCAACACAGAGCAAGCTGCTTAGTACATGAAGGGAGATGGAAATTTATGGGATGCAGGTGCACACTACCAGGAGGAGAAACTCAAACATTGTGTGACACCAAAGCAGAGGAGTCAAGAATGTGGAAAAAAATAACCACAACATTATCTAGATGAGACCTAGTCCCGAGAGCACGTACAGGTACAGAACGATGAATCAACTGTATTAAATGCTGGTATGCAAATAGATTGCAGAAACTGTGAAATTCTCTGCTTTTCTCCATGAATTTGAGTCACAAGTAAAATCAAACACTGTGTGCTTAGCCTCATGACACACAATTAGAATAGTTAATATGTTTTACTGCACACTGCCATTCACCACATTGCTCGAAGAAAAATGTTATTACTCAAAATAGAAGTAAACTGAATTCATAAGTATGAAATTTAATGAGTGAAACCAGAATAAAACTACTGTGGCCTAACAATGAAACACTCTGTGACTTTGCCATGTCCAAAAAGCATCTTCTGTTGTGAACTATGTCGTATTATAGAATGTATCTCCGTAAACCCACCATTAATAACAATTAATTTGGATTGTACATGACTGGAGGAAGTTACAAGTTCAAAGAGTTGTGTAATAACAGTCCTCGGTTGGACAAACTGTTCACAAATGGAGACAATTAACTAGATTTTTCTCACTGCATTACAACGAAATTGTCTCCAGCCACAATAGACACAGGCTGCAAAACATAGTACAAGCTGCAGGCTGCATAGTCATTGGCACAACATCCAAATCACTTGTGAACGTACCATTGATGAAGCATTTAGCAGGAATGGTATCCATGGCATGCCATGTGGATAGATGTAGTTCATGTGATCAACATGCAATAGCCTATCAAGATGGGAATGTATGGCGGAGGTAGCATCATGATTTGGAGCTGCTTTTTATCCCCCGCCGTAGCCGACAGGCCCCGAAGGGGGATCTTGAAACAGTCTCCGTACGTTCGAACGTTTCTACCTATATCTCGGCAACCCCTGGGCCCACAGTGACCAAACTTCACATGTGGATACATCTCAGAGGGGGAAGGGATACTATGGTGACCTTGACCTAATTTGCATATTAAGTAGGTCACAGGGTCACGAAGTGCTTAAAAACACATTTTGGGCTCTGGAGGCCTAGGTTTTTGAGCTAGGGCTCTGAAATTTTATACACACCTACTAGTACTCTGGGGACACCCTCCAGCATACCAAGTGACCTGACCTTGACCTTGACCTTGAAGATTGGTAGGGTCTGAAGTTTGCTCGTCATGGTTTCAAGATTACGGAGCCCCTCTGGTGACATTGGTGAAAAAAAAATTAGTGCAATACTAGGCATACTCCTTTGCTACTACAAGAAATATGAAAGAATATTACTGTAGGAATTTGGAGAAAAGTACTCTTAAACTTGAATCTGTTGGTTGAAAATAATGATCTCTCGCCTGTTTTCAAAATGCAAGAAAAAGGAATCCTTCATAGGTTTATGCCTGATTCCACTTCAAGGCAATACTAGACATACTCCTTTGTTACTGCAAGCAATATCGAAGAATATTACTCTAGGGATTTGGAGTAAAGTACTCTTAAACTTGGAGCAAATTAACGAAAATAATGATTTCTCACACCTGTTTTCAAATTCCAATTAAAAAAGATTCTTCATAGGTTTATGCCTGATTTCACTTCAGTGCAATACTAGATATAGTCCTTTACCAGTACCAGTAAGATCAAAGAATATTACTGTAGAAATTTGGAGAAAAGTAATGTCAAACTTGGATCTGTTGGTCAAAAATAATGGTCTTGCCTTCAATAATTTGCTCCAAGTTTAAAAGTACTTTTCTCCAAATTCCTACAGTGATATTCTTTGATGCTGCTTGTAGTAGTAAAGGAGTATGTCTAGTACTGCCTGAAGTGGAATCAGGCATAAACCTATTAAGGATTCCATTTTATTGCAGTTTGAAATTAGATGAGACCATCATTTTCGATCAACACATCCAAGTTTAAGAGTACTTTTCTCCAAATTTCTACAGTAATGTTCTTTCATATTTCTTGTAGTAACAAAGGAGTATGCCTAGTATTGCGCTGAAGTGAAATTGGGTGTAAACCTATGAAGGATTCCGTTTTATTGCATTTTGAAATCAGACCATCTGTCTTTCTGTCAGCATTGCGGCCGTACGCTGACCTGTGTTTTACCGTTAAAGGCGTTAATAAAAGCGCAGTTAAAATTCACTTGACGGCAGTTTAATAACGCGTGGCCACGACTTATTTATCTCGTTC
The DNA here is from genome assembly GCF_963422515.1 of Blennius ocellaris. NCBI lineage: Eukaryota > Metazoa > Chordata > Actinopteri > Blenniiformes > Blenniidae > Blennius > Blennius ocellaris. The sequence goes on along the minus strand of NC_137667.1, from coordinate 15,533,367 downwards.
CCACGCCTTAATAACGCGTGACCACAACTTATTTATCTCGTTCCCATGCCTTAATAACGCGTGGCCACGCGATTAAGCAAGAATTTTTTTTTCACCAATGTCACCAGAGGGGCTCCGTAAAAAATACATGTATTTTCATATAAACATTTCTCCTCATTTCTCAGCAGTTCCTGGGCCCACAGTCACCAAACTTCACACATGGACACTCCACCTGGGGAGAAGGGGCACCATGGTGACCATGACCGAATTTGCATATCAGGTCACAGGGTCACTAAGTGCATAAAAACACCTTTTGGGCTCTGGAGACGTATTTTGACATAGCTTATGAAGAAGACCTTTCAGATTCTACATAATTATCTACTAGGACCCATGGAACACCCTCTAGTGTACCAAGTGTGCTGCCTTAGAGCTGGCTTTGTGAGAAAATATAAAGCCCTCCGGCGGGGGATTAGCCGAGCAACGGCCTTCTTGTATAACTCATGGATTGGTCTTCCTGTTGTAATGGGGGTTAAAAAAAAGTGCATTTTCATATTATCATACATGATCATGTCAAATGGCCGATGCACCAAGATAACAGGCTAAAGCCTGGACATGAAAGCCACAACAGAAGTCTCTGCAAAATGTCCACTTGGAAGAAAGATTGTGTAAAAGCGTGGTCGTAAATCAGATCTTGTCACAACAGAAATACTGAGAACATTGCACATCCAAAGCACTTCCTTGATAGTAAATTGCCCAAAGCTCATCGAGAACATAGTGTGAACCTGGTCAGCATCTACAAAAGTGCTCGGTTTTAGTTACGTTGCCAAACGATGTTTAATTTTGTACTTATAGGATCAGATCGAATAATCAATGTGGGGCAAGAATCTTTTTTCACTGTCAACATGTATTATGGGTTTGAAGTTGGCCCTTACTGGGAACCTTTCTTACATCATTTATATTTCCCGGGAAGCATTCAATCAAACATGCCTGACAATAAAAGACTGATTGAAAACACTGGCATTGACTTTGGAGGCCTAACTCATTCCATACTTTATTAAATTTCTTTTTTTTTTTTATTGGCAAATGAACACACACATTTTAATGACCATACGGAGAATTTATCGCTGTGTTTAAACATTTTCCACTTTACATTACAGCTGACGATTGAGTGAAGTTTTATTCGATTATCTGGGCACCAAACAGCTCGGAGCTTTGAATGGAAGTCATCAACTTCATGGCATAAACGTGTTAATGACTGAAGAAATACCAGGAAATGAAAAGAGAACCTTTGAATGGCAGGAGATTTCGTCTGTCCTGTCAGCTGATGTATCACTTATGGCATACGGACGACTGAAGCACTGCATTGACAAGCAACATCACAACATCGTAACACAACAGCTTGATTTCTGAGTCCAAAAGAACATGTTTGAACATTTTAGTGCTTTGTCAGGCCAACACCTACTCCTGGGAATGTCTTTCAGCATGGTGCAGACACACAAAGCAAAATGTCAAACAGAACAGGAAACTAAAATAATAATAATTATGGTGCATGCGTGCGTTCGTTCCTTCGTGCGTGCGTGAGTGCTGCTGACAATGGATGAAAGGCAGGTTTGACTTCATCAGTCCTTCATTTATTTCCTAATAATATGTGTGAAAAAAGCAGATAAGTATAAGAATGTTGTACTGAAACTCGATTATGTATTATGTACAAATTATATTTAAAAAAAATTTAAAGTAATGTTTTGGATTTTTGAGATGGAAGACATAATCACAAAATTGAATCTGTTTCATGTGAGACAAAAACAGTGATCCGCAGGCTGAAAGTCACTCTTACATCCATTCATTCATCTTAAATATTTGTTTTATACAAATAAGTGCGCAGTGTGTCAGGTAAAATTTCTCAATGAACTGACAATGAACTTTCATTGTAGAAAATGTCCAGCAACAGTTGCCTTACTATTCAATTCAATTCAACTTTATTTATACCACCAAATACAACACAGTCACCTCTAGGTGCTTTAAACAGAGAAAAACCCAACGAATCCACATGAGCAAGCAGATTTATTGCGAATGTCGAAAGGAAAAACTCCCTCTAACAGGAGGAAACCTTTGTAGAAACCAGACTCAGAGGTAACGACTTTTCTATTGCAAGTACTGATGTATTGAAATAAAATCAATGATGTCTGTGTCTCCAGATATAGAAAAAAACTAATCGACTGAGCGGAATTTTCTCAAGATTTCTTCGGTGTTGTTAATAATTAGTCTTCTCAAGCCTTGCGAGCCCTTGATTTGTGTGAATGAAATCAAATTGAACCTTGCCGGAGTTCAGGCAGGCACACAAATCATTGAAAGGTCACATGTTCAATCCAGTCATTCATGTTTGTGCCCTTGCATTCATCTCTGCTGTCATCTGTCTCATTCAGTGGTCTTAGAGAATGCCAGCACATCTGTGGAAAACCTATGAAAAAAGAGAGCTCTGCGGCGCTAGAGGGAGTGTTGGAAAAATTAAAGAAATGTGGACGTGCAGAGTTCCAAGTAAATTATTTCAATCCAAACACTGCTTGAGGCTACAGACATTATCTGCACACCTAAATCTGTATGTAGGTTGTTGCAGTTGAGGCGCATTAATTATGACTGAAACTGAATAGTTTTCAAAGTCACGCACTAAAAATGACCTGCAGATCCGGTTTGTTGCTACTTCTTTTCGGAGAAACCTTAAAATTGGCTGAGAAGCTTGCAGTCATAGATTGCTGCTCATTGTCTGTCCACAGTATAGTCTGGCCAGCTATTTAAGTTCATGAAGCTAACAACAGAAAAGTCTCATTCTCCGCAGCTGCTTCCACATGACACAGATCATTTACTACCAGCTGCATCGAGCAATAAGGTTTATTACTTCATGTGCATATAAAATGACCACGTTCATGATGTGACAGAAGAATTCTATACAGGGCAGGTAAGACTTTTTTAAAGAAACCCAAACACAATCTGCTGGGAGATCAGCAGGTGGGAGAGATAACAAACCTGTTGCAATTAGATAAAGAGAAGAATCTAAAACATTCAGATACACAAGGGAGTTATTTTAACCATTAGGAGGTTTTTTTTTAGTATTTTTTTGTGAACGAGACACATGGAGTCTTTCATGGACATAAAGGAAATGTGTTCTTTTAAATTGGAAATAATGGGGGTGGATAATCCATTTCATGCCTAAATAGTTTTAAATAGACTCAAATTTCAGTGACAGGTTAATTCTTAAAAAGTATAAGGTTGGATAGTTACAATAAATAAAACACTATGTGTCATTTGGGAAAATGTGTCTTTATTTGTTTCTCTCAGAGAGGCTTCGTCATTAGACCCTCGACACGTGTAAGTCAGTGTAATGTTACATGAATTATTGATCAGTAATCTCAGCGGATTTGCCTCCTGGAAGAAAGTGATTTATGGACTAATGACAACAAGAAGCAGCAATGACAAAACAAACAAAAAAAAACACAAAAGCTTAGACACACTACAAACAAGCAGAAAGCTGAAGATAAAATAACTTTTATATTTATACAGACACATATGTTGCTATCATGAGGACTGACTTAGACCTGTGCAGGGTGTATCCTGCCCTCGACCATAGAACGCTGGGACCGGCCCCGCAACCCTGCATAAGGTTAGGTGTTATAGAAAATTAATGGAATAATTCACTCCAGTAAACAGGAGTTCATCAAAATGATTACAGAGTCGCTCTTCACTTTGGAAATAGGCTTCAGCTCTTTAACTGTTTTTGTACGGAAGCTTGTTTGATTGTAACTATAAACTTTATAAAGAAAGGAGTGGCTGCTTAAACTAGTCATCCGTGGTCCATTCATTCACCGTTTTTAATAAAATATAGATTTGTACAGAAAATCAAAGTAGATTTTTTTAGTGACATGATCATGGATTCCATTTGAAAGGTGCAGGCATCCTTGGTGTAAGTTTATTTAACCATCTGTAAAAAATATTTTCAACATCCTTGATTACAGGAGCTTGTTTACACACACAACCTGGAGATCCTGCCCAGGAATAACACTTCAAGGAAGTTTTGATTAAATCAGACAAGACATCAGGAAGAAAGGAGCACGTTTGTGGGACAACAACCACATCCTCCTCTGATTAATGGCTGAAACAGTCAGGAGTTCAGGAAGAAAAAGAAAAATGAAAAACAATGTGTTGGGACCACCTACCACCTCAGCACATGTGTGAGGTTTCCCTTAAAATACAATCACATGTAGCTGAGTCACTGGTTTGCACATACTTGGGCAGCAGGAGTTTCACATGTGACTCTACCAAAGTGGAAACAGGTCAGACAACTGCAGGACTACAATCTGGGTCAAATGAGGTTACAAGCCTCCCTAAAGAGTTGCAGATGGGCCTAAATGTTATCATCTCTGGTGTGATCCAGAAAGTGACATTCTGGCAGGAATGAAAGAGCAGATGAGATGTTCAAACACTCCCAGTGGTAGTCAAAAGATAACACAGTCAAAAGAAATAACAAGCAAAGAGCCAAACTCCACAGTTAAAGTAGGTAGCTTTTCTTCTGTTGTCACCCACCTGCTTGCCAGACCTTTTCACAGGACAAAAACGAACCGCCTTCAAGGATAAGAGCGTTTGTTTTTCTACTTTGCCAATAGATATATTTCAATTTCCAGTTTGTTTTTTAAACCCATTATAAGCTGATCTTCATTACCATTTTGCAATTTCTGTATGAAAAACAACAGCTGATACATACAGAAAGCCACTGTTACACACCACAAACTGTTTGTGGTCAACTGAACAGGCTGATGTATAAGTGTTCGCTGTCATCGTCGTTGTCGAGGTTGTTGTTGTCATTGTTGTTGTTGCTGCTGCTGTTGTTGTCCATCAAAGGCCAGCCGAACCAAACTCTACACGTGCCTTAAATGTTCAGTGATTGCAGAATGGCGCCCCCTCCTGAAAGGGCTCTCACTCCCTCAATAAAGATTTATTGTAGTATTTATTTATTTAAAATGTATCTTATTTGAATAATGTGTGCAGTTAATATTTGCTTGTCTCAATAAAATGGCAACATATGTATTGTTTTTTTGTTTATTTGTCAGTCTCGTTTTGGGTAAGCAATTCACAACGATCTTTCAGGATCAGAGGTCAGTCTCTGCTCCAAATATACTTTCTCTCCACAAAACTCTTCATTTGCTCTCACAGACTTATTTAGATTAGGATTTTCCCTCCTCCGTATGTGAACCCTGCACATATCAGCTGCCAAAAGCGATTATTTTGCCGGCGAATCACCAAATATCATTGTTTGTCATAATTTCAACGTTGTCCTGGCCGAGAGTTGTCGATCCCTGCCCGGAGGGCGTTACTGCAAATGGGCGACAGACGGAGAGCTGCATGTTCAGTGAAGAGGGTTGAAGCTGAGTGACAATGCGCGCTGTCCTTTCAGCACCAAGCCCTTTACTTACAGCACAGCCACATATCGAACCACCTCACCAAGCATGGACATGTGTTTAAGTTGCAGGTTTCTTTCTCACAAATGACAAAAATCTGTTAAGCCACGCGTAAATGATGGAGGTTGTCTTCTGAGCACCCAAATATGTAAAGTAACACAGTCTCAGTCTTTGCTTCATTGAGTTATTTTGAAAACTGTGTATGTGTGTGTTTGTTTTTAAACAACTGTGCTCTGGTTTCCCATCTGCATTATAGTAAACTGTCGAAGCCCCACTCAGTGAGGTCTGAGGGGGGAGCGTGGGAGCCACTTGCGCGCTCTGACTTATTAAGCAACCGAAGTGGGTTAGACTAATCCACAGCAGGAAGAAACGCTCTCCAAACCTCCACCATGCTGTTAACTCCACTCCTCTGAACTGAAACAAAAATGATCGATGACTTTCAAAACTGTTGGTAATTAATCTTTCGTTGAGTATTTCCTTAAACGAGACCTAATCGTATTTCAATTTGCCTGATGGATGCAACGCGCGCAAAAGCTCTAAATGAAGTTATGAGAATCCCGAGAAAGAAACGGGAGCATTTCCACTGAGATGCTGCACGATGTTGGATTGATTGGAAATTTCAGTGGAAGTATTAGTTGGAGAAACGTTTCCTGTAACAGCGTATCGCACAGATAAATGGAGTAACGGAAAGGAAGGGAGGGGGGAGGGGGGCGCAGAAAACTTGGCACGGCGCACAAGTGATGGTCAGTCAACTCAAGTGGACTTTCCGCTTCGGGGGTGCAAATAATGCGTCTTATTCTTATCTCAGACATTGCGGAGAAGCCCTCAAGGGACAAGTGACCACGTCGGCGAGACAGAATAAAAAGTGAGGTTCACTCCAGGGCGGCCGATCTGCTTCTTCAGCGAGGACGCACACGGGACCCGGAGCAGGATTTCTGTCTGTGCTCCCTTCCAACAGTCCGTCGAGATTCCGGGGATGGTCACGGATGCTCGGACAAAACTCATATGACTTGAGAAACTTTGATTTTTGAAATATAAAAGCAGATTCCGGGGAGATATCTTTCGGATTGGACAGGTTCGGGATCACAAACTGAAGTTGCGCACAGTTTATTCTTTCTATATCGGTGGATATACGGGACATAAAACGGGATTTTTAAAAAAATCATTATTATTTCAAAGGTAATGGCTTTAAACTTTATTATCCTTCACTTTATATTTGTTTCCACGGATATGAAATTCTGTTACTGCGATTCACGGCAAAATGTTTTTGTTACAATGTGAAAAAGAGACCAGATGATGAAAGTAAAATTTTAAACTTTCCAAATATATCAAAACTTTTGATTGTATGTATAGAGAAAAAACACATTGTAAATCTCGGTATTGGTTTCTTGTTGAAAACGTGATCATTTGACATTTTTGGGAAACTTTGCTTCATAATAACTTGTTGTCACATCGATGTAGAGTATGGGACAAATTATACAAGTGAAGCATTTACTAACTTCGGATTATTGGAGAGCGTGTACATATTCCTGCAGATGTGATGTTGTTTAGAATAGGGATGTGGTCTGCAGTGAAAGTCTTGTTTATTGTGGCTTCAGCACGGCGATGAGAGGTGTCCACCCTCAACGTGCGTAAAGCAACTCTGGATGACATGATAGCTGACAAAACGACAGCCAGTCATCAGCACTTAGATTTGACATTCCTCCTGTAATCTGTCCCGCAGGTGTCCACCGAAGGAGTTTCGTTTTTTTCTTCCCCCTCACTCCACGGGAGCTATGAGCGGACTGCGCAAACACTTCATTATGGGGCTGGTGCTGCTGCTGTGCGCACTGACCGACCACCGCGGCGAGAGCGCGCCCTCCTCTGCCCCGCCGGCGGACACGGACGCGCAGCAGAGTCTGAGGCGCTTGGTGGAGATCGTGAAACACGTGGAGGACAGCCGGGGACACCACAGTGCGAGGACAGACTCCCCGTTAACGACGCGGGCCAGGAGCTTAGAGCAGGAGCAGAGGGACTTTCGCAACTTGAAAACAGAGAGGGGGACCCAGGCTGCCGGTGAGTGGCAGCTTCTCCACCCATCTATGTTGGGTCACATCCTTGGTCCTTAATGGATTTTGTATCCCCCTAACCTTTCATTCATGATTAAATTATTTTCTTTACTCAAACGATCCTCAACATGTTTTGCTTCTCACTTAAAGTGGTGTCTGGAAGTGCACATGTTGTGATAGGCACAGGAATCTGACATACAGCTGTTCAAACGCAAACGTTCTCTCCCACCACTGGGTGATGCTTTTTTTAGTTAGTTAAGTGAATGATTCTCGAAAAGTTTCGTTTGTGTTTTCTGTGGCTGTCTGTCCGGGGTTTGAATTTCACTGCTGCAGGCTCTATGGTGGCCACTCCATGAGAAAAAGTACTTCTCATATAGGAATGCAGATGCATGTGATTTGAATTGAAATGTTAATCCTAACAATTTTCCTGCATCTCTTCTCTTTAAACAGCTGCATTTCCTCGAGATTTAAAAAAGAAGGAGAAATTCCTAAAACACATAACAGGTAAGGTGTTTTACTGTTATTGAGGGGTGTTTGATAAAGGGTTGCTTAAAAAGTAAAAAAAAAAAAAAAAAGTGATTAAAGTAGCTCAGACATGCAAAAGAATTATAGTTGTAGATAAAAGTTGTAAAATAGAGCTGCTGATGTCTGCAGAGCTGGGAACGTTCCTAAATATGGTCCTCTTTTCCTCTTTTCAGGTCCACTGTACTTCAGCCCAAAGTGCAGGAAGAATGTGTACAGAGTCTACCACCACACCAGAGACTGCACGATACCCGCATGTAAGATGTTGTTACACTTGCCTGTGCACTGTAGGGAGTGACTGTCAGTCCAACATCAACATGCTGTTTAAAAGTAACATATCTTCCCATTTCATTTTTCTTTCCCCAGACTTCAAAAGGTGTGCACGGCTTCTCACAAGGTTAGCTGGCAGCCCACAGTGCACTGAGGGGTAGCGCGAACAAGGTACTATTGTATATTCAACTCTGAATCAACATGGCTTCATGTAGCTGATGTCAACTGTTGTTGTTTGGTTGTTTGTTTGGGGATTCAGTAGCTGTCTAAGTATTATGAATTTATAAGTCCACCTTTCATTACATGAATGGCCACTGCAGGTGGCACATCTTATTCAACTAATGTTGTAATGACTTACAACATTAGTTGTTGTAAGATTGTAGATCTTGATGATCTACGTGATGAACAATCATAATTACTTTATACATGTTGGTATAGTTTATACTATACAGAAGTATCACAAGCTGATGTGCCTTCATGCAATGTCGATTTGATAAGTGATGTTATTATAAATCAAACATAAACGCCAAAGCATTTTAAAAGTTCACATCGAAATGTTGAGGTATAGAAATCTAAAATACAAATGGGAAGTAATGAACATACCTGAAGTACGTTAGCAAGTGTATAAGTAAAGCACAACTAAATGTACAGAATGTACAGAATGCATCACGCAAAGAAGAAATTAACATCCAACACTCTGCATCTTTGCTTTCTATACAAATTTCAGTTTTACTGTATCTAAGGATGTACGTCAATTTATCACCTATTGTTACTTAACCATAAAAATATATAAGTTACAAGTACATTCATTCATAAAGGATAAACATAAGGACTGTAGTAAATACGTCCCCTGTAGGAGCGCATCTGTATCCATTTAAAATTTGAACTCATGACCTTCTTGCTGTGAACCTGTTTACATTGTGAAATTGCTGAATATAATATTCCCCCCCTTCGGATAAATATCAAGAGTTGGAGACTTTTGAATCCATGATTGTAAGTTCAGATCATGTTGTTCTGTGTATATTAGGTCTCAGTGATGTGACGGCCATTCCACAGACCCTAGCAAAACAGCAGCAAATCAATTGTCACAATTTATTATTTGCGATTCTTTCCGAAGAGAAAAGAATGTTTTGATTGCTGCTAATTTGGGAATCTCACAGAATTTCACTCCCTTTTGTTGCAGCTTGAAGCCCAGCTCAAGTACTCCAGAAGGAAAAAGAACTTGGGGAGCAAAGTGCCTTGGACAGTAAGAGGGAAGTCTAAATCTGACCAGCCCCCGACTGATATTAGGCACATTAATGTCCTTCACTGAGGTTTCTTCTGCAAAGGCATGGACTGCTGCTGCCCACCATTCTGGCTGGGCCTCAATGGTTTGCTGTCAGCACAAGGGAGCGACCGGTGGGAAAAAAAAAACCCAAAACAAAAAAAACAAAAAATACTGAAGAAATAAATGGATGGCAATTAGGATTGCAAAACTGAAGGACGGACAAGAAGAAGAAGAGGAAGAAGAAGGAAGTGACTGAGAGAAACAAAGCCGGGGCCTTTTATCCTGCTGGAACCCAAAAAGATGTTGCTAAAGCAAAAACAAAAAAAGGGATTTCATATTTTTATTTTGCTCATTTTCTGTATGACAAGAGCAAAATTTAAATATACTGTCTTCAGAATGACTTGCCTTCTGCGATTGGCTTGCTTTGTATGACTATCTCAGATCAAGCCCGTCCCTTCAGTTGCACTACCTATCCACCACCCCCCCCCCCCCCCCCCCCCCCCCAAACATCACAGACCCTCAGCTGTCAGTCACTGCATAGTTTCACCTACTTATTCTTACACGGAGAATAGAAACTGTGATTAAATTATTAATTGCATCAGAATTTCTCTGTATATTTGTGAAACACGACGCAAAAACAAGAGAGAGAGATGCAGGTCACAGCCTCCCTGTCGATCTTGGTGGACAGCAATGCAGACTTTATTTACATATTTGAGTTGTCACAAAATGTCCCCTATACATAATGTCGGACATGCCCATTCAAACAAAGAGTAACATGTACATACTGTAAAAACAAACAAAGCACCGAAAGGGTACATATAAATTAACGCAACAGGCATTTAACAAATGGGTGTTAAGTAAATAAATATATATATATATATATATATATATATATATATATATATATATATATATATATATATATATATATATACACATATATACATATATATTTAAAAATGAGATATATTTAAATAAATTATGAGATTGGTACAAACATGACTTGTGCTTGTGGTTGTTGTGCAGTATTTCTGTATTGTTGTCTTGAATTGAGGAATGCACCCCCAGTGACCACGTGACTGATCCGAGTCCCAGGGCAGCAGATCTGGTTAAATTCCCCCTGCAGTTTGAGGCCGACTACTATTTGAAAATGTCAGCTCACAGGAGTGAACTTAGCCCTTTTTGGCTGGTTGTTTCAAAGACACATTATTCTAAAATCACATTTATGTAACCACCGTTTGGTCAGACGTTGAACATTTAATTTTATGTTCAATCATGCTGTTTACCCTCAGAACTAAGCCCCATCTTTCAAAGACCTCTTCGACTTGTTTTAGGAAAACAACATGCTTGTTCCGTTTATCTCTGCTGGTGTCTCTCCCCACCATTTTATTTGTTTTGACCTTTGACATCTCTGCAGATAAAAATGTGCCAAATGTAATTTTATTCCTGAAGATCTCAGAATATACTTTGTACATGGATGAGGTTGATGATGAAACAATGGCCGGACCTTATCGTAGTAATAGTAGTTATCTCTGAAAGATTACCCACAAAGTCAGAAATCCTCCACTGTGGTATTTCCAGTAGAAGACTGAATAAAATTAGTATTCCAGAGATGTATCTTACAAACTTGGCAAGTAAAAGCCTCATCTGTATGGCGACACTCTAAAAATAAATATCATATATTATCATTTTTGGATCAAGCTGCCCCTTAAGTACCTACATATGAAAAATCACTTCCAACTTGTATGCATGAAACATGAATCCTGAAAGGACACAATTGTAGTGGAGCAAATGTTTCTCTATAAGCAATTGAATCTAAGTCTGTAATTTGTTTGGGTTAAATCTTAACCACTAACAAGACAACATTTGTAGCACTTGGAGGACCTTCAATTGAACTTTTTAGTGCTGAACGATTGCTCTATACGATATTCTGGTGTCCAAACTTGACGCGGCAGTGTCGGCGAGTCCGCAGCACAACAACAGTAACATGAATCTATTGCTTCTAAGTGCAGTCATTTATTTTCAGTAATTTACATTCAGTGACAAAATGTGTCAAAAATGACTGTGTTTATTCAATGTATAAACATAAACAAAATAACTGATTCCTTGAAAAAAAAATTATTTCCGACTATATAATCTATAATCATGAAGACGTGTGTCACTGATTTAAACAAAATGAAGCATTTGTAAAAGTGTGAAATTCTATGAATCAAGTAAAAAAAAAAAAAAATGCCATGGAGCTATCATGTCAGTGCTTCCCATGAGACCTGATGTCTCGAAAAAAACTGAAACTAGAAATGTTGGATGATGAGTTAGGAACTATGGTTGTGCACACGACTCATGTTCGTAACACGTGTTGCATTTGTCTTCCTGCCTTTTCAAAGCCGGTGGCAGCAAAAGTGACCCAAAATGAGGAGAGAGTAAGCGGATGGAGCCCTGAGCTGAACCTGGCATGCTGGGACAGCCACTCACCCAATAAACAAACAAACAAAAAACCCCAACAACATCCTACTGTGATATAACTTCTATCCAACGCATAATTGCACCGTTTAAGCACAATTTGTTACAACTAAAAAAAGCATCGCGAGAGATTTAATTCTCCTCCGTCGCTGTACGGCCCTTAGAAATCTCAGTGGAATCGTATTTCGGGGTTAGGGCTAGCCACTTGTTTGTGAACACAATTTGTCAGGGTTAAATAACTATGCTGCCTGGAGGAAGTTTAAACGGTTTGACATTTCGAGTAGTCAGATAAGGAAGCTGATATCACTGTCATGTGCATACTAAGTATGCAGCGGAAGTTGGTCAGCTTTGTGCAGCTCGACGGTTTCGAGTTTGTCTGAAAGTGATAAACACTATTAGACATTTGTGGTTTACTTAGATCTGACCGAACTAAAAAAAGGATTTACAAATTCAACACAATGCAATAAATGAGCTCTACAGGCCATGGCAAAATAAGAGATTCAGTTCGTTTAAAGCAAAGTCATTACCTAATTCCTTAAGGATAGTGACATATAAAAAATGGTTCAACTCTTCACTATCAGTTTGCTTCAGCCAGAGTGCAAGTTTATCCATCTTTCGCATCGTCAACGCCAATCAACTTCAACTGGGGATTTGAACCGAGGCACAACACTACTGTTGGAAGTTATTCAGAATACAAACTTTTGTTACCTTGAATACTTAGAGCACTGATTTAATCACTTTAACACTTCAACTGTAAATCCTCCACTTCAGTTATTTAAGTCCACTCTTTCTGAACAAATCAGGGATTTTCCTATCTTTATCTGAAGCTGTAGTACTATCACATGTGTGAGGACACACCAACTTATAGAATCAAATAAGAGATGAATAGCACAAAAAATTACTTTTCCCTATGTTCTCTGCTCGTAGGCCTGATATTAGGATCAGTTTGCTAAATATTCATCTTCTATACATGTTTTATAGTATAGTCGTCGTGTAGGATTTGTGTAGTGAATATAATTCATATTATTGCATTTTTCACATCCGTAAAGGCAGGAATTGATTTGCTTGGAACAAAAAAACCCAAACACAACTTGCTTATATTTCCGTGGTTTATTTATTTCATCACCCAAACATAATCTACAATTGTTGCTGCTTTAAATGTACACAATGTGAGGTTTGTGTACAGCTCAAGACACTGGAACAAAGTATTGTGGGAGTCGTAGAGTGAGGTTGCCAGTATCAAACTGGGAAGTGCTTCTGTTACTCAGGGGGAAACGACTTTGTGGAATGAAAGTTAAGAGTTTGCCTCCAGAAAAGCTTTGCAGCATCGCACACACTGTTCGTACACCTTCTCAAAGTCTTCATCACTGCCCTACAAGACAAACAAACAAAAAAAAGAGGATCAATATATTTTTATCCTTTCCCATAAACTGACCCACAAGCATACAAGGAAATAATTGTCACCATTCGAAACAGTCTCCAAGAGAAACAACACGAGGAAAGCTGACGTCAAAAGTGTTATGCTTTTTAAAATAAATAAAATATTGATTGATATTGATCAAGACAGACATGTGAGATGCGGATGGCAGGCATCCACAGGGATTATCAATTTGAAGATGGCTTAAATCATGATCAAAAATATGTTTGCTTTTTTGATGAAGTTAAACTAATGACTTCTCGACAAAAATGTGGGACAAAGTTGGCTGCAGGCAGCATTGTGAGATTGGTCTCCTGAACCATCACGTTTTCCACAAAATACCAATGAGACGACAACACCGCCAACGTGCAAATCTTGTGTTGTGAGGATTTAGAGAATAAGACACAATATTTGTGTACTTGTTTATATCTCTGCTTGAAATTAGGCTCTAATGTAAATTAGCATCTTAATGTCAGTCAATGTGCACGAATAGTCATTTTCAAAGTTTTTCTTATATTAGAGGTGATGTTCAAAAATGTCCTTGAACGCCTCTGAAAAATGAAAAGCAACTATACTCCTTTTAAGTTAAACCTTTGTGCCATGTGGATTTTAAAAATCGTACAAGAAATTAGAATTCCAGTGCTTCCATATGATGATGTGTCATACATTCAGTTCTGAGAAGGAAAAACAAAGCGGTTGGCTCAGCCTGAACTGTTTATGATTTAATTAAACTTGTCTGCGTCCAAATGCGTTTCATAGACTTCAGCATCTCTGGTATGAAGCTTATCCCAACCTTCATGGCAGCCGTGAGTAGGATTTCACATGGAGCCAAAAGAAATGTAGCTATCGTATCCCACCACACATTATTATCATTACCAATACTGTCTCTTATTTACGCAGTGAGTTTGTTCGGAGAAGATTTTGTAGCAACATGTTGCATGTTTTCCTTTATCTGACATCCTCCCGGAGAGCAACAGGAAACAAAAATGACACGCAATGTGAACCATGTCCTCCACTTCCACTTCGTCTGCTCCTGCAGCTGGGAGCGGCGGATGAAGACATCCAGCTCAGTGAACACACAGTAGTTCCAGCTGTCGCAGTGCTGCACAGACTCCTGGCTTCAAACCGTCCACCAGAGGTGAAACGCTCCTCCCGTTGCCACATTTGGTGATTTCATCACACGGCAGGAGTTTGCAGTGTGTGTGTGTGTGTGTGTGTGTGTGTGTGTGTGTGTGTGTGTGTGTGTGTGTGTGTGTGTGTGTGTGTGTGTGTGTGTGTGTGTGTGTGTGTGTGTGTGTGTGTGTGTGTGTGTGTGAGTACTCCGAGTCTCTGTGGACATACTGACTGATAAAAAATTTTTGTAATATTAAAATAAATAAATAAATCTCAGAATAAAGGGGACGTCTCAGTCCTCACTAACAACATCAGACATGTACGTCTTCATGTGTGCCGACATGCTGGAATCGACGTCCTCCCGTTTAGTGTCCCGATTTAACTCTTCACAAAACCGTTACAGAGTCCACAACTTTTAATCCAAAACCACAGTGGAGAAAAAAAAAAAGACAACAGCACCACCACAAAAACAAACAAGAGAGGGATGCCGTCATGAGGAATCTAATAGAAGTGGTTGTGTTTGTATGACTCGACGGCGAGCTCCTCTTGCAGCCACATCCTTACGGGACGGTTGTTTTTCTGGGAGGGGTGCAGCTTCCAGGAGATAGAACGCAGACAGGAGGAGAAACTACACGGTCAGTTCAGCAGAACTCCCTAAACACCAGGCATGAAACCACTTATCTGGAATAAGGTTTTGCTATTTATTGAAATGGGCGATTGAAAACGCTTTGAAATGCCATCATCACCACCCAAGCTTTTAACGCTGTCCACAACTTTCCTCACCGTGCTTTTACAACTCGCATCCTTTTCTTTTTTTTTTCTTCCCCCCAGTCCCATAACCGACATATACCAACAACTCAGAACAGTTCATGTCACTTTAGTGCAAAGAGAAAAAGTCAAAAGATGATGTAATATGTACATACAAAGCCAAATCAAGTGTAAATTCAAAAAATTGCCTCCTGGTGCAAAGTTCACCGGAACGTTGGCTGAGAGATTATCTGACTCTCGGCTGAATGGTCTGGAAGTTTAATGTTTCAGTGTTTAGTAGGTAATCAATGTTAGCCTGATGTCTTTACCATGCACATTCTCACAATCTGAATCACCCAGTCGGTCTCCCACAATGTTAACTGTAGTTTCCTCTCTGAAAGTCCTAAATCACTGTCCTCACTTCTTACAATGATCCGTTCTTTTTCTTTTTGAACATTTTGAGTTTGTCTTACTGGTTTAAATTAGACCAAAAACACCCAATAAATACTTCAGTTAAACCTCTGGCATTCAGTCTAGAGTTTACCACACGTATGCTTTTTTTTTGGGTCTATAGTGTACTAATTAAGCAGTTTGTTTGATTTGAATCCAACAGAAATAACGATTTTAGACAATCTGAGATTCTGGGTAACTTGTTCTTTGTTTTTAATGTACAAAAAGCTCACTTATATTGTGTTTTATGAGCAACTAATAGTAAAATGTGGCAGTGAAATGAACAGAAATGACTAATCCATGAAACCCACAGTGTTGTGCTGAAAGGTTATTGGACTTTGACCACATATTAACCCAATTAACCCTATAATTGCTCAGTTTCCATGTATTTTCCCAGAGAACTCGGTTTGCTCAACAGTGGACACCGAGTTAAAATAACTCCAACTAAAACCAATATAGTGAAAATGAACTGAATTATTGTTGTTTTTATTGCTATTCAAGTTTTTTATTTTTCAATTCATGTAGCATTTTATAGTGGTTAAAACATCGGTCGTTAAAAAAAAACCCTCGGTCAAACACGCCGCATGGCAGATTTTAAATTGGATCAATCCTTTTTGCTAGATAACATGAAATAACTTGAATTCTTACGTAATATGGGTCTTTGATGATCAGCTGCTTGTGAGGGTCATATGAACCGAGGAGCTCAATCTTCGCTTGGGAGGTTTTCGCCAACTTTGCCCTCCGATTCAATTCACTGGGGAGAACAGAGAAAGACATGTAACAGAAGAATCAAGCAGGATGTAGGTAGAAGGTTTCACCATGAGCCATCTGACTAAAAAAAAAAACTTTCACAGACTGAACTGAGGTGAGTTTTAGAATATTTTGTGTGATTCTTTCAAGTGGGGGGGGGGGGCAGTAGCTATCTTGTCCTTTGTTCGGAGCCGTCATCCTACGTCAACAAGATACACATGCATTTCGCATTAAAATACAAAAAATAACCCCACAAACTTTTCACCATTGTATTTTAAATACTTTAAGCACAAATAAAAGTGAAATCTAGTGAAGGAAAGACCAAAGCAGCAAAACAGGAGGTCAGACAACTTATGAACTCTCTTAGTCAGCTTAACATTTGGAGACAAGGGAAGGAAAAAAAAAAAATATGTGGGAGAGAAAAGAGGAAAAACTGCTCAGAGAGCAAAGACGAGGCATTCAAAGAACTCAGTAAGCTGCTTACAGATCAGATCTGCCATAGGCATGTGATCTCAAAATGATCCCTAAACGTTCAAAGTAGCAAAAAATATCCCTCCCCCTGACCTTTGGAAGAAGCTTAAGAATGGATATTGCTCATTAAAGGGAGGCATTCACCTACACGTTAGTTATAGCTCACTGCTACCATTTTTATGTGAAGACAGTGAGCAGGACAACATACTTCGGGCCCTTCCAATGCGTTGCTACTCTGTCCTATTATTTGTTAAAATGGGATGTTAAACACATTAACACACTGTTTTCAGTGTCTTTCTTTCTTTCCAATTGCAATCAACAGACACAGGATTAAAGAAAATAAACATTGCTGCTGTTGGCTGAGGCCGCCGTACCTCAGATTGCTCTCGTCCATGCAAAGAATGTACTGAAAGCTCATGAAATCGTCCTTGGTCACCTGGAAGTGGAGTGGAAACAGAACAAAACAAATATTACTTTTGGCTCTGTGAAAACACGATGAGGCCACCAGAGCTCCTCTTGGTCCTCCAGAGAGGATTGAATCTTAGGAAGTAAAAATATATCACATACTTTATATTAAAATCTTGAAACCACATAGGAGGGGAGACATCAGGACAAATATCATCACCCGTGGCCTATAAAATATATCAATTCTCCGATCACTCTGCATGGACATTTGAAGGTTATTTGCGGTGACAACTATGGCTGTGTTGAGTTTGAACAGATTGTACTCAGAACATTTTGAAATTATGTATTTAAACAAGCCATTGTTAAAATGTGTCATCTTTTTGCATCCAAATAGATGAATATCATCGCTGAAGGCATTGAAAAATATTATTTGATGACTTACTCTTTCAAAACAAAGTGGAATTACTTTTAAAGTTCATGAAAACATATATTTTACTTTGGCTCTTCTTAATGTGCACGTGTTTTTTTTACATTATTGCAGTGTTGCCACAACACATCAGCTGAACTTTCAGCACTGCGCGGGTCAAGCTGATGACTGATTTAATCCATAATTTCATCTGAATCTATGATTTGAACAGCCATAAAATGGGTGAGCTCATGTTCCACTAACTCGTCACAGCTACACAATAATCTGACAAATACCGAGATGAAGACCGCGCTCATGCTGTGGTCTGTGCGAATGCAAGAATGTTATAGTGCTCCTCCTTCAATAAATAGTAACTTTTAAAGGCCTTGGCGAATGTTAGAGCCAACCGTGTGCCTCATGAGCAGGACCTGCTGTTATATATATATATAGAAAGTGAGGCAGTAGATTTTATGCTAAAACAGTCACAGAAGGTGCAGCACATCTGCCAGACTGCCACCCAAACATCAAAGTAAACAGTCAGTTTCAACAATGGTTCTCCGTCATTAGAAATGCTGAGACAGAAGTCACAGTACATCTGCCCACATCTACTTCCACAGGGTGAGGAACAAACTTAACGAATAATGACGCCGATGTGCCGACCGGCAATTACTGTTGCATCATGCATGAAAATCTTCAATGCGAGTCAACCCTCACGGTGAAGGCAAGTCATGTAAGGCATTAGAGACGCACATCTGTTGGCGCGTAGTCAGGGGTGAAGAACATTTATTGTCTTCAGTGATGATTTATTGGAACAAGCAGCAATGGATGAAACGCGCAGCACCGGGCAGGTTTGATGGGTTTCGGTGTCATTTGCATGGAATGCCAAGAACGAGCACAACACATGAATGAAACTGGCGCATTCCTCCAGATGTTGACATGTGGACACACTCAAAATACACAAACCACTGCAGTGCTCCACATAGGAGCAGAGGAGTAAACAGATGTTCGCCATAACTTGTTTCGTTGAATGGTTGCAATCAAGTGTCTGATCACTGTATTTATTTTCATCTTCGCGCCGTTTTTTTCTTTTTAAACATGGTGATAAACAGTGAACTTGATTGTGGAGCTTGCTGCTATTGCTACCACTGCCTACTTGGACATGCGAGTGTAAATGGAGTTGTACTAAGGCGCTGTTTAAAGAAACAATCCAGCTTTCCTCACACGGCTGATAGAAGTCTTGGCACGATTTCTAAAATGTCTTGACTGCAAGTAAGCTGGGAGGTTTTCACTGCAACGGAGGAATGAGCAGGGAGATGAACACGGCAAAGTTCAAGTTCAGATGAAACCCGGAGGATAAAACTCAAAAAGAAGCCATGTTGGGCTTGTTTTGTGCTCCTTTTCTAGATTACATTCGGTCAAAAGCACAGGTGTAAAACATGCTGCTGTCAAAGTCCTTTTAAGTGATCGTTCGCAATCACCCTTGAACAAGAAAAAATGAATAGAAAGAACCATCTCTAATTATTAACATGTGTGCTTCTTTTTTTTGGCTGAAAAAAACTCTTATTGTCAAATGAGTGAAAAACACAAGGTCTTACTCAGGAATGACAACATTATAAATCTAGTCTCCCTAACGGCCATCTATTAACAGCAAATAAACATTTTTTAGAATGCTAAAATGTGTTTCTCTGTTTATTTATGAACAACTAGAACTGACTCCATGGGCATCAACAAGTAGAAAATAGAGGCACGATCAAAGCCAATGTGTTAAACCCTAAAACTATAAACAACTTTAACAGCCAACACCTCTTTTTATTCTGTTAATGGAGGTGAAATCAAGTCTCTCACAAAGGTCGTGGTTTGATACTTTAAGTACTAGACTGAGGAACGTGTGAGTGAAATAAAGAGCCGATCCATAGCATAGATATGTGTTATACATGTCATATTAGCTCTGTTTAACAAAATGTGACATGTTCTGTAATAACAATTAAGGACAAACTACAAAAAAAGTATTTAATTTACATGAATGTTTGTGAAAAACTGAGATTCTAGCTTCTAGAGCTACCCAGCATCAGAACTGTAAAGATGAGTGTGTTGCACACAGAGGGACATACTTTGGCTGAAAGTTAAGTTCATTCCTCAAATGTTGATTCAATGATAGCATATTAATGAGCCTAAAAACTACATATCCGCTCCCTTGAATCAAATGTCTGGCAATTTTTGAGCAAACACAAAAGCACTAAGTGTTCCCAGCAATTACTCATTTAGGAGTGCGATTGTTTTACGAAACTAAGTTGTTAAGTTGGGAATACAGAGATCTCCACACATTCTCCCACTTGACCTGCCCACTAAGACACAGGCCACCACAAAAGTTCAGCAAAGTGGAAGGGCGGGAGCAAAGAAATACAGGGACAGAACCAAAAAGGGTGACAGAGAAAAGGAGGAAAATACAAAAGCTTGTCAGAGCTCATTGTGTGGATTTGGCTGGGTTTAAGCCAAGGGTTGTGCCTTCCCATCGCCGCTTTGAGGAGATTAGATGGAAAGTCCGATGGAACAGGTTCGCAATGAGGGTAAAAAAAAAAAAGAAAATATCAAGATGTTAGATCTCAAGCACGGGGTGAAACCCCAGATTTCTCTCAAGGAAAAAGTGTTTTAAGGGCACTGGGGAGAAGGAGTTGCTCTGAGGATAAGCCAGCAAAGCGTAAGGCCTGAAAGCCTTACAAGGACAAACATCTTGGTGTAATTTAAAGTTTATTTGAGGATTTCAAACATGTGTGATATGATGATTGCTACACTGCCTTCGTCAATATTTCATACCAACGATGGGTGCCGGCATTCTGCAGAGAGATAAGACAAATGCTTTCAACATATAAAACCTGGTGAAAATCCTAATGTGGTATGTAGTTTAAATAAAAAGTTTGACAAATATGAAATACACCCAAGTTACGTCACAGTCTGGGCACACTCTTGCTTCCTGATAAGCTTTAATTCCTATTTCCTAAATTCAAAGATGCCAGATCATCTTAATGATCTGAGACCATTGCAATACAGTGGTTATTGTGTCACAGTGCATTATTCTGACCAACACCTGATGGGTCCGATCTGAATGGCGATAGTTACAGGCGTGGCTTTCTGCTTGTGTCAGACATTTGTGAGGTTCGACATGTTGTGCAGTCACAGTCATGTGGCTATTCAGTTATTCTTGGTGTAACACTTGGCTGCTATATAAAAGGCATTCTTTCAAACAGAATAAACTGAACTGGTTTTGTATTAAACTGTCAAGCCACAACCACAGGTACATCCAACATCCCTTAACATACCATTTCCTGTCTGATCGGAACAGTAATAAACATTCTGTTGATGCAACATGGGCTTTAAGGAACAGTGGGAAGAGCCCAAAAGTTATGACACGTGAACACAAAGAAACTAAATCAACCAAAAAAAAAATCATGAATGTGCGGCGTGGTCACTGCATATTAAGGGAACTCATACGCTTTAGCGATTGTGGATACCGTATTGTAAATAAATAAATTAACTTGTAATCGCACGATTATTATCATCAAAGTGGTAGAGCAGCATTACACACACACACACACACACACACACACACACACACACACACACACACACACACACACACACACACACACACACACACACACACACACACACACACACACACACACACACACACACACACACACACACACACACACACACACTGCGAGGACAAGTGCCATTGGACGTCTGGCTGTACCTGTCGGGCCCTATGGCTCGTCTCTATGCCATGATTCCTGAGGCAAGCCAGACCACGGGCATCCGGCAGGCTGCCTATATTCCAGTCAGATGTGGCGCCACTGTCTATGACCCACTGCAACAATAGAGAACAAAAAGGGGGCGCTAGCCACAGCTAGAAGAGGTGTAAGGGTGGGTTCGTACCTGCCTGGCAATGTGCGACATGGGCACATCATGCTTCTTCATGCAGGCTTGACCACGGTAGTCTGGAGAGCTTCCTATCTCATAGGTGGAGGTGGCAGCACTGTCTATCCTCCACTAGGCAGAGCAGGGCACGGGGGACAACAACATAGCAAAAATGATTTATGCTCTCTCTCATATAATTAGTTGCAGGTGGTTCAGATTTCTGAATGATGCCGACTGAAGAAAGTAATTTACCAGTAAAATTAAGACAAATGTTTATCTTAAGAGAGCAGAAAGATGTGAATTATGAGGTATTGAAATTACTTTTAATTTATTTTACGAGGCATTTTCAGAATAGGTTCATTCATTTGAACATTTTAATGTATTTTAAACATAATGAATAAAACAATAATTACAAAGAATACGGTGAAACCAAAACATGCTGAAAAAGGAGTTGGGAAAACCTTAAGCTTATTAAAATCCTACCTCCTGTCCAGTCAATCTGTTTGCATCCTGTGTTTTTTTTTGTCCTCAATCAATCACACCCTCATAAATTAAATAACCACAAAACAAAGCAAGAAAGCAACCAACAGGTAAATAAACAGAATGAAAAAAAAAGTACACATTTCACCCTTTGCACCACTGTTTGATATCGTATATCATTCAACAATGATAAGCGGTTACATTTACTGTACCACCAAAAACTTAGTACTTCTTCACAGCATTTAAGATTTTTCCTTAAAAAATAGTATTTCATCACTTTTTTTTTTTTAACAAATTGCAGATGAATGAAAAACCTGCTCATTGAAATGATTCTATACCGGACTAATCCCTAAATTTCTGCTGATATTTCAAAAATATATACCAATGGCATTGATAAAATGTATAAACCACATACATAAAGAGAAAACAATGACAACTGTACCTTATCAACGACTCCAGCATCTGTCGCCATCTTGCTGAAGACAGCTTCAGCAATGGGGGACCTGCAAATGTTCCCTGTTTAAACACACAAACATCATAACATTAAACATGTGGGGTTTTACTTGTGAAAACACTGGAGGAAAACAACGGAGTTCTAATTTTAATGGCTTGGTGATTTGCCTATATGAGAAGTTTTGATTAGTTTGACACATAGTATTAAAGGACAATATGATCCAGAGAAATCTGTTCGTGCATTTATGTACTGAATATGGTTGAATATGTAACGGTGTGTTTACATGTGCATGTCAGATTTACTCGTAGAATATGAAACGTCCAAACTTCTGACGTCATTAGGAAGGACAGCTTTTATTTCCTTGTCAGATGTGCAAGAAATTTCCCGACTGCTGGCAAACTCAATTATTTTAAATCAGAACTTAAAACACACTAATTTGTAGATTTTATTATCTTAAATAGGTTTAACCTCTTTATTATCAATTTTATTCGCCTCTTAATCGCTTTGTTTTTATCATAATCACGCAAGATTTTTGTTTGCTTTGTTTTAATGCGTTTCCTTTACTTTTGTTTGTTTGTTTGTTTATTTTCTTTAACAAAACACAGAATTTCCTTGTGTCTAAACGATGACACAGAGCTCTCAGTGGATTATGACCTGTCATGGAACCAGGAATCGTGACTCAGGGTCTATTGTGACATATAAGACTTCACGTGTGAACACTTTTGCACACAGTGGAAGCGGGTCATGAAAGTAAAGTGTGCGATCACTGATCAAGGTAACTTTTGCGCCAATAAATACCGAAGATGTGGTCTTATTAGCAAAAACACTCCAGCGAACGCTGTCCATTCAACCCAATAAAGCCTTAATCAACATATTGAAACTACATTAAAACTGTTGTGCTGCCAGAAAACAATGGGATTTCTTCAACTCTCACTTTTTAGGAGAGTGAATAAGTTCGTAGAGCTTCAAATTGTCTCTTACCCAAACAGACGAACAACACAGACTTTGAACCAGCAGCCGCCATGACGGATATCTGAAGGTCCTGGTTGCCGCGAGAGAGGTGGCCTACTCGTGCCTGAACAAAATAACAAAACGTTGATCTAATTACAGTATATTTGTTTTCATCCGTTTTATATATTTTAAGTTGTTTCTTAGTCGTTTCATTTTTGAGTTGTATTTCAAAGTGTCATTTATTTTCTCTCTTTTCTTTTTTAAATTAAATTTAAGGTAACTGCATTAAATGTTATGAGATTAACAAATCAGCCGCTTCGACAAAATTCTGAAACCCTTGCAATTTTTTTAAAATTTCCTTAATGATTTATTCAAGATCTGATTTGCCATTAAAATGTTCATACTTGAATTTTTTTTTTAACAATAACTTCTCTCCAAATTCAGAATAGTTGAAAGAGAAAACTACTCAAAGATTAATGTGATGATTGTGTATTCTGTGTGCAGCTTGCCTTTCATCCTGTGTTTTCTCAATAATGAATGAATGAATGAATGAATGACGTATATGTTCATAAGCTATAATTGTCTGAGGCTCATTCCCACCCCACCACTGATATCAAGTTAATGATGCAGCCATGTTAGACAAGAGTGAATGAAAAATAAAGTTGTGATTCAAAACACGTTTAATTTGAACTCACCAGCTTTTAATACCAAATATATTGGCAAAATAAGTCAATGCCTGTTTTGAAGATGTTGATAGAAACCTTCTAAAATTACCCTTAATCACCTTATGAAAGACATTCTCATACCCCATTTAAATGGTAATTGCAAGCACAACCTGGATTTACCATTAAACTTCGGTAAACCAGTTGACCTATGTAACAAAACCTATTTTTGTGACATCAGAGTACAACACTAACAAATCTGAGCTCCATGTCATTTTAGACTATAGGAACACTGCGGATGCCTGACAAATTTAAAACGTTTAATATGTTTCCTACCTGTTCAGTGCATTCAAATATTCTGAGCGATACTTAACTGTGCTGTACAATGAAATGTAGAGGTCATACGGAATTCTTGGATCAGGACTGCATTAGATATCCATAATGACAGATTACATTGTATTGTACAACTGTTTTTACAACTGTCTATAGGCACTATTTACCACAGATTACATGGTTCATGGTGTGCTGCGGCCAATACTTGCTGTCGGGACAGTTTATGCATTTGTACAAGTAGTCACAGTCACAACTACTGCACACCAGTTAACTTCTAACTCATTTGGACTCTGGGAGGTAAGACAACCCTGCCCCCCCCCCCACACACACACACACACACACACACACACACACACACAAACACACACTATCTAAAGTCAACAGTCACCATCAAATGCACATTTCTGGACAGTGGGAGAAAATGGAATACCTGGAAGAACCCATTCACTCTGCCCCAAGCCCAGATCTTCAAGTGGAGATATTCTCATACATTAAAGTGGAGCACAAAGAATATTTAAATGTCTAAGTAATGGTCAGGCTCTTCTCTTGAATCCTGATATACGTATCATTGTGTGTATTTGTTTGTTGCATGGATTTCTTTTAATTAATGCGTTTCAGAAGAAGTAACTATAACTTCTGTTTCCCAAAAGGCTGGGACACGTTGAGATAAATACAAAACATAAAGACGAGAAAACCATTTTGAACCTGATTTAAATGAAATGCATGTACAAACCCAAATAATTTCACAATGTATTAATACCAAATTACTAAAGAGCTTATATGTTTGTGTTTCAACCATGCAAGAATTTCTTTTAATACAACTACGTTTCCACATTTATTGACACACATTATTACCATAATAGTTGTACATATTTGGATTGTTTTTATTTACGTTATGCATGTAGTTTATGTGCTGCAATGGAAAACTGTTCCTGTTATTAAGAATTTTCTGTCCCCAGTAGTTTCACAGATTCACCTATTTTCCTAGAAGTGCCTCTAAATTTCTACAACTAATCCGTGTACTTCCACACTGTATTAGGGAGTCTGTCAGGGGAAAAAATGCAGAATAAATAGTGAATACTGATCCACTAAAGGTACAAATGTTTCAGTAATCTAACGTGTTCATTTTTCATTTGTGGCCCATAGCGCAAGAAATTAAGTTGATTATATTAAAGCAAATAAATTAGGAAGAAAAAAATACACACACACCTTGTCACAACCATGAATACTGTGTTTAAACATAAAGTTAAAAAACGATATATAATGAATCAAAATATGGCACTACTGTGCCATATTTTGAAGCGGCAAGAATAAAGCCAGTGTTTATTATAACCTTTTTAGAAACATCAGCATTGTTTTTTTTAAAGGGACAAGAACTCAAGAAATGTTTCAATTTTTTGTTTTTGTGTTTTAATATCTGTCTTAACTGTTCTGAGAGTATTAACTTAATCTCAGAAAAATGCTCCAAATCGAATGGCTGCTTTCCGTTGTTGGTCTGGCCCTCATTAGCAAATTTCACCGTCCAAAAAGCTTTTATGCAGCTGGCACAGCAACTACATCTGCGGTCAGGCTTAAAATATATTTCCTCATTCTCAAACTAAGTGGATATCAGTATTTACCGTGTTTGGAGGAACTGTTTTCCAATTACTCAATTTCCATGGTCCATTCACGACAATCATCACATGCATTACCTGCTTTATCCAACATCCAGGGGTCACAGCAAATTGAAGTGAACCAAACCAGACTGAAGTGATGTAAAAGTTGGGACACACACTGAATTAGTCAGTTTTCACAAATAGATAATTCCATGGTAACAAGCAGCTTGTTTGAACAAGCCCCAGTCCCTGGACAAATACCCAGTGAGTAAAATTCCCAGGATTGGAGCGGCATCATGCAACGTATCACATAACCTTAACACATACATCCCATGGGGTACACGGGCAGATGTGGGCTCACTTTAAATGACAGACAATGTATATTATGGAACGATCACCAGCCTACGAGTGAGAGACATAAATACTCCTATATATATGAGCAATTTAGAGATAATACACCTTTCAGCCTACAACTGTGTTTTTGGACTGTCAGAGGAACCTTGAAAAAAACGCATCAATGCACATAGATAAATATGCAAGCTGAACTTTGGATCTTGTCCAAAGGAGATCACATATTTTTATATCAGAGAAAATGGATTAGAGGTTACAATAACTACGAAAAAGAATATTTTTCTGGAAATGTTGATGCATTTGTTCATATGTCTGAAATTGGCCATTAAAACTGTAATGGCCAATTGGATTACACTTTAAAATAGGTCAAATTACAGAAAGACATTTCCACACTGCCATATAACGGAGTTGTATTCTTAAGTATAAACAAATGTAGAATTTGATGTATTTTGCCAGTACCTTGATTACTAAAATCTGTTTCAAATTCGGTCATTTTACTGACTTACACCCCCATGAGTAACATTTTATACCACAGTAGATGACTTTAATGGCATCAACACAAATATGGCAAAAAGAACATAGAATGGCCGTATTTCGCGGGGAAACCGCACCTTGTTTCTTCTCATTACATAGAAATCTCAATATATCAATTTAAGTTGGACTATTCCATGTCGCGTCTGTTTTGAGTAGAAAATAATCTCCCTGCGGTGATTTGACCAGATTGTTTGAGTGCATACTATTAAATGCTCCTTCTCTTGTCTTCATTAGTGCCTTTGCTTCTGATGTGGTTACTTCAACAGCTTCATGATGGCCTCCAGTTGATTCTTCAAACGCTACAGTGTATTTCTTCAAAGTAGGCTCACACAGTGACATCCCTGATTAATGACTGGAGGTGCGGGAGCGCTTGCCTCAGATTCCACCTGTTACTTATTTGTATTTAAGTAAAAGATTTGTTAGCTCTAAACAATGCCACGGTCATGGATACGAAGGCTATGCCCCCAATGTTCTTTTGCACATCGATATGAGCATGAAAGTCTTTGGAGAGACCACACAACAGAACACAAAAAAAGAAAGGGGTGGGGGGTGGGTTGAAGATACATAATCTTTTAAAGATTAAAGATATTTCGAATATGCATTGGAGAAGTTTTGTTGATTAAGTGATTTATTTGTCAAACGAGCCTTATTGAGGTGTTGGGCATGGAGGCATTTCAGTGCTAAAAGAGTCATTTTTAACACTTTATTGAGCACTCATTGGAATAAATACTATTAAAAATCACATTGGTAGTCCCAGTGCATAGTTTAATTTGAGTATACAATGTGTGCGATTGTGCGTGTGTGTCTGTAATAAAATCCGAAGCCAAATATAAAAAAAAAAAAAATGTTGTACAATAATTTGTACCTAGTTGTTTACATGTGTGCACTATACATTGCATACATCAGTTTTCATACTAATCTTTATTTCCTAGCATAATTTCTGATTAAAATCATCAATCTGTTGCTCTCACTGCAAAAGAGAATGATGTTGTACTATAGCGATGGACAAAACACAACTGCAAATCCAATCTCAGTGTTTAGAATTACTTTATAACCATGTGATTCACATCAATTCACGGTTTGGATTTTGAAGGAAGTATTGAAAAAGTTACCACATATGTTGGATATAGGTGTCGAGTCCCATGTTTGGTATCTTGCTTTCCCACATGAGTGATACGTGATTGAATGGCAGTTTTCTCCAGTGGTGCGTGACTATGTATGAATGAATGAATGTGACTGATCACAAATCAGATCTGGTACAAAATGTGTTTTATATCTAACTACTTCCATTTATGAAAACAATGAGAACTTTTGTTCTTGTGCTCTTCACAAGAACCGATACATGTTTTCACAAATTGACACTTTACTTGGGATGGAAGATTGTCTGTGCTTGCATTACTCATATCATTTCCCAGACAGGAGATTAAATGAAGAGAAAAGCAAATTAAACTCATCATGTAACATGAGGAAAACAGTGCATCAGTAATTCTCCAAACACTGTTGTTTTCCGAAATACAGTAAGATGAGGCTGTGACAGAAACAGTGACTAATTGAGAGGGACACGACCTCATATTGATGGTTATTTTTGCTGCATGCATAATTACCAATTATCAGCGAGTTTACATAACACTCAAACAATAACTGCAAGTAAAAGAAGATAATTTACAAGCCGTTCTTAATTGAGTCAGCCTGTTTCATTCACGTCTCAGTGGTGTGTGGTAATTGCTGTGAATGACTCAATGAAAACACGATTAGCAGATGAGGCAGTGTCACATTAATGTGTAGAATATATTTCTCAACTTGCTGCATTTGTTTAGGAGCTAATAAAAGTCAGATTACTTGGGGAGAGAAGTAACTAATGGTTTCACTGATCATGTTCTCTGTTTTCCATCCTTCCTTGGCTCAACTTTCAAAGGATAGTTTGTAATTTGGTCAACTTGTTTTATTAATGTCTGCTTTTATAAAGGGGTTGATAGAGGAGTGGTGACAGTAAACAAGAATAAAAATTAAAGAAGTAATTTCAAATCAAAAGCTTGTGTGAGCCTCAGAGAACAACTCCAAATGACAAACCCCCATGAGCTGAATCTGTCCATGGTATGCCACTCCATATCTGCACTGTTTTCAGTTGGTCTTCGCAAAGAGAACGGAAATTATGATGTGATATTTATAGTTGACCATTGGTACTATGGATTATTTGGTGCAGCTTATTACATTATGAACCCAGTTTGTCTTAACCGGGAGTCGACAGTTGACAGTTTTGATACTGTCTTTATCTGTTTGAACTATTCCAACCTGTTTTGTTGTTTGTTTAATATTTACTCATCTCACAGGTGAGCCAGCATAGTTGGCAGTGAAAGCGAAAGAGTCAGTCCACACAAATCAAATCTCAATTGTCCTCCGAGACAATTCTTTTTTGGGAAGATCTGATGATGAAAACCAACATTCATCTCCTGCAGTACAGGGAGGACGCATGGTGGGAACCATTTTCTGTGCTGTTTTATTTTAACTTCAGTTGCAAGACAATGAAGGCAGATACAAAGAGACAATCACACACAATTGCGCCACAAAGAGACAATCCCAATCATAGTGATAGGCAATTTACATTATCCAAGCTAATCCCAGATGTATATTTTGTAACTGTAGGAGGAGCACCAAGGAGAAAGCCAGGTTCACATGGCCAGACTCAAATTGGAAATATTTGCACTGTGAGACAAGATGTGAGCTCACATTGTGGGATGTGATGCATTATCAGTTAATAAAAAATAAAAAAAAATAAAAAAATTGGAACACTTCATTGAAAGGTGCATTTCAACATTGTCTTTGTCCTAAGAGGATTATACGAGCACCACAAGCAACAGCAAAAGCCAAAAATTCACTCGATCCTTCCAACCAATGTATGGGGTGTTAATGCCTTTCTGCTGTAGAAGCCGAAGAAGTCACTGGTTTATGTGGAAAAATGTCTCTACTTGTGATCCAGATGATGTAATATTAAATGAACGCTTTTTCAGAGAAACGCTGTTAAATTTAAGAGAGTGAACATCTCAAGCAGGAGGCAGGATTCCACCATCGTTGTCGGCCATTTGCTCGCACATGTGCCGTTCCCAGTGTTTCAGAAAATGTACACTCTGGGAGTCTCTTTGCAACTGACACTCAGTGTCGTCGTCAAGTGAACAGCCAGAACCCAACGCAAGAGTTTTATTTTCACTTGAGAACGTCGGCGTGGAAATGGGGCGTTGTAGCAAGATAAATCAAACAGACTGCAGATTTAGGTGTTACATTCATCATCTCATATTCCTTTAAGAAAGAAAAAAATAAAGACAGGTTGTCACAATACACTACCTAAACACGTACAATTTATTTTTCTGTGGTCGTCATGTGTGTTGAGTTCAATCTCATCCTTATGTAGGATCTAAAACAACCAACAGATTTCTGACTGGCATCTCAACTCTGCGGATCACCAGTGTCTCATTACAGGGGCGTAGCATGGGGGAAGAGAAGAGAGGAGGGGAGCTGGAAAGGAGGGAAATAAGCACATCAAGCTCAACACAAGGTTACATGGAATGTTTTGCAGGATGAACCATAGGGGGCGCTGCTCCCTGAGGGCACTCAAGGGGTCACAACAAAGGTCAAGCTTGTCAACTCACCAGTGTTCTTTACACCCGGGTCTTTACTCCTTCTTTGAAAGCCTCTTTAAGTGTAACCCTCTGATGCATGAAATATGTGTCCATTCATTCATTCATTCATTCATTCTAGAAATTCCAGTACTGCAAAGCTCTCAAATTCCACCAAGGATGTGGTAATCGAAGGTGTGACAGCTTCAGCCCTTCAGGCCTCTGAAGATGACCCGGAATCTCATCCTCAAAACCTCCAACATCCTTTTTTATTCGACCTCGTTCTGTGAATGTGGTTTCCATTGTCTAGTTTTTAAGGTTCGAGAATCTTAGTATAGCTCACAAAAACAGCAGAGCAACTTCGAAGTCTGTATGAGTTTATTACAACAAGCAACTGGTTTCACACAGAAAAAAAAAATTGTTGATGGAAAGAAATTCGAAAAAACTATCCGAGGTTTTCATTGTTGAATTTACAAACATAAATATCTATGTAACAGGATGAATGCCATCCTCAAATTACCAATCCTTTTATATAAATTAAAACACGTGTGACTAATTTCTGTAAAGAATCATGAATCATATTTACACATCTTGCACACATCTGGCCTTACATATCTGAAAGTTAATCTGAGGGACCTCATGAATCATTTAAAGTGGGGCTTGGAATGAACTAAAGCTCAAGCAAACATCACCTAATCCCCAAATGAGCTTTTCCGTTCGATGTTTAAAAAGCCAATCAAAAGAAACCAGGCGGCTGAATAAATGCAATCGACACAAAACAATGATTTGTGATATGATGATCACCTGCAAATGTTGGAATAATGAGTTAGTTTATGGTTTGATTTAGGTCTTTTGTTTGGGTTTTTTTTTGCCCAACACACCAAAAATTGTTTGTTTTTAAGAAAATGCAGTCAGAGATTTGGCCATGTTTGTTGTTGGGCAATATGGTGAGGATCTGAATCACATAGTGTTTTCAGGCAGTTAAGTGGTATTGGAGTTTTGATTGGAATGACTTCAACACTATGCACTCCAGTGCTGCCCTCTGCCTTTGGAACAAGCAAACTCTGTGATCTGGGATCTGTCAGGATCAGTCACCATGTGTTTCATATTCTACTAACTACTTCAACAAATGTTTCCAGTTTCATGAGGAAGGAGAAAACAGGGAGTCACTGGTTAGTCTCCTAATTCTGTAATAGTTTTTTTTTTTCCTTTTGGTTTTACTCATGAGATTCAAATCTTTATTCTTTGGCTGTGACAGATCAGACAAGTTTCATAACACTGGTGATGTACCAGGACTGCTCTTGAATTGCTAATATGCTCATTCTGTGTTTTTGCCATATTTACACACCCAGTTGAAGCTTGCTATGTTCTTCAACACACAGGTCAGACTTGTAAACCCAAAGGCGAGATCACTGAAAATGGCAACAGATTGACTTCGTCTTTGGATTAGCGTGCTTTCAAAAGCAGCGTTGATGGTAGATTTCACAATTTCATTTTTTTTTTTTTGCTTGCCAGAAAAATAAGAAACACCCCCCCCCCCAACTTTGTCTGAGCGTGTTTGAAAACTGCCAAATAAAAATGCTCGGTCAATGGTAGACATTCGCTGGGAAAGTAAATAACAATGGCATGTGAAGTAGACCTTCAAAAAAAACCAAAACATTTTAAAGTTATTAAATCCCCCCAAAACCCAAAACATTTTAAAGTTATTAAATCCCCCCAAAAACCAAAACATTTTAAAGCTATTTTTCCAATATTAGAGATTACACTTACAACATATGGTTACTCCATCGCACATATATTTTTTTGCACCTTTTTTTTTTTAATTGATGATTTCAAGATACGTTGTGTCACAACTCAAAATGAAACACTCAGACAAAGAATACAAATCAGACAGAAATAATCTCAGGATCAAGTTTATGTGAATCAAATAATTCAAACAACCAAGCAGACTGTGAAAGTAAGAATTAGGAACAGACACAGCACAGAGGAACTGAGGAACACTCGGGTGCGGTGACCTCGTAAACAGTGAATGTCTGGTGCCGCACTAATGGGTAAAATACTCAAAGAACTGATGGAATGATGGGATTCACATCACATTTTACTGATGAGCCATGACAAAAAGCAAGAAAAAGCAACACATGAAAATGTTTCATGATTAATGCCAGATTTTTGCTAGTTTAGCTGTATTAAATTCACAATAAAACTTTTTTTTTTCTCAGCCATATCTACATGCACAAACACAACACAGCTGTGATGGAGTTTCCAGATGCAGTTCCACCTGCATCTTCAGTACAACCACCAACCAAACAAAGCACCTTTGATTTTCATCATAACTATTTCCTTTTTTTTTTATCAAAACAAAGACTGACGATGAACCGCAGACTCACTTTTCAGGATTGTTTCTCACTGGGAATCACTGATTTACAGTAAAGCTTCACTTAATTTCATTCTTCAGCAGAATTATGAACTGTAACACCTATTGAAAGCATGCCAGCATTTAATTCCGATTAACCCATTATAATTACTGACGTTTTTGAAAATAGCATCCACACATTTTTGTGTATGAAAAGAGCTGCAGAGCTGCTGTCTTTTTACCTCTCTCACTGAGTCATGAGCATTTCTCCCCACTTGTTGAAGTCGTACATACAGTATTAGCTACTTCCTTACAGATTCACCACAGTGGAGCATCGGATCAGCAGGTTTGAATTAACACAAGTTTCATTCCAGATGTTCCTGACACAGTTGGGGGTTAAGGGCCTTGCTCAGCAACCCACATATGTGACCCATCTACAGTGGGATTTAAACCACACATACATGTGTCCATTCCTAACTTCTGCAGCCCCCTCAACAAATATAAGCTCAGTTTATCTCTGGTTTGAATGATTTTTAACACTGCCGTTGAAAATGCATGCATCCAAAGTGAAAACATGCAAACTCCACATGGAAAAGCCCACCACTCATATCGAGTCGCTATGTTGCAATGAAGTGAGATTGCTAACCACACCACTGGACATTCCTGAACAACTAGTGTTCAGCCGAGCAAAAAGAGTGAATCAGTAATTAGACTGAGCCAAATACTGCTGACAACTCACTGATATGACACATCAACACTGCAGTCATATAACTACACATCAATGAATCAGCCAAATTTAGAGAGGAATGAAAAAATAGCCCACAAGTCACAAGCCCAAATAAATATCAAGTCTTTCTTTATAGTAACTTACAGGCTAAGAACATTCCTTTCATTGTGATGAAGTTATAACCTCCTAATTGTGAGTGACTGGCACAAAAAATGATTCTGGAACTTTTTCACCAATAAAAAGTTTTTTTACAGGCAGGTTTCCCAGTTATTTATGATGTGAAGCTGCTGATCGCCACAGAGCTGCTGTTTGGTCTGTGATAAGCCAGTAGACTAAGTAGGAATTTATACATGATATATTATGAGGGGTATCTTTCATGTAGTCCAAATTAATCTGATCTTACAAAGTAGGTTTGTGTTTCAATGAATACAAAATATATTTTTTCTTCAATTGAAGTTGTTTTTAGTTATATAATAATATATCACTCTAAATACCA
Source organism: Blennius ocellaris (assembly GCF_963422515.1). NCBI lineage: Eukaryota > Metazoa > Chordata > Actinopteri > Blenniiformes > Blenniidae > Blennius > Blennius ocellaris. The sequence continues at coordinate 15,499,150 of NC_137667.1, read as the reverse complement.
GTATGGGTGTTATAATTACTTATTATAATTATTTGTTACTCTGTTGCATTGCTTTAACAGATATGGGTAGATCACTGCCATTACTTAAAGCAATTTGACAAAGTCACGGTCACTGACTTTTGTAGCTATAGGATCTGATTTTAAAGAGCTTGTAAGGTCACAAGAGCACTTGCCATAAGCCAAGAGTAATATTCCTAACCTTGTCTGTCTGAAGTTTGCATGTTCTGTATGTGAGTGGGTTTTCTCCGTGTACTATTGGGGCTTCACACGGTCAGAAAAACAGATGCTCTGATCCCCCTACATTGCTTGTAAATGTGAGTGTGTTTGGTTCACTGTCTCTCTGTGTTTACCCTGTGGTGAACTGGCCCCCGTCCAGAGTGTAGTCCTTGTCTTTGTCTGTACTAAACTGGTTCCAGTCCTACATTAGACAAAAAAAACCATGAAACACAAGAAAATCAACAAGCAGTCTGTAAACACAGACCATTAAAGAAAAAAAAAAGAAAAATTTTAGGATTGTTTTTTTTCTTTGTGACGTCTTTATAAAAGTATTTTTGAGCAGCACAATGTTTTTTTTAATCTATAATACTTTGACAAATAATTACTATAATCTACCTTCCAATAAAAATCCCAGTGTGACACAAACATGACACACACATTATGCTCCCTTCAAGGATGTTGAGTAAGGAAGCACATTCTTGTTTTCCCCCACCAAGCCTCTTTTGTGAGTCATTTCCCCTGGTAAAATTTTTTTTTTTAAAATAGCATGTGGATCAATGTCGGGACCTTTTTGTGTCTGAGGCTATATAAAAAAGCTGCCTGTATTGTGCAACAGGATTGAGAGAAAAAGAAAGAGGGAAGAAAAAGTGAAAAAGTGTGCCGTGGTGTCGGCTTTCACTGTTCTCACTTGTGATGGTATCAGGTGTACTTTGAACAGACTTGTGTTTGGCTAGAAGCACTCTTACGCAGCATGGGTGGGGTAATGTGATGGCTGTTTGAACAGACAAGGTGAGGGCTCCTGTTGTGGTACGTGCTCAGGCAAAGAACGGGCTTGAGCGGAATATTTTACCTCCGGTGGGACTCCACACTGAAGGATTATTCTCCCTTTGGAAATTGAGGATTTCAATCACAACTGAAACCACAATGGAGATAACAAACGAGGCCACAAAAATCCTAGTGAAGGGTCCCGATTACCTTCGAAAGCAAATGGAACTGGAGAGTGAGGCAAAAGGACAGATGAGTGCAGTGGAGAGGCTCGCTGCAAGCAAACAGAAATACGTCAAAAGCCAAATGGTGGCCAACTCCACTCAGGAGCCCGCGATCAGTCTTGGATCTGCGTCTGTGACGAGCACTGGGTCTTCTACCTGGAGCACAAAATGTGGCGTCAATCTGGCAAAGACATGTGCTCCAGAAAAGAGCTCACCGGGGCAGGTACGACGCTCGAGCTCCAAAAAACGACCGGACTCTCTTCTACTTTACAGACAGAAATGTGAGTTACTGAGGGGGTCTGCGCTTGACCGGAAACACCATGTAACTCGTAAGTTACTACGGAGCTCTGCCAATAAAAATGCCTCATTACCTGAGGCCACTGACGGGGAATGCGAGTCTGAGGAAAACAAGGAAGAAACAACAATGACACTTGTGGGTACGCAGAGGGAACGCAGCCCGCACGTCGCTGAAGCTCAATCAGGGACGAACCCAAATGGAGTGGCAGAACAATACAGCACCAAAAGCAGCGACGCTGAGACTAAGCTGAAAGGTGACGCTGGGAATGCTGCCAACAGTCTACTTAAAGTCCCCGAGATTGTGAGGAGGTCGGGCAAAGGGGTCAGTCGGTCCCACTCTGACATCAGCTCCAGGTACTCCAAAAACTTTGCAGACTTTGATGCTTTTTTCAAGTACTGCGGGCTGGATGGTGAGGTCATCGAGTCTCTGGGGAAGCAGAACTTCTCCGCACGCTCGGATGAAATTGCAATAATGATTCGGAGCATCAGTGTCTCCACATCTGATGACGGCTTCTCAAGGCACAGCAGTGACAGCGATGGGCTGCTGGAGAACGAGCTGCACAAAAAGAAATGTCAGGGCACGTCAGTTATTGAGCGAAACGCACGGATTATCAAATGGCTGTATAGCTGCAAGAATGCAAAAGAGACTGGAAAGAAGCTACGGGATCTTGAATGATTTCACTTTTTCTTACAATAATCAATGAGGTCACCAATCTTTTTTCTTTTTCCACACAAGATACTCTTTGAGTAAGGCAACAAGCAAGAAATGATATGAAATGTCTTCCTTTTGGTCGTGGAAAACACTAACCTTTAGAGTCAATTGTGGTTACATATGGATAAATGTTTCTATCTGTTTCTGTGTCTACTTCGGCTGACGCCTGAGTGCAAATGAAGATCGAACATGTTTGCATCTGTTCTAACTTGCTTAAAGACCACATGGCATGTGCTCTCTGTCATGCAGGAACAAGAGCAAATTCACAGCTACTCCTACACACACACACACACACACACACACACACACACTCCAAAAAGGTCAAAATGTGCATTTAACAACCGTCAAGCAAAGTGTGTTTCAGAATGTTAATAATTAAATCTGCATTTATATTCGAAGATACACACTCAACAGAACAAGAGTCCAATCAAGTATTAAAATAAACAGCAGAAAAGCTTCTTGTACGAACAAAGCGTGAAAACATTTGATACATGCTATTGTGGCGTAACTTTGTCCTAATTAAGTATTATCCTAATTAATGTGTATCAATTGCAAATCTACAGTGTGGTTTGTGATGAAAATGTATGAAATGTTTATACTGATGGCAGGACTATAGGTACTGGCAAGTCTAAGATCCCTTTTTAAGTAAAACGTGTTTACAATCTGGATCAAAGGTTTTATTCATAATTTCATTAATAGAAATAAATCTATCTTATATTATTTGATATATTATCCATTGAAATGTCATTACATTAAACCGAGCTGAAGTTACAGTGTGCAATATTTGACTGAAAGTTGTCTTTCAGTTCATAATCTGATATGTGGCTTACAAATTTCTCTACTCGTTACTACTTGTTCAGTACGATCACAGCCATAATAAGCAAACTGAGACCTTGAGCATTGTGCGTTTTTTTCCCCCTGAGTTGTGTGTCAGTAATGTGTCTCAAAAAAATCGGAATGGGCTATGTCCAGTGACCCATAATGCCTGTACCCCACCTCCATACCAATGTATTTTGTCTACACGCCACTTTTTCGCTCTTTCTGTTTTGGATAAAGTCCACAGGATGTGATCTTTTGGGAAAAATGGAAATGAAAGATTGTTTTATCCAACTTTTGCTCCATTGTATCCAACGTATGGTTGTGGGACCAAATCCAAGCGCGGCTGACAATGGGTGAAGACAGGAAACCCCTGGACTGGATACCAGCCCATCACAGGGAAAACAGAGAGCCAGACAATCCACGTTCAATGTGGGAGAAGACAAACACACTTTGATGCAACAACAAGAGACAACTCTCATACACACAGCGAGAACATAGAACTCCACACAGAAATCCAAAGAAATCCCCAAACAAAATCAAACCAGGGAGAAACTATGAAAATTAGTATGGACTCTTTGTTTTACAGTAAAAACCACTGGCTTTTTTTTTTATTACAGGGGCATAAACTGACTATAATTATTCATACAAGATTAAATTAAGACTCAGCTACTGTGGACACACCTTTTACTTTTGTCAAGGCTTTACTGACTGCCCAGCTCCAAGACAAGTCTCGTCCTGCTCTCTGCACCTATTTGTTGTGATCAAATTGTAGTTGCTTTTAAAATATGTTGCTTGTTCAGAACAGACATTCTTTTATTTGCTTAATTCAATGGTTCAACTTACAGAAATGAAATACAAGTCAATATTTTGCTTCAGAATTGTATTTTTTCATTAAACGTTTTATTTTTTTTATGTTTAAAGCAGTTAAACTTCATATTAAAATGTAACTGTAATCTGTCCTAGTCAGGGTATTGTACTTATTGATTCTGTTTTGGTACTGCTTTTATGGAACACACAAATAAAGTTGGCATTATGTTTTTAAGAAGAATATAGTTTGCTGCAAAACAAAAGAGAGTGGTGAGAAAGTTTGTATCTTTCATATTGTTTTGTTACGCCTGAATGCAGTGTATTACTCATCTCAAAGTTTACTCAAAGGTGTTTGAATTTACTGTATTAAATGTACTGTACAGAACCAAAAGGGGGCACTATCCAACAGGGTGACATTTCCAAAGAGTTCAAAAATAAAAGGGCAAAAGGGCTTCTCCTCAATCTGAATGGACACTTGGGATTTAATCATATTTTCAATCAAATGAGGGGAAACACAAAGAGATTAGTTTAACATATGTGCTTTCGCCTGCAAACAATTATAATATCTTCAAAAAATAGCAAAGAAGATCTTGGCCTTGCAGTGAAAAAATTTAATATTTTAGTGACATTTGTAACAGATACATCTCAATAACAGTTTCACTTATAACAGCTGCAAATCAAAAGACAAATGAAGTGTTACTTGAAATATATATCTATTTATTTATTTTTTTAAAGCACGAATTCCAAGTAAAGTTTAGGACTTGGAATCAAATTATATGTTGCTTCTTGTATTTGGCACAAGTTCAAAAACAAGTATCACTTGCCTAGTAGTTCCCCACTGGTTACAGTATCTATGGGTACCAAAGCAAAACAGAAAATTCATGCTTTAAATTAAAATTATGCAACTGCTGCCAGAATCACTCTCAAGCAGCAGAAACAGTCAGTTGGACCACATCAATACAGAGCAGAAAGCCGTGGTGTACTGGGATCCATTTGCTGTGGGGTTTTTTATTCTTTGTTTTTTTTTTACTAAACTTTGGAATTCCTTCAATTTCTCATTCCAAACCAGTCAGTTAGCTTAACCTCTTATCTAAAGAGCATACATATATATATATATATATATATATATATATATATATATATATATATATATATATATATATATATATATATATATATATATATATATATATATATATATATATATATATATATATATATATATATATATATATATATATAGCCTGCCAAACCACCAAGCAAAATGGGGGGAAACAAAATTCAAATAAACTATTCAATGTTTAACACAGTTTGTGAGTTTGTAAAAATGTGCATGCAGCAGGCTGCAAAATTTCACAGCATGCTGCACCAGAAAATAGCACTGAGATTGGCTTTATGTTTACATTGGAGTGATTTTCGATAGTAGTTGCACAACATTTAACAGAAATATAATTTTTCAAAACTTGATGCCACAACAAAGAAGAACTTTAAAGTTCCAATGTACAGGTTATTTTTTACCAGACTGGATTTCATTGGAGTGTATGTGGCCCCTGAACTAAAATGAGTTTGACACCTCTGCCGTAAATTGTACCTTGGTGTGAATGTGAGTGTGTGAGGTTGTCTGTCTGCCTGTGTGTTTTCCCTGTGATGGTCGGTGACCTGTTCATGGTTAGCTGGGATCCCCTCCAGCTCCCTGCAAACCTGAACAAGATTAAGACAGAGAAGACAGATGGATGGCTTATCCAATTGAAGGTCTAAACTCAGGACATTTTATTGGATTTTTTTTTTTGCAGCAAAAGAAAGGCGTTTGGTACCAGCAGGTATTTTTAATAAATCACTAATATAAGGAGACTCTACTCCCCATAAAACAATAATCAACATAAGACACGAATTATGCAGTTTGAACTATCTGGAAGCACGAATAATGTATACATTATTTCACTTTATAGGTTGGAAACGTTCTATTCTAATTAGATTATAAAGCATACCCTCTGCTCCAGCGTTCTGCAGGCCTGATCCCTTCCCCCATCTGAAAACCAAAACATAAAGTACATGTGCTCAGCGCTCTGTCACGTGTAGAAGAAAGCCCCAACAAACAGAGCGGATTAGAAAAAGAAAGTGATTGACAGCATGTCCAGCCAATCAGCGTGGCTCTCGCGGGTAGCAACACGATAAATACAGACATTTTGACCAATCACAGCTCAGTAGGGGGGCGTGGACGAATGGCCGTCTCCGCACTGTATTTACTTCCGTCAATATTTCCAACTCAGCGGGCGGAGAAGACGAGAAGCAGAAGCAGAGACGACGACACAACAAAGAGGTCTGTTTCTGTATTTTATTCACATTTACAGTTGCTTCACAGCGGAGTTTGTGATCTTCACATTCTCTCCGTTGTTATTGTATTCGCTCACAGCGCTGACATCTTTGTGTTTTTGTCATTTTTACCAAAAACAACAAGCGTCCAAACGATCGTTTGACGTTCCTGTTTAAAAAGCTTAGCGCAGTCAAAGCTTTACAGTAATTGAGAGTATTGTTACTAATCTATCATGACAGCATTGCAACAGTAACAGCTTGCAGACAGGCTCAGCATTGTACAAGTTAGGAAATCAAAAGGTCCTCTTGTGAAATTAAAAAAAACAGGCCTTTATTGTTGTGTTTCCTGTCACAAATTCCAAACAAAATATCAGAATCTAAATACAGAATATGATGTCATTGACACCTTCAAAACTGATTTGTTTTGAACTCTCCCATGTAAAATGTAATTCCAGTAATTCAGACAGGTGACATCGTTTCCAGTTCCTTGTTTGAATCTGCTGAATATATTGTGAGAGAATTCTCCTCAGTACCATGATTATACGAGTTTTTCCACTTCAATTTGGTGTCTAACTTTGTTTAATTACACTTTATGTGTCATGACACTGCTGTCTATGTCCATTACCTAAAGGACTCAACTAAAGAAGCCAAATGTTGTTTTTTGCAGGGTTTTTCTTTCTTTTATTTCAGAAAATCAATTACTGGTTGATCCTGCAGGTGTCTAGTGTGGCACCAACTCTCTCTGCTCATACACCCCAGTTAAAATGCCTTTCTTGGGCAAAGACTGGAGGTCACCAGGATGGAGCTGGACAAAGACGGAACAGGGCTGGAAGAGAATTGTCTTCTTCGGACACGAGTTGGAGGACAGCAACACAGAAATAAACCTGAAAGCGTAAGAACACAAAACCACTTTATCATCTGTTTATCCTTCATGCCATTATTCGTTTGGTCCCGTCTCTGTCCATCGTTACTGTTGATTGATTATATGTGATCATAATAAAAGACTGCAGACTATCTGATATACTACCAGTGCACTACTGTCACAAACAGTCAAATTTAACATAATGCTTATATTTACAAGTTGAATATTACCAGGAAACTTAATAGAATCATGTGACACTTCATGCTGTGGGATTGTTGTTTGAGGTCAACTGAGCTATATGAGTTCATATGTCACGTTTTTACCTTCAAAGTTTTAAATAGTAACAGGAATACATCAAGCTACATAAATATATTGAATTCAAGCATATAACTTTTTTTATATAGTTTTTTTTTTTTTCAGTTTATTTTTTCAGATAAACCAAAAATCACTTTACAGCAGTACTTTTTTCTCAAAGTAATTCTGCTGTAATATCACAAATGTGCCACTGAATCAATTTTAAATGACAATGTATTGAAGTCTTTTTGGCTTCCTGTGTCGGCCATGATTAAAAAGGGACTGGCTGACTGCTACTGCTCACTCTTATAGGGTTGGTTATTAATGAAGCTTTGACAATGTAAAGCATCAGATGTTTCCTAACTGACCCTCAGTGGACAATGAAGACATGACTGAATAACTAAAGATGGAAAAATGATAGAGTTTGTAAGATGTGATTTATGATTCAAACTTTTGAGCTCCTATGAAATCTTGTCCGAGTGCCGAGTTCTTAGAACTGTTGATGATTTTTTTTGGGGTTGTTTGCTGTTCCTGATGCATTTACCTGTTCTACGAGAAGCTTCATGTGGATGCCTCATTACAGATCAAATCTCTTCAAGGATGATAATAAAGTTAAAGATAAACTAGTGCAAGCTGTTGCTGTGACCTCTGTTATAAATGGTTTATAGACTAGTTAGAAAAGAGTTCAACGGTTTTTGGCCACATCATAGGGAAGAGCTTGTTTCTGCTCTCTGTCAGAGAGACAATCAGCCTGTTTTAATCAGGGACACTGCAGAAGCTCTTTGATGAGGTGACCTGCATCCGATAGTGGCAGTCTGTTGTTACTTGAGGGGATCCATGGTAACAGAAACACTTGAGAATTTACATCAGATCAAACCATTTTATGTCTGTTGATTGAAGCCAAGATTCGTAGTTTTATCTCAGCTTTATCTCATTTTGTTCATATTCCGGCCCTGGAAGTATTTACTTTCACACAGAAGATGTTGATAAGTAACTTGAAGAAGAATTAAGTAAATTCAGAAATTTGACCTGAAACAACAGCCTGCAGAATATAGGTGATGTTTTTGTTGTTGTTTTTTTAAATTGCTGGTCGTACATTAACACCGTTTGATGTTCCCAAACTTGTGACTGTATTCAGAATAAAACATCCTCATAACAGGTAGTTAATACCCTGTACGATTGACTTGTTACCCATGTGTTGGGTTGTACTTTAATGTAATAATTTGTGTGCATTAACTGAGGTGTTTGTTGTAGAAAAGCAATAGGAAATAGATATAATAACCAATGTTTCACTTCCTTTTTCATCCGATGTCTGTAAGCATTGCTCGGTCTGTAGAGCAGAAATGAACTGACAAACGTCAGGGGTAAGTTTGATGTTGGTGAATGTTAAAAGCTCCCAAATATTCCTCCAAATTAAAACTATGCCTATTGTTTGCTTTTATAAAAACACCTTAAGCAGTCGCCTCAAAATTTAGAAGAACATTTGCATCGCAAACTTAACTAAACTTGGTGTGATGTTCTGTTTCTTGCATTTGTTGAACT